>NC_134736.1:13709242-14012272 GCF_049634645.1 Pelodiscus sinensis
ACGACACCCCCTAATGAAAGGCCAGCTCCTGCAGCCACTCCGGGACTAGTCACTGGCATCTATCAAGTGCGGTTCTTCATTGTAATGGCAGCTTCACTTGACCTTCTTGTTAACACACAGATTTGGGTTCCACCAGAGCTGCTGCTGCCCTGGCTTATCTAAGCAGGAAAACGGAGCCTATGGCAGGAGGCCAAGTCTGTGGATTCGGAGATGACAGGACCAGAAAGGACTGCTGCAACCATCTAGTCTGGCTTCCCGAGTTAACTCCTATTTCTACAAGGGCAGATCTTTTCTCAAAGCCGCCAATCTTGATTTAAAATGACCTGTGATGTAGAAATCCCCATAGCCCCTTGGCAAGTTGTTCCAACAGTTAATTACCCTCACTGTTACAAATGCCCACCTTATTTCTAATCCGATTTGGCCCAGCTTCAGTTTCCAGCCCTTGGATCCTGTCTACTTTTAAGAGTCACTGTAGAAGGACGTTTCCTCTAGCCCTTTTACTCCTGAGCAGAGGGGCACAGGGAGGTTTGCTTTTTCGCTGTTTCCATAACAAGTCAGGCTGCCTCCCTGCCACCTCCAGCTCTCTCTGTGTGCGAGTGTGTTTGTGCATTGTCATTTTATAGAGAGGAAAAAGCCAGCGAGAGCCAGCGGATCTAAGCTGGGCAGGCAGGAAAGGTAATGAGCTGCTGTCAGGCCAAATGGCCCATAAAAATACTGGAACTGCAAAATGCAGAGCTAGCCGGGGGCAAGGGCCCATCTGACACAGTCCCACTTCCATCCGCACTGAACAGTGTTCTCCAGAGCAACTGGGCAGGGCAGAGAGGAGAAACAGCCCCATGAGACTTGTCAGCTTTTGTTGGTAGTAGGCAGCATCTAAGAGGCTCCACCCTGCATAATGCAGGGGACTGGGCTGGATGACCGCTCAACTCCAGAGTCTGTGATTCTGTGCCAGGCCCGGTACAGACACATAGTAAGGGGGCACAGCCTCTGCGCCAGATTTCCTACAGGCAAACTAGGCCAGCCAGACCAAGAGGGGAGGGGAATTGGAGACATGGGAAGGAGAGGTGACTTTCCCAAGGTCCCCCAGGAGAGCAGTGGCAAAGCCAGGAACACCAACGCAGCAACGGGACCAAATTGCCGCCTAACTAGAAGAGCAAAGATGAGACGCTGGCTGGTATCAGAACTGAGCCAGGTCCCTGCTGGAGAGGCCAGCGGAACCGCAACCCTTCATCTTTCCGAGAGTCTGGGAAATGTGATTGCTGCGTATTTTGTAACCTCTTTGCTCCTTCGGGTTCCAGGCCTGTCCCTAGGCAGCTGGCGTTTTCTCCTGCTCTTCTCCCTCACATCTTCCTTTAAAGGCCCTGTGATGGCGCGTTGGGGGTCCCCCGTCTCCTGCACCCCGAAATGGCACAAACAGACTGCACCAGCCAGTGGAATAGAGGAAGTTTATTGCCTCTCCAGGATACAGCACAGCACAGATGTAATCTGGTCACGGAGCTGGGCTAGGATGCCTCAGGCCCCCTTGAGATGGGGGAGACTGGGCCCCTAAACTCCAGCCCCTTTCCCTAGGCTGTCTCCTCCATGCTCCCAGCCAGCAACTAACCAACACTCTTCTAGCCCTGCCCCCCAGCCAGGGCAGCATCCACCTTCCTTTGTTCCTCTCCATGGGGGGTGTCTGGCCATACTGGTTGAGAGATCCCTTTGCATAGTGAGTGACTCATCCTGTTTTGCTGGGTTGTGGTACCCACAGCAGCCAGTGGGGGTTACCTCAGAGCCAGCAGCATAAAAACCAGCCAGGTACCCTCACTACATCACAGGCCCAAACTCAGCAGGGCGCTAACGGCTTCTCCCTGTGTGTGAGCTTAGGGAAGGGTTTTCTCAGCAAGGCAGACAGCAACCTCAGCCAGGGCTTCCTCACTGGGGCCAAGATGAACCACGTCCAAGCACCGTGAACTGTTTGGCTAGCGGCTGAATCGCCCGTTGGAAGTTTCTGGGTTAAACCTGTAGGGGCGGGGGAGAGAGGAAACCAAGAAGCTGTGTGGTCCGGTGGATCAGGTGTTGGCCCGAGAGTCAGGAAACCGGGATTCTATTCCCAGCGCTGACCTGCTTATGTGAGTCACTTTCCCATCCTTTGTCTGTGCAGACGGTCAGACATTTGGGGTGGGGCCTGTCTCTCTTGCTGCACGTCCACGGAGTTACCCATGAATTGGGACCTTTCTGTGCGGCTGCTCCTCACAGCCGTTAAGTCTTAACAAGCTCCTAACGAGGCTGTGACTACAACGATGCATTTTCTCATTGCTACTGTACAACTGGCCAGCAATGCTCAGAACTCTAGTGGAGGCAGGCACCCGCCGCCCTGGGGTTCTGACACCAGGCTCAGAGCAGGTCCATATCATCTGAGGATACAACCACAGGTGGGTGGCCGCAGCGTTGTCCACATGACCATCTCCACCAAGCCAGTGAAGGTAAGGCTAGCTAGCAAGGGTGGGACATGAAATCCTAGCTCCATTGAAGTCAATGGTAGACCTGGGCAAAAGATCTGATTCTCACCAGGCTGTGCTAGTTTTACACAGCTGTAACTTCATTGTGTTCAAAGGAACTTCTCCTGATTGACATAACATTGGGTGAGTTTTGTATATTTTCCACCCCAGCTCGTACATTAGCCTCCCCGCTCCACCAAACCGGACCCAAAGCTCAGCAAACATTTGGGGTGAATCTGGCCTGACTCTTGAGTTTGTAGCGGAGAGGAGCTGTTCTTCCAGATTCTGGTGCCATTCTAAACACTTCTGTCTCTCCCGGCCCCAGGAGCTCGTCCCCGAAGTGGCTCAGAACATTTGTGGCTACCTATTTTTCCAGCAAAAATGTGGGTTTTTTGAAGCCAGAATGTGGGGTGGTGATGCACTGAGGTAAACAGAGTTTTTGACAGGAAATATTCTGTGGTCCAGGGAAGAATCTCTCGTCATTTCCAGAGCGAGTCTCAAATTCTTTCCCGGAACACGGACGTGTCCAGCATAATTGTGTTTCATGGAAATATCCAAACGTGTATGTTGTCTTTTCCCCGTGGCTGACCAAAAACAAATGTTGCAACACAAGCGCTGTCAAATGGAAATGCCGTTCTCCAGCCAGCTCCTCTCGCTTTGTTTGCTTGTGCAAGCTGAGAGGACGGGTAACTGCAAAGCGGGATGGTATTGCCAAAGGAGCGGTGCCAGCCCCAGAGATCAATGCGCTTCCTGCTAGCTCGTCCCCCACAGCTGGTGGAGAGGTGAGGTGGGGCCGGTTCCTCCTTTTGTACAAAGAGGAACTTGGTAACGAACCCCCGTTTGAGCAGCTGCAGTCAAGGGGCAGTATTGAAAGAGTCAATGGGAGCGACGATGTGCTTTCCTGGCAGGATGACGGCTCGCTGATGACAGGCCGGGAGACAATTCCAATACAAAATTTAAAAAAAAACCCTGCATTCCAGCCATTTGCAGATTGGGAGCATGGCTGAGCTGATAGAAAGTATAGGAGCTGGTTCCTCGCCAGCAACCCAGACACTGCAATTCTGGGAAGCAAACACCATGGCCACTGCCAGTGTTCTTCAGTGCAACCTGCGACCGAATTAACCACATCAGACCACAGTCCGGCGGCTCCTAGCACAAACACACGTGACTCCCCTGGAAAAACGGAGGCACTTGCCAGCAATTACTTATTTCTGAATTCATTTGGTTTCCTTTGCTCTGTCGTTATAGAGACATGCCCTTCTGCCTGTCTCCTCTAGCCCTGAAACTGGGGTTTGGTTGGAGTCAGGGGGAAAAGGGAACAATAAGAGCATCCCTGTGTCCTCAACCTAAATTTCCGATGCATCCATTTTTTGGGGGGAGTTGATTATCAGGGGATGAGCACCTGTCTTGTGAAAACAAAATCCCTTTTAAGCATTCCCCTCAAAATGGAGGCAACCAAAATCACTAGTCACTCTTTAAAATTTAGGCCAGACTTATGTTTAGGTCTAAGGCCTTGTCCATACTGAGGACTTTTAAAAACGTGTAGGAAAAAACAACTTCAGACTAGATTTGAACATGCTGGCAAATTTCCCCAGTGCAGACAAGGCCTAAGAGCTAAACACAGGCCTGGCCTAAATGTCTTCTGCTCAGCGCTGGGTGTTTCATATTGGGCAATGAAACAGAGACTTCCTTTTCCTCTTGTAATGCTCTTAAACACTAGCTATGTCTACACTGCAGGTTTCTTGCACAAGAACTGTTTTGCGCAAGAGTTCTTGTGCAAAAGTTCTTGCACAAGAGAGCGTCCACACTGCCATGTCTTTTTGCACAAGAGGTGTGCTTTTGCGCAAGTAGGTCCATGACAGTGTGGACGCTCTCTTGCTCAAGAAAGCTCTGATGGCCATTTTAACCAGCGGAGTTTCTTGCACAAGAAATTCATGTTGCCTATCTACACTGCCTTCTTGTGGAAGAGCTCTTGTGCAAGAGGGCTTATTCCTCATGGGGAGAAGAATAACTCTTCTGGAAAAAGCCCTGTTTTCCGACGCTGTACTGTAAATTTACTTGTGCAAGCACGCGTGTGCAATGTAGACACCCAGCAAGTTTTTGCACAAGAACGGCTGTGCTTGCGCAAAAAGCCTGCAGTGTAGACGTAGCCCTCAAGAGGTTGGCAGAAAAATTCACAAAAAGCTTCACCGAAGCATCTGAACGCTGGGCTGTTAAACCTGGGCTGTGCCCCGTATTCTGGAGACCTCAAAACAAACACCATCACCACGACAGGTGTGGGAAGCAAGAGTGCTGAAGCATCCCCCTCAGATTTTGTACCTCTTCCTGGGGTCCCAGCTGACATCCAGGCCTGGGGGCCCTGCTGCTATCTGGGGGCCTGGCCACCAGCTCCTGGGGGCCCAGAAACTTGTCCCACAGCTTCTGGGGGTCTGGCTCCTGGGACCATCAGCCTCATGCCTGAGACTCTGCAGCCATGGCTCCAGCCTGCGGTGGGAGGGCTGCGGGTGGGGTAAGGAGAGGGATTAGGTGCTACTCAGTACCCCACCCTAAAAATTGTTCCAGTGCCACTGACTACCAACAATCAAAAGAAAGGTATGCATCCTTTTTGGAGACAACTGGGGGTGACCAGATAGCAAGTATAAGAAAATGGAAGTGGGATGGGGATCATAGGCCCCGACATAAGACAAAACAAAGTACCGGCACTGTCCCTATAAAATCAGGCTGTCTGATCCCCTAAAGACAACTAATCAGATCTTCTCTGCCTCATATTTGGTGGGGTAGGATGCCCTAAAGCTGAGAGGCTACTAAGTATCCATAGCAATGCTTCCTGGGTTTATTTCTCATGGTCTAAAGTGGGATGCAAGATCAGGTATCAAGTTAAAACACCCAGGATGTTAATCTAAACTTCTAAAGCACCTTCACACCCTATCTCCCATCATCCCCCAGCTCCCTGTTTCTCCCATCTTGGTGACTACTCAGATCAAGTTCTTTAAGCATCGGGCGTACTGGCGAGGCATCAGTCGCTTCAGTGTGACATCATGTGACTCTCAGAACAACGTGTGCTGCGTTTGGGATTAATTCAGTCTCACACCCCTCTGAGGAAAGATTCACACAACCCCAACGCCGGGGCCTTCATTTTTCTCCTGGGATCAGAGCTTGTGTTTTGATTCTGAACCAAATAAACTCAGGCAGGAGGCCTGAAGCGTTTGCCAGACTGACCCCAAAGGGCCAGCTCCCATTCCTTTACGGCCACGTGAAGGATGGGGAGCTGTCAATCATCCCGGTCCCCACATCCGGTGTGGAAATGACATAAGTTCCCTTTAGAGAGACATGGGGGATGAAGTAAGATCTTTTACTGGACCAATTTCTGCTGGTGAGAGAGACTAAACTAAACTATGTAGTTAGCTGTGACACTGGGCGCCTTTCGCAGACCTGAGGAAGAGCTCCATGCAACTAGAAAACTCGTCTATCTCTCCACCAGAAGTCGGTCCAATAAAAGATATTACCTCATCCACCTTTTCTCTCTAACATCCCAGGACCCCACCAGGGCTACAGTGTCCTGCCTACGAGTTCCTTTTGGTTTTATAGACACAATCCCAGTTCTGGCCTGTTTTTTAATTGCTTCATAATTTCTGCTGCACTTATGTTTTTTATAAGCCCCCTGCTTTCCCTAAGGTCAAGAGTTACTCCCCCTCTTTCCTTAACAACAGAACAGCTTATGAGCAGTGAAACAGGAACACGGTTGCCTATTTCCCTGCCTGGATGGGGTGTGTCTGTCGCTCAGGGCTCTGTTGTTTCCCAGTAGAGCAGTAAGCTCTCCTCATGCCAGGGAGGGAAAGTTACTCATAAACTAAGCATAGCTGTGTCCTTTCCCCCCACCCCATTCACTGCCCTCCATCTTCTGACTCTTGTGAATCTCCAGAGTGGCCGAGAATGACAGGGGGCCCAGTCCTGCATCCCTTGGCTGCTCAAGAGTTAGGGTGCGTCTACACAGCAGCGCGATTCCGGAATAACAGTGCGAGCGTCTACACAGCAATTCCGTTATTTCAAAATGAATTTGAAATAACAGCCGGCTTATTCCGACTACTGTAAACCTCATTCCACGAGAAATAACGCCTCTTCTGAAACAGCAATTTCGGAATAGCGGCCGTGTGGACGCTCCACGGCTGCTATTTCAAATTAGCTCCTCCCCGGAGCCATTCAAACTAATTCCTCCCGAGTGCCTCCTGGCTTTCTAAACCGAGGTAGCGCGTCCACATTAGGGAAGCCTGCCTCAGACTCATTTCAAGGCTTCCCTGTAGACTAGACGTGCTATTTAGAAATAAGCTGTTTCAGAGTATTTCTTCCAGAATAGCTGATTTCAAAATAAGTGTGCAATGTAGACGCACCCTTAGAGAAAAGCCTCGGTGCTTACCCCTTCTTAGGGCTGGTCTACACATGAATGGAGCACCAGGATCACTTAAGGGATGAATTGAAACTGATCCAGATAACCAGGAGGAAAGTTATTATCCCCATTTGAATGATGGGAAAATTGAGGCTCAGAAAGGTTCAAGTCACTTGCCCAGGTGAGGCAGACGCCTTGTGGCAGATGCGGTAAAAGAATTCAGAGCCCTCACTCGGCAGTCCCTACCAATTCTTGATAATCTGCAGGGCATTGGCAGAGCAGAGTGCATGCCCAAGACTGAACTAGCAAGCAGGATTCCCATCAAGACTGCTCTGGCTGCGCAGAGAGTGTGCACCAGGGTAGAAGCGAAGGAGGTCGGGCTGGGAAGGCAGCGAGTGCTGCTTAGGTGTACGAGCATGACACAGGTCAAGCCAGGACTAAACCAGCAAAGAGCTGCAGGTTAAAAGTGAGTGGCATCAACAGAATTCCACGGGCGATCTTGAGTTCGAATTGTGTAGGCTTGCGTGTCTGAATTGAAGCGCTGGGTAGGATTCCAGCGTTTATGGGGGGCCTGAATCCAGGTGCATTGGCAGAGCTATTGGGGGGCTCAGGGCTGGACTGGCAGGGGGTGCTGCTCGTCAGGGCTGCATCACGTTAAGAGAGCTGGTGGGCAGAAAGAGGACTGGAATTTCTCGTTAGCGTTCTCGTGCCTTGGCAAGGCTGTCGGAGGGAAGCTTGCCCAGCACCTGCTGTAGCTAGCACCCTCAGCCCCGCGTTCTCACGAGCAACAAGTTACAACAACAAATTTAATAAAATGAGCAACGGTCTACAGGTCTGATGCCTGAACCAGACAGAGAGATGCTGCTTCCTTCCCCTGAATCAACTCACTCTCCTGGGGGCTGGAGCCACCCCCTGATTGGGAAAGAGAAATTCCTTTGCAGCCACCGTGCAGTGCCCCAGACTGATTCTAGCTCCAGGATTTGCATTTGCAAGCAGGGGAAGTATACATAATACACAGCTGGTCAATGTGCCCTGTTTAGTTTGGCCTCCCGGGGCCGTGCGGAATGAACACACAACAAGCCCCCAGCGCCGAGAAGTCAGTCCCTACAAAAGGAATGTTCTTTGCAACACCAGGAAAACCAACCGTGCCTGAGGCACAAAGTGCAGCTCTCTGAGGAGGCAGGTCTGCATTTAGCAGATAGTGCTGCTCTGGAGGTGGTTTTGCAATTCCCGCCCCCCCCCCCCCCCCGAGGCTGGGATGACACCGTCCAATTCCTTTAAGGAGCTAAGGGGCCTTGAATCCCCCAGCCCGACGTTCCGCTCTCTTCCCGTGCACGTGTAGGTTCTAATCTTAGAATCCTAGAATCCCAGGGTGGGCAGAGACCTCAGGAGTCCTCACGTCCAGCCCCCTGCCCACAGCAGGACCAGCCCAACTCAACCATCCCAGCCAGGACTTAAACACCTCTAGGGACGCAGATTCCACCCCCTCCTTAGGGAACCCAGCCCAGCGCGTCCCCACCCACCTAGGGAAATAGTTTTTCCTAACATCCAACCTAGACCTCCCCACTGTAACTTGAGCCCATTGCTCCTTGTTCTGCCATCTGCCCCCACTGAGAACAGCCTCTCTCCATCCTCTTTGGAACCCCCCTTCAAGAAGTTGCAGGCTGCTCTCAAATCCCCCCTCACTCTCCTCTTCTGCAGACTGAACAAACCCAACTCCCTCAGCCTCTCCTCGTAGATCATGTGTTCCAGCCCCCTAATCATTTTGGTTGCCCTCTGCTGGACCCTCTCCACTGTGTCCACATCCTTTCTGTAGTGGGGGGCCCAGGACTGGACACAACACTCCAGGGCTACGTCTACACTGCAGGCTTTACGCACAAGAACTGTTTTGTGCAAGATTTCTTGCGCAAGGGCATGTCCACACTGCCATGTGCTTTTGTGGAAGAGAGATACTTTTGCGCAAGGGCGTCCATGGCAGTGTGGATGCTCTCTTGCTCAAGAAAGCTCTGATGGCCATTTTAGCCCTAGAGCTTTCTTGCGCAAGAAACCCCTGTTGCCTGTGCACACTGCCTTCTTGTGCAAGAACTCTTGTGCAAGAGGGCTTATTCGTCGTAGGGAGAGGAATAACTCTTGCACAGGAAGCCCTGTTTTTCTGCACTGTACTGTAAATTTACTTGCGCAAGAATGTGTGTGCAGTGTAGACACTCTGCAAGTTTTTGCACAAGAACGGCTGTTCTTGCTCAAGAAGCCTGCAGTATAGACATATCCCAGATATAGCCTCAACAGAGCCAAATAAAGGGGAATAATCTTTTCTCTACATCTGCCTGCAATGCTCCTCCTAATGCACCCTAATATGCCATTAGTGTACAATGGCATCCTGTGAACTCCTATCCAGCTTCTCATCCACTGTAACCCCCAGGTCCTTTTCTGCTGAACTGCTGCTTAGCCAGTCGGTCCCCAGCCTGTAACAATGCTTGGGATTCTTCCATCCCAGGGCAGGACTCTGCACTTGTCCTTGTTGAATCTCATCAGATTTCTTTTGGCCAAATTTCTTTGGTCCCTGTTTAAGTGTACAGATGTGGTCTCCTCGCCTAAAAAAAAGATATTTTGGCCTTGGAAAGGGTTCAGAAAAGGACAACTAAAATGATTAGGGGTTTGGAACAGGTCCCATATGAAGAGAGGCTAAAGCGACTGAGACTTTTCAGTGTGGAAAAGAGGAGACAGGGGGGATATGATAGAGGTCTATAAAATCATAAGTGGTGTGAAGAGGGTGAATAAAGAAAAGTTATTCATTAGTTTCCATAATATAAGGACTAGAGGACACCAAATGAAATTAATGGATAGCAGATTTAAAACTAATAAAAGAAAGTTCTTCTTCAGAAAGTGCATAGTCAACCTGTGGAACTCCTTGCCAGAGGAGGCTGTGAAGGCTAGGCCTATAACAGAGTTTAAAGAGAAGCTAGATGCTTCATGGGGGTTAGGTCCATAAAAGGCTATTAGCCAGGGGGTAGGATGGGTGTCCCTGACCTCTGTTTGTCAGAGGCTGGAGAAGGATGGCAGGAGACAAATCACTTGATCGTTGTCTTCGGTCCACCCCCTCTGGGGTACCTGGTGTTGGCCGCTGTCGGCAGACAGGCTACTGGGCTAGATGGACCTTTGGTCTGACCCAGTATGGCCATTCGTATGTTCTTATGTTATGTTCAAATCCTTCAGTTTGTCTAGGTCACCCCGGCCCCTATCTTTGCTCTCCAGTGTATCTACCTCTCCCCCTAGCTGAGTGAGGCCTGAGAAGTGCCAGAATGATAAATCCATCCAAGGATCTTATCACGATCACCAGGCACTAAGGAACTGCTGCCCGGGTGCTTTGTAGGCATCACAGACCTTTTGGGGTCCACAGGGAAGAACTCACATGCAGACTCGTGCTTGAGACCAGTGATCCACCTCTTTGATCCGAATGAGTGAAGCTTAACCCCGTGAGAAAAGAGAAGTGCTCCCCACAGATGGAGGCTAACGAGGAATGATTCCACACCCTTTGCGGGTATCATCCGAAAAGGAACAAGCCGTTCTGAGTGCTAATCATGCCTGATACCAGGAGAGGAGTGACCCGCACGAATCCTCAGCTGGGGCATTGTGGCTGCTGGCAATAGCTGATTTGGCTTATTCAGATGAGAACAATTTTCTTTCCTTTCCTCTTCTGACAAGCTCAACCCGGAGGCCTGCCTGCCTGCCAACACTAATAAAGGGGAGAGGAGGGGTGGGGAAGGACGAAGAAGCAGATCTAGTTCCATTGGAGCTGTCAGCTAGTCTTAGGATTTTTTGGATTCACTGTCCTGTTGACTGAATTCCCAGTCTGATGCTTATAGCTATAGGTTAGGTTTTTTACCCCCCCCCCCCCAATGATTCTCTAAGTCGTCATTAGCTGATGCACACAGCTAATGACAATTCTTGGATGTGAAGAGGGAAACACCCCCTACTAACCGTCCGAGGGCAGCTTAATCTTTTGATCTGCTGAGCACCCTCTAGTTCCCACTGCTGCCTAAGGAGAGCGAGGGCACTACACACCATGCAGGATTGGTGCTCACTGTACTAAGTTAGAGCTGCCCCCCTTGGATAAGGAAATACACCAGCCTCATAGAGCTGACTGAACCATCACAGGCCTATAGCCAACACCCCAGGGTTACATCTACACTGGCAGCTTCTTGTGCAAAAACCTCTTCCAGAAGAGAGCATCTACACCAGCATGTGCTTTTGCACAAGAGCATCTATGCCAGTGTAGACTCTCTCTTGCACAAGAAAGCTCTGATGGCCATTTTAACCATAGGGCTTTCTTGTGCAAGAAATTCATGTTGCCTGTCTACACTGGCCTTTTGCGCACGAGGGCTTACTCCTGAGCAGGAGCATCAGAGCTCTGGAGCAAGAAGCCCTGATTTCATACATTAGAACATCAGTTTACTTGTGCAAGAACACACGGCAAGTGTAGACAGGGAGCAAGTTTTTGCACAAGAGGGGCCGCTTTTGCACAAGATCACACCAGTGTAGACACAGCCCAGGACAAAACCCAAGTCCTCCTGAACTAAAGCACTGGTGCCCTTTTATTATCAGCTTCCCCCCCACCTTGTATTTACAGAGCTTTTTAGATTAGCCCAGCCCAGCCCAGCCACTGTCTCCTTCTGCCTGGAGCACACTCAGCTACACCCTGACTCCTCTCTTCCCTCCTCTTACTCCTTTCACTCCCCCGCTAGCTGCCTTATCTAGCCTTTCACCAATGAGGCCCACAGCTGTTTCTAATAGCCCTTCAGGCCTGGGCTTGCTCAGCTGGCTGCAATCAGCCTTTTCAGCCAGGCTACAGTGGCAGCGTTCTGGCTTAGCCAAATGTCTGTCAACATTGTCTCTATAGACTGGCACAGAGCGGGACTAAATGTGCATTTGCCAATGGGGTACAACTGCAAATGTCACATGGGGCTAGGAGAAGATGATGGCCCACACATGCAAGGACATTGGGGCATCAGCAGTGCTATTTCCATGCAAAACACCCCCCAGGCTGCAGCCTTGATGTGCATTAAAGAAAAGCCTTCAAGCCCTTAAAAGTCAGGAAATGCAGAGTGTGTGCTGAAATCTCAGTCTGAGTTGTGCCCTCTTGAGCTTTTCTGCCTGCCAGCTGGGTCTGTCCATCCAGAACAGATCTGGGCAAAATGCGGCCTGCACCGGATCCGGCCCATGGAGGCAGCGAGGAGCCCCAAGCAGACTCCCCTGCGTGCCCCACATGCCGCTCAGAAACGCGGCTGCGGGGTACTTTCTCTTTGAGTCTGGAGGGGAGGGGGAAGATTCAGACACTGTGCCTACCCCCAACACAATCCCATTGGCCGGTTTCTGGACAGATATTGGCCAATGGGAGCTGCTTGTTTGCATAATAGGCAACCACAAAGCGCAACCGTCCTGCTCACTCATTCAAGCACATGGCCGAGCAGGCAGAAGCATTTTAAGCTCTGTAGCCAGGCAGGCTGGGAAGTCTCCCAGCAAGAACCTGCCTGTGGCACCTCAGCCCCTCCCTTCCCCAACCCTCTGCCCCACGCGCCTGCCCTGCTACTCCACATGCATCCTCACCCCCTCCCAGATCTGGCACCTCAATCTTCTGCCCTAGGTCACACCCCAAAACCCCACACCCCAGTTCTCTGCCCTAGGTCACAACTGCCTCCTTTGCCCAGACTCCATTCTCCCTTCTGCACCCAGCCTCCATCCCAGACCATCAATACCATGGAAGAGTGTGGCCCTCGACCGCTTTCCAAAATCTTGGGAATGGCCCCGCATCACAAATGATTGCCCACTCTGATCTAGAATGCTTCCCACAATGGGTGATATAGTGGGTACCATGGGGGCCTACGCTTACAGCCCTACAGACAAATGAAATGCAGCACAGATAGGGTTAAGGACCACAACGGGCACAGATCAGCATAGGTCCATTGGCGTCCGTGGAGCGATGTCAGTTTCCACCAGCTGAGCATCTCATTTAGATTTTTCACATTTGGTTTTGTTTTTCAGGTCTCACTGAGATCTACAAAACAAGCCGAGTTTGAACGGTGGAGCCAAGCTGCCGGAGAGAAGCTAGAGGGAGCCCAGAGCCAGCTGTGGGGACCATACTCTGCCCTTCTGCCCTCGGTGAGAAAGGCAAAGCACCACCTTGTCGTCTGTGTAGGGCAACCAGACTCCCTCAGACATGCCTTCGAACACTCTCTGATGCCTCCTCTTCAGACACATTCAAGATACTCCCCCTGTGACTTGCCGCTTCTTTACACTGGACTTCAGGGGGTTTCCTCCAGCTTGGCACCCCGGGCAAGCAGCCTGGGGCGGCTATGTAAGGACTGCCTGAATGCCTTTGTATTTCCTCTCCCCTGTGATCTGCTGGGCCATGGGTGGGAAAAGCAGAATTTGGGCTTGTTTAGAAGAGCATCTGCTGAGGAATCCCCACCTGAAAGTGCCCGGTCCTTTGCTTGAGATTTCACAGCCAGTGCCTGGCCTGGGCCTGCACTCCTCCAGCAAAGATCTCAGACCAATTGACATGCAATGAATTAACCCTCACGCTACCCCGAGGAGCAAGGTGATGCAGATAAATAAGACTTGTGCCATCCAATGCTGCTGAAATAGCATCAGCTCTAGGGCAGGCAATGATAGCTGCGTTTCAGCACCGTGCACGGCCGTTTCAGATAGGAAGTAAAAGGAGAATACTGGATCCAGTTGTAACTTCATAAGGAAATGGAGTGGAACAATCAGGGGTGGATGAGAGTTTTGCGGGGCCCAGGGCACAGGGCCTATTGAAGCGCGGGGTCTGGGGCAGCTGCCCCGCTCACCCTGCCCTATATCTGCTGCTGGGAACAATGAAAGCTTTGTTATCTGGCACTCTGTTAACCAGAAACCTGTTAAATCGGCATTGCTCCCAGTCACAATACCACTGACAGGCACTTAACTCCTGCCTGTCCGCCTGCCTTGAACTGCTAGGAGCCAGATCTGCCAGTGTGGGGTGGGGCAGAGCAATAAGCTTTGTTATCCGGCACGTTCAGTTATCCGGCAGCCTCCATTCCCCAGGAGTGCTGGATCACAACATTTTCACTGTAGTTTGTTTCATAGGGTGGGATCAATGCCTGTTCTTACAGATACGAAATGGAATTTGGGGGCGGGAGGGTTAAGTGATGCAATGCACCACCCTGAAGCATGGATGGGTGTAATTAGAGCCCATCTAATTATTTGTTAGGGATAATAGTTGTTAGTCTTCAGATTTGCAAATAAATTCAGCACCCAGAGGTACTATGCTGACATCAAAGCTCGTATACCTAGCTTATATTCTTGACAGATTTATGGACCAGTTTTTCAGTCCCAAGTTATTTGGATAAGAATCCAAAATGTTGGGGTGCGTCTCTCCCCAGGATATGAAGTATACCCATTGCTACCATGCTGCGGTCACAGACGACCCACAAAAGGGCCAGTGTAGGCAGCTCAGATTTGTTTTGCGCAAAAAAGCCCCGATCGTGAAAATGGCGATCGGGGCTTTTTTGCGGAAAAGCGCTTCTACATTGGCATGGACACTTTTCCGCAAAAAGTGTTTTTGTGGAAAAGCGTCCGTGCCAATCTAGACTCTCTTTTCCGCAAATGCTTTTAATGGAAAACTTTTCCGTTAAAAGCATTTGCGGAAAACCATGACGGTGTAGACGTAGCCTTAGAGTGTATATTTGTCACTGGAGAGTGACATACAGATGTATGCATCCATGTGCACACACATTGGCACCTCTTACATTGCATCTGGTGACACACACTTAGCTGGCACATTGGCCAGGACAGTGGTGGGCACTTCAGTGCCAGGCACTTCAGTGCCATTTATGGATACAGATCAATGTGTCCTCTAATCTTTTCCAGCCATGTTCATACTTTTTCCATCCTTGTGCAGAATATTTTATGTGCACCAAGGCATGTATGAATGTGCACCACCAATAGAAACACAAACCCTAGCACTGGGTGCTTTGTTAATCAGTTGCGTAGCACTGGAACTTTCTCCTGAGTGGCCACACAACTGTCCAGCTTACAGCGAAAACTTGGAAGATCCCATGTGCAGTTCCTTAATTGGGTTGCTAGAGGCAAACTGCTGGACAAAATGCCCAAAAGTTGAGCTGGCTGGGCATTTTTTGACAAAAAAAGTCTGTTCATTGAAACTGAAACTTTTGGTGGAAAAAGGTCATTTTTGACAAATTTTCCAACTTGGAAAAAAAATTTAAACCTGTTCTGAAGGATATTTCAACCTTTTCACAATAAAAAGTTTCAGTATTTTTGGTTGAAGAGGCGAGGAATCCTGTGGCACCTTACAGACTAACTGAAGTGTTGGAGCATAAGCTTTCGTGGGCAAAGACCCACTTCGTCAGATGCATCTGATTCCTCTCCACTTTTGCAGATTCAGACTAACACGGCTACCCCTCTGATATTTTTGGTTGGAAATTTTATTTCAAAATGTACTTTAATGTCTCCTAAAAAAGTTAAAAAAACACACACACACAAAAGGTGGAAATAGAAATTAAGTATTTTGACTGACCTGAGAAATATTTTCAGTTTGCTGATTCATATAAAAAAAGAGAGATTTTTATTTTTTGGTACTAATTTGGGATGAGGAAAAATGCAAAGTTAGTAAAATTTTTACTGTTTCAGCTGTTTTCTGTCTAGTCCGACAAGGGGCAATCACGTTTCTCACCCAGAAAGTGTGAGGCCCAAAAGAATTAAACTACAGGTTGAACCTCTCTCGCCCACCACTCACTCGTTACCCGAAGATCCACTTAGCATGGGTGTGGCCAAGTTTCTCTCTGTCCAATACAATTTGTTTACAGCCATCAGTCCTGGCTCTCAGGGTTCTGTGTTGTTATTTAGCGCTAATTTACCCCACGTGTCTTCTAACAGCCCAGTAAGCTGTGGAAGTGTTGGGCCTGTTTCCCTGCTGGAAATTCCCATTCCCATTCCCATTCCCATTCCCATTCCCATTCCCATTCCCATTCCCATTCCCGGGACAGAATCAATGCCCAGCACAGGGATGGGTTGGGGCCAAGTTTGTCACAGGCCATAGACAGTTCATAGCCAGAGGCTGATCATCTCAGGTAGAAACAAGCCAGCCTGCATCCCAAACCCCTACAAAATGACAGGTAGCCGTTGCCAATTAGGAGACAGAAGATATGGGTGTGGGGGGGGGGGGGGGGAGGAGTAGGAGGGGCAACTGATAATTGGACTAGACTCAATTAGCTGTACTTTAAGGATTAGTAGTTACTTCACCTAGAGCATGAAGCCCCACATGTGATGAACAAAGTGCTCTGCGGACACACAGCAATTCTGAGCATGCACAGGACAGGAGCTCATCAGACCATGGGAGCCACAAGGAAGCACTTTGATTCCTGCCTGCTCTTTCTCCTGGGACCCAGCCACAGCTGACTGGGTCCCAGGACAAAGAGCAGGCAGGAGTCAAAGCCCACTACAGACAAATTTGTGACTGAGTGAGCACAGAGGGACTCTCTATCCCCTTCTGCTCTGGAACAGGAACGCAAGCCGGGGGATTCTGCAACTGTGATAGGTGTAGTGCATAGAGAACAGAGCAACAGCTGGCTTCTATTTACATTACCGCATACACGCCAATGTTTTAACCAATAAACACCCCTAAAACATCCCCACGACAAAAAGGGCATTAGTATTTATTCAACAAACACTGGGAACGGTTACTCCGTTTGCACAGACTTCACACCTTTCCCAGTGCTGTTGATTTATATGGGCGCTGTCCCAAGTTTTGTCTACATGGAGCATTAATGGAGCAAGGACTGCAATAGTGCATGGTGTTGTGCATCAGTTGCTCCATATAGCCCCTGCTGGTGTGCGGCAAATGCTTCTCACTGTGCTTTAACGTAGCACTGATCTAAACAGCACTCAGCGTACCTACAAAGAGAAAACTTCTCCCCCCTAGATTTTTAGATATTGACATAGAGCTCAACATTGGTAAAATAAACCTGGGGAAATGAAGATACTAAACCTTGCAAAGCAGAAGCCTTGGGCATACTCTACAGCACCCCACCTGTGAGCTAAACTCTGAGCACAAGCAAAAGCGATGGTTGGGCACAGCGACAGGCACGGGAATCTCAACCCCCCAACTCCTCCGTCCTATCTGGCAGTGGGTCCAAAATCAGAACCAAATTCCCCATTTTGCAAATGCCAGCCCACCTGACGAAGTCCCCAAGACTGCACTGTGGTCTAAACCTCCCCCAGCGCTTGGGATGTTCCGCATCTTGCCCCCAAACCAGATGCTGCCATTTGCGTTCCTCTTTCCGGTTCTGATTGGGGTTGCTGGTGGGTCGCTCTGTGTTTTAAGGCCTGGCTCATGAACCTCAAGGTCACCCTGGGAAAGGTACAGAAAAACCTTCCTCTTCTGCAGAAATGTACAAGCTTTGCCAGGGGTGGAGAAGTCCATCTTGGTCTCCTTCCCCAACCTCCTGCTGATGGAGTTAACCATGTAGCTCAATTGCATGGTTTTAGCTTGGTTTTGTGATCCCCTGCTCTAAAAGGCCACCCCCACCCCAAACCCACCCTGGAAGTAACGCAGCGGCTCCTGGGTTTAACCTGGGCCCTGCACTGACAACAGAACAGGAGCAAAAGAATTCCCTGAAACTAAACAACTGGCCCTGGCTCCTTAGTTACAAACGTTGCAGCATTTTCTCCTCCCCCACCCCAGAATTAGCGGAACTGCTCATTGGCTCATCACTCAGCACTTGCAGCTCAAGATCTCTGGTGCTTAATAAACGCTAATGAGACCCAGGCCCCTGGCTTAGCAAGAGCTGCCTCACAGTCCTGTTGAAAATGAACGATGAGAGAGAACACCCCTCTTGGTTGGCTAAGCGCAGGCTGCGTGGTTGGTGGGTTTTTTCAGTCCTTGCTGTAGAATTCTATAGGCTGGAGTTTGGGTCATTACTGGCTAAATATTGAGAAGAAATTGCAGGAGAAGCCAAAGCAAATGAGAACCGTGTGACACAGAGATCAGCCTGTTGGCTTCTTCTTGGCATTTGTGGTTGGGGTCTTCTTTGCGCCTGGTGGCTTGGCCCGTGTGTCTGCTGCTTCACCCGGGGTGTGTCTAGACTGGCAAGTTTTTTTGCAAAAGCAGCTGCAATTGAATTGGCCGCTTGAATTTCCGCAAGAACACTGACGATCTCATGTAAGAAATCAGTGCTTCTTGCAGAAATACTATGCTGCTCCCGTTCGGGCAAAAGTCCTTTTGCGCAAAGCTTTTGTGCAAAAGGGCCAGTGTGGACAGCTCAGATTTGTTTTGCGCAAAAAAGCCCCAATCACGAAAATGGTGATTGGGGCTTTTTTGTGGAAAAAATGCGTCTAGATTGGCATGGATGCTTTTCTGCAAAAAGTGCTTTTGCAGAAAAGCGTCCATGCCAATCTAGACGCTCTTTTCCCCAAATGCTTTTAACGGAAAACTTTTCCATTAAAAGCATTTGCGGAAAATCGTGACAGTCTAGACACAGCCCTGCTGTTTATGCACACTCAGCCTCTCCCCAGATGGGTGCCATCATTAATTAGGCCTGATTCGCTTTCCATGGGCAACCAGGTGAGTTAATTGCCCCTAAGGCCCCTAGGATGAGGTATCACGCCCTGTAGTCCCTTTGCTTTCTTTGAACATTCAAGTGATCCAATTCTAGTTGGTGAAAACACTTGCATTAAACAACCTGTGGAACTCCTTGCCAGAGAAGGTTGTGAAGGCTAGGACTATAACAGAGTTTAAAAAAGAGCTAGATAAATTCGTGGAGGTTAGGTCCATAAAAGGCTATTAGCCAGGGGGTAAGGAATGTGCCCCTGGCCTCTGTTTGTTAAAGGCTGGAGAAGGATGGCAGGAGACAAATTGCTTGATCATTGTCTTTGGTCCCTCCCCTCTGGGGCACCTGGCGCTGGCCACTGGGCTAGATGGACCTTTTCTCTGACCCAGTATGGCCATTTTTATGTTCTTATGTTCTTCATGCACCAGAAGCATGCAGACCCTTCTCCAATCAGGAAACAGAAACAATACCATGTGACTTATGATTTGGTTCAGCTCTGGTGACATGCCAGGTATGAATTTGACTGACTTTCTAAACTGGAGGCACTATATGACGGGTGACAGCTTTAAAGCGTCAACAGATGGATCGACACAAACAGGCAAATATGAGTAATAAAGACATTCAAAGACCAATACCCACATAATATGGCACGGTTCCAGTTCCTTGATCTGGTGACTGAACAAGCATGTCTGATGCAAATATCTGAACATGCCACTCTGGATATTTTTACAAGCATAAAAATGTGCTTTGTGCTGGATAGTTTCCTTCATCCTGCTGGATTAACCAATAGGCCGTGGGCTCTTAACCCGGACGTGTAAGGAGCAAAGGGTTAATTTGATTTCCACAGGTGGGTTGACCTGACTTCCTGTTTCAGAATCCTTTTCCTTGCTGATTTTTATTGGCAGGCATGCCTGCAATGAGCGAATTGAGACCAGCCGGGCATTCCTGATGTTCATTTTTGAATGACGGCAGCCATCTCGCAGAAGCATGAAGGCATGAGGCAGGCTTTTGCTTCAAGCTGTGACAAGGGTTTATTTTTCCAGCGAAAATAGTGTAACATGAATTCTTTCCTCTCTCAGCCTTCTTCTCCTGCCACCAGCAGGTGTTAGGGACCAGTCAGTCATCTGGATGGGAATGAGGCTCTATCCGACATCAAGTCTGAAGGTGGTTTAAAAGTCAGCCGGGCTTACGTAGTTTATTCCGCAAGATTGTGTGGGACTATGGGGCGCTTTTTACACTCCCTCTGCATTGTAAGAACAAGGCCCAAAGTACTGTTGTTAGTGGAGTTTCTGACATTTATACAATATTTTTTTTTTTACTGAAAACTTTGCTCCCGAATTGGGGATGAGTAAATTTTCGATAAAAGTGCGAACAGATTCCAGAAAAACAAGCCTATTGCGAAATCTGCAAAAGAGAAATGAGTTAGACATTTCAAAATATTGCACAATTTCCTTCCTCTCCCCTTTTGAAACTTTTTACTGGGCTCTCCCCTCCATCTCCTGCACATCTCTCTTTGTTGGCATGCCCAGGAAAAACACAGTGAGGAAGGAGCAATGAGAGAGAGGGTGGCATGTCTGCCTGATTTTTCAGAGGGGCCGAGCGTGTACCAATACCAATGGTTTTGTTCGATGGCTGTAGCATTCAAAGACATACTGTCCCTGCTATCTTCTAATTCTGGTGGTAGCATGCTATGCATCCCCTTAAAGAGTTCCTCTCTTCCTAGCCCTGCTCCTCACTCAAATCCAGCAGAACCTCAAGGCCTCAGCTGAGATCTGGGCCCCATTGTGCTAAGTGCAGGGCAGAGAAAGGCTATCAAGGCCTTATGATCTAAGGGGAAACAGAGACGTGACATGAGTTAGAACTCAGATCATCCGATTGCTAGACAAGCACACCACCCACTAGACAGAGCTGCCTCTTAATAAGTAATATGGGCGAAAAACGTCTTCTATGGAGCAAATCCATCCCTATCTGCCTGTTCTCACACACTCTAAGGTGCTGGAGCACTTGTGAGGATCCCTCTGTCTCTGTCTCTCTCAATTTGGTAAAGTCTGCTTTCAAAAGCTGCAATCTCTCCCCGCACAGCAGAACTTAACGAGGAAACAAAGCCAAGCCAAACCCTACAAGGCTTTATATGAAGACTGACAAATATACATTACATTTAGTAGGACAGTTGTTGTATGTTAAATACAGACATGATTAAAAACACATTGATAGAATATTAACAATTCTGTAATGACTACATGTCTGCTCCATGGCCATTACATTTCCAAAAATATGTTTCTAATAATCTGTATGGGAACTGGCTTAATAAATCAGAACTAAGTGTATACTGGAGTGTTCAACAGGCACCTGGCATGTTAGCGACAGGGCATGTCGAGGGCGGAGCAGAAGGCAACAGCTAGCCCAAAAAGAAAGTCATAGTTCCAGGCAAATGCAGTTGGAAGGGGAACGGCCGGAGTGGAAATCCAGACCGGTCACAAGTCAGCCAGGACTTATTCTGTTGCTCTCAGCACAGATCTTTGCAGCGTTTCTTGAGGAGAGGTCTGTGCTGTTACAGCCCGGAGCCTCCCGCATGCCCTGTTGCTAGTGCAGCGGTGAACTCCCAATGGAGCTCTGCACAGTCCGGAGCTGGATACTCACTCCCCTCTGTCCACATGCTCTCTCCTAACATGCCAGCCCTGGACTATTCGACCTGCTGCACTGACATTCTCAGCTCTCATCCATGGAGGGCAGGGAACAAGGGGAGAGAAAAGTTTGTGCTCAAAAGCCAGGCCCAGAATCATTCTGGCCCAGCCCTCGCTTACATTTTGATTCTGGAAAGTTTCTTATCGCCCAGACCCTCATGGATTGCTGAGATCTAGGTTGCTCCTAGACCCAGGAGAGGAGGGCTTCCAGAGGGGATGTATTCCCATCGAATCTTCCAAGCGCTGTTTATAGCATGCTAAGCAGTGGAGTGGAATAAGGCTGCATTTGTTAGTGATTTGGATCCGTTTATACCCACCAATAATTTTGCATAAGTCAAACAGCCCTCATGCTTCAGGGCACTTCTGCAGTGTCAGGAAGGTGTCCTCACTGCCCAATGCTAGATGTGTTATGGATATCGGCTTTGTCTTGGAGCAGTTGTGTTGGTCACTGTTGGAGGCAGAGTACTGGACAAGACGAGCCAATTGTCTGAAAAGGAATCACCAAACCTGTGAGGTGGTTGAATACTCAATAAATGAACAAGCCGGATGAAGAGGAAGAGAACTGGCTAGTGCATCGCGACACGTGGACAGAACACATAGAGCCCTTTCCCCAACATCTGGCATGCTCCCCCATCACTAGCCCTCTCCATCACCTCAGCACTAATGCAGTGTATGAGGCAGCGTCTTGGCTCATGGCAACAGAGCGATTCAGCCCTGCAGTAAGCAGCTGTAGCTCCCCTGGTTTGCACTGTTGCTTTGGGCTCATATACATGAGTGATTAATTTGAGCACAGGCCCCGGTGCGCTTTTTACTGGAAGTGCTGCATTGCCTACCACCAGCAAACACATCATCACAAATGAACGTAATAGACCCTGCACGATGCCGCTCACAAGGACACACCCACACGATGGAACTCAGACACCTGTCTCTGGGTTAGTGGGAGCCACTTTTATCCCTTCTTCTTGCCCAGCTTCAGACAGATCCAGTTGTATTTACAAACATGTCCAACGTAGGTAAGGAAAATAAGGTCTAAAGGAACACAATGGCTACGTCTATACTGGCATGATTTTCCGAAAATGCTTTTAATGGAAAAGTTTTCTGTTAAAAGCATTTTCGGAAAAGCACATCTAGATTGGCAGGATGCTTTTCCGCAAAAGCACTTTTTGCAGACAAGCGTCCGTGGCCAATCTAGACGCGGTTTTCCGCAAAAAAGCCCCGATCGTCATTTTCGCCATCGGGGCTTTTTTGCGGAAAACAGTACTATGCTGTCTACACTGGCCCTTTTGCGCAAAAGTCTTTCGGAAAAAGACTTTTGCCCGAACGGGAGCAGCATAGTATTTCTGGAAAAGCACTGATGATTTTACATGAGATCGTCAGTGCTTTTCCGGAAATTCAAGCGGCCAGTGTAGACAGCTGGCAAGTTTTTCCGCAAAATCATCTGCCAGTCTAGACACAGCCAATAAGTTTCATGGAGGTAAAAGAGCCTGAAAAATCAGTGCTAAGATTACACCTAAAATATTCAGTGCCCACTGGCATTAAGAAAGATGAGCAATCCTGATTAGGTAAGGCCACTTCTTGTATTCCAGGTGCTTTTTGGGTAAAACTGTCCTGAATGTCTTGCTGTCTGGTACAATACCCATATTAGCATCATTCCTGGCCCTTTCTGTTTGGCTCTCCATAGCTGTGAAATACCCGCAGTCCCCAAGTCAAATTGAGCATCCCATCCCTGCTATCTCAAGGTCAGCTTGGGTCCCCATGCCACCCCCACTGTAGCACTGCTTACTGCTGAAATATTCTGGTAGTTTCAAAGATAGCTATGTGTGCCAATCTGCTATGCTCCTAGGCCTGGCTCCCCCAGCTGGTGCCTGTCTGTCTGCTGCATGCCTGCTCTTGCATGTAGATGCTGCAGCTGGAGATCACACACTCCTGGTCTGGATGGGTCCCAGCATGGGAAAGGGATGGGGAGGTTTGAAGGGGAGGAAAGGATGCTGCTCAGGCCTCGGCTACCACGGCAACAGTATTCAGGAAGAAGGGAATGCTGGTGCTTCGTTGTCAAGGCAACAGTAACCATGACACAAGGCTGTTGGAGCCCGTGTATCTGGGGACTCCAGCTAGGCTAGAAGAGATGCTGGAACTTGGTTACCATGGCAACACAATAATAGGCGATCAGGGCCATACTGCTCAGACCAAAGGCCTGGTTAGTTCAGTGTCCGGTCATCTGGCAGAGGCCACGCCAGACGCTTCAGAGAGACCAACCAGACTTGGTAATCGTCAGGTGAGCCTCCCCTCTTCCCCATTCCCAGCATCTGACAAACAGAGGCTCCGGACATCACCCTGGCTAACAGCCACCAATGGACCTAACCTGCATGAATTTGGCTCTTTTTTGAGTCCTATTCGTGTCTTGGCCTTCGCACCCCTGGCCCCCTGTTCCTGATACATTTAAACCCTTCTCCCTACACCATTGTCTCATTCACAGTTTAGGGTCCTGCAGTTTGGCCTGTCAGACTGGCTCTGTGTGTGGGACTGGGAGCATCTCTGAGAATGCTACCAGGAAGGTCGTGGACTTCAGGCTCTTCCCTAGTAGCCTAATTTTGTCCTCTAGGACCTCTCTCCTACTACTCCCCATGGCATTAGTACCCACATGTACCACAGACACTGGCTCCTTCCCAGCCTACATGTCTTGAGACATCCTCAACCTTCACACTGGGATTTCTCTATTTCCCCCGAGGGAGGGTGTAAACCCCCCTGAATTTCCCCATCGCCCCACCCCCAATGGTCAACTAGTTACACGCAGTGCTGCTAATTTAGTCATTGGTTGGAAATTTGAATTGAAACTGAAACATCAGTATGCACTTTGAAAGCATTTCCCATGGACCCTATGTGTGTCTGAAAAAGTCTAAGAGTATGTCTACACTGCCACCCTAGTTCGAACTAGGGTGGCTAATGTAGGCATTCGAATTTGCAAACGAAGCCCAGGATTTAAATATCCCGGGACTTATTTGCATGTTCCCAGGCGCTGCCATTTTTAAATGCCCCGTAGTTCGAACCCTCTGCCCGTGGTTACACGCGGCACGGACTGGGTAGTTCGAATTAAAGCTCCTAATTCAAACTACCGTTACTCCTCACTGCAGGCAGGGAGTTCGAACTATGGAGCATTTAAAAATGGCAGTGCCTGGGAAGATGCAAATAAAGCCCGGGATATTTAAATCTCGGGCTTCGTTTGCAAGTTCGAATGCCTACATTAGCCACCCTAGCTCGAACTAGGGTGGCAGTGTAGACAGACCCTAAGTTTGAAATGTCTGACCAAAGGTTAGTGATAGAAATGTAGCCGTGACCAAAGATTAGCTTCCTCACGCAGCTGCTGCTGTGGATGCCAATGTTGGCACATTTGTTTCAGTGATATTGGCCAACCTAATCATTTTGAATGATGACTCGCAAGCCAGGTCTGAATGAGCTCTTAAAGGACAGCTGTTGATAAGCAGTGGGTCGGGGAGGAGAGGTTCAGGACCAGGCTGTATTTACATGAACTTACGCACTCCACCAAGGGTGTGCTGTGGACAGAGCAGTTTTGCCCAAGCCATCAGTTCTGGCTGGTTGTGAGTTACAAATCTCTTTACTGGGTGCAGTGGTAATGAAATGTTCTCCTTATGGTGTGAGTAAAGGGCCAGAGAACTGTCCACAGCGTGTCCTGACGGAGGGCTTGGCCTCAGCGCTTCTCTTCGGCCAGGCTGAGCCTTGGCACGTGTCAGCTCGCAGCCCTGGGACCTCGGCTTGCCCCATCTATTTTGAAAGTAAAAAACTTGCTTGAGCTGTGGCACCTAATTGCTTGAGGCCCAGCACCTCCTTCATTGGGAATTAAGCGCCGGTCCCGGCCGTGAAGCTGCACTTGCCAAGCAGCGGATTTAGAGGCCCGATTCCAGCGGGGACAGAGAGGGTGGGGACTTGTCTGTTGCCTGGTGATGTGGATCTGTCGAGGAGTCACAGGCATTATTGGACTGGTCCCTCGCCCCTGTTTAAAGAGAGGGCTGATTAGGCACCGCTCTCCAGGGTATGTCTACACTACCCTGCTAGTTTGAACTAGGAGGGTAATGTAGGCATACCGCACTTGCAAATGAAGCCCGGGATTTGAATTTCCCGGGCTTCATTTGCATAAGCGGGGAGCCGCCATTTTTAAAACCCCGCTGGTTCGAACCCCGTGCAGCGCGGCTACACGGGGCACGAACTAGGTAGTTCGAACTAGGGTTCCTAGTTCGAACTACCGTTACTCCTCGTGAAATGTTTGTTACTCCTCGTGGAATGAGGAGTAACGGTAGTTCGAACTAGGAAGCCTAGTTCGAACTACCTAGTTCGTGCCCCGTGTAGCCGCCCTGCACGGGGTTCGAACCAGCGGGGTTTTAAAAATGGCGGCTCCCCGCTTATGCAAATGAAGCCCGGGAAATTCAAATCCCGGGCTTCATTTGCAAGTGCGGTATGCCTACATTACCCTCCTAGTTCGAACTAGGAGGGTAGTGTAGACATACCCAGAGGCTTTTGTTAAGAGACCACTAGAGTGGCAATCACTAATAATCGGGTGTAAATCCTGAGCCCTGTTGTGGGACAATGTTTCTGTGGAGCAAACAGCGCAGCCTGCACTCTCAGCGCGGTTCCTCCACTGTGGGCTGAAATCACTGAGAGCCGGGTAGAACCATGAGCAAGCTTGCATTTTAGCACCTCGAAAGTGCACACCTCTGTGCTGCTTCTCAGCCAACCCTTGGCCACTAGCTTCCCTGGATCATCACCCAGGTATCCACCCCTAAGACCAGCCCCTGCCTCAAGAGAACAACTTGAAGAGGTCACAGTGGAGGCAGTGTAGGACCATCGGTGATGAGCAGTGGAGAGAACGGCACAGAGCAAGAGGAATGAGCAAAGTACCTTCTCCTCTCTGCTCCCCTGGGTGGGAGGTGATCTCACCCGAAAGCACGGCTGAACTCTGCATCTCCACTGCTGAGGACGACTGTGAGTGGAGCCCGGGGAAGGGAGACGGGCCGGACGTGTTAAAGGAACACTTGTTTGTTGGACTATGTTGTAGTGGCTTGGCTTCAGAATGGAAAATCTGTGTTTGGGAAATGTATGTATGTTTCCTAGTAGGCTAATTTTTTTTAAAATGCATTATTTGCCAAGGGCGTTATGTTACATCCTCACTATCTCACCACTACGGGGAGTTCCCGTACTAATTTATTTACTACTATTAATTATTATTATTAATTTTACATAAGAAGATTATCAAACAAATGGTCCATCTTGCCCAGGATCCTACCTTCTCTCAGTGACCCATTCCAGGTGCTTCAAAGAGAATGGACAGAACAGGTTATGACCTATACAGCCCTAAACAGTTTAGGACCGGGGTACACAGAGGATCGTCTCCTCCCGTATGAAGTTGTCCAAGGATTAAGGTCAGCAGGGGAGGTTCTGCTCCATGTTCCTCTGCTTATGGAGATAAGACTGACATCTATATAGAGCATGGCCTTCTCAGCCTTTGTTCCCAGTCTGGGATATTCACATGGTGCCAATGCTGTCATTGTTTCAGAGCCAGGATACCCGTGCTTTTATTGGTGCTTGAGTTTGTGTGTGTGTGTCCCACGCTTCTTGATGTGTCATAGCAGGTTTTATGCCTCCCCTTCAGGTCTTTAAACAAACAGACAGACAGACAGACAGGCAGACAGTCATTGAGTGATACAGCCTTAGTTGCCCACTCCAAGGTTCTGGCAAACAGACGCTAGGAATACTCAGAGCATGGAATTGTAAACCTGCCTACTGTGGCTAATAGTCTTTGATAGACCTAGCCTCCATGAACTCATCTAGTTCTTTTTTGAACCCTGTTGTAGTTCTGGCCATCATATCATCATCAGGCAAGGAGTTCCACAGGTTGACTGTGCATTCCACGAGGAGTAACGGTAGTTCGAACTAGGAAGCCTAATTCGAACTACCTAGTTCGTGCCCCGTGTAGCCGCGCTGCACAGGGTTCGAACGAGCGGGGTTTAAAAAATGGCGGCGCCCCGCTTATGCAAATGAAGCCCGGGAAATTCAAATCCCGGGCTTCATTTGCAAGTGCGGTATGCCTACATTACCCCGCTAGTTCGAACTAGCGGGGTAGTGTAGACATACCCTCAGTGTTTAAGTACTCTAGAGGTCCATGGCAAGCCAGTAGATTCATTTCTAGACGGTCAGATGCTGACAGACACGTCAGCTGCTTCTGCAGCAACCCACATCTTAAAAGAGTTCAAAGCCTGTAAAGCGAATCCCAAACAGCTTCCCTCAGACTGCACCAGACTGCCAGAGAGACCAGCCGTGATGACTGGACCATGTTCCTCAAGCTGCCACACCGTGGCTGCGCCGGGGGCCACAATGGTGCTGTAGAGGGGGCTTTGGATTCTTTGACGTTGATGGGTGTTGTTCCAGGAACAAGGATTGCTAGGAAGAGATGGGAGGAAGGGCGGCTGCTGTGTTACCAGGCCTGTGCCATCCTGCCAGGGTGGGCAGCTGCTTGTGAATTGGGTCGCGCCTCCCCGCGAGGGACAGCGGCTGCCATATTACCAGGGCTGCACCACCCCGTGAGTGGGGACAATCACGTGTGGCCACATCCGTGCTATGAAGTAGGGCGGTTGTCCTGTTCCTTGTGTCCTGCTACCTTGCAGGGGATGTCTGCCACTGTGTCCTCCAGACCCCACGGCTCGTCAGGCGTGTGTGCCCCAGGCCACATTTCCCCACAAGGGAGGGCGGCGGCCGTGTTCTTAGGGCTGTGCCACCCTGAGAAGGTGGGCAGCCACGTTTGCTCTGGGCCACGCCTTGCTGAGAGGGAGGGAGGCTGCCATTTCCATGGGACCTCAGCACCCTTCAAGTGGGGTCGGACACGTGTGGTGGGCCGTGTATGCGTCTGCTATGTTACCTGGTCTGTGCCTCCTTGCAAGGGAGGGTGGCTGCCATGTTTTCTGGGATTGCCCAGAGAGAGTGGCTACCTTGTACCCCAAGCTGTGCATCCTGTGAGGAACGGCAGCCAGCTTGTGGTTGGGCCACCCACCCTGTGAGAGAGGGCGGCTTTGTGTGGCTATAGCCACACCTCCCTGTGAAGCAGTCTACTGCCCTACTCTCTGTGCCCTGTGGGGTTGTAAGGGAGGGCAGCTACCATGTCCCCCAAGCCATGAGCGTGGGGAACTGCATGTGCTCTGGGCCTCACCTCCCTGTGAGGAAGGGCCGCCATGTGCCCCTGAAACGCTGAGATGGAGAGCAAGCTCTCTTCAGACCCAGTTCCTCATGATCAGTCTCCGCAGTGGTTGGGGTAAAATGGGGAAAATTTGCCTAGCTTTGTAAAGCACTTTTATAGACCGATGGCTGGGAATATAGGAGCTAATATTATCCGGAGGTTTGGAGCAAAATTTGGCAACGCCGTAATAAATGCGTCCACCAGTCAGAAATGGAGTCGTGCGGTTGAAAATAAAAGGAAGGAAGCAAAAAGCTGGTTTCTGACTGGATGAACCAAAAAGAAAATCTGTTCTCTAAGCCAATCAGAATATTCCAGTAGCTGCAACGGGAACGGAGGGCGGGATACTTTGCCTTGGTGACTACAACATCCATCAGAGATAATGACAACGCGTGTCTCATTAATCATCTGCTATAAACAGAGGGAGACTCCTTGGAACAGAGCAGTGTCGCGGGATGAATGGCTCCAAGATTGAAAATAAACATTTCAAGGTCTGCCTGCCTCAGCGTTTATTTTTGCTAAATGATTTGGCTTTTCCTCGGCATTTATCTAGCCGCAGGGGATCCATTGCGCCAGGACACCGTTTCACTCTCCCAGGAGGGGACTGTGCAGGGCGGGCCGAAGGAGTCTGTCACTCAGTAAGAGCTGCACGCCAAAGCCCTCCACTGCCAAAAAGTGACCTGCAAGTATCTGACCCATGAGGCAGGTGGCACTCGTCTTGCCGGGGCTCATGATTTTATCGTGGGTCTCCCAATGGTTGGGGGCTTTCTGAAAGCCCCGTCTCCTGGAGTACTGCGATTCAGAGTTAGGATGCAAGGGAGAACAGCCTCCCGGCCCGGAGCACATGGCGGGGCAGAGAGCAGCTGCCCTCTGATGCAAGGAGGTGCAGCCCAAGGCTGCCAGCAGCTTCCCTCCCTTGCTGGGAAGCATGACTCAGGGCATATGACAATGGGGCACGGCCTAGGGGCCACAGCGGATGCCCTCCCATGCAAGAAAGCATGAGCCGAGACACACGGTGGTGGCCCCCCCTCTCGGAGAGGTGCAGCCCGGGGCACACAGCAACTCCCCTCCCTCAGAGTGAGGCATGCCCGAGGTGCAGAGTGGCACCTGCTTCCGAGCGGGGCATGGCCTGGGCAGGCCCTGGCAGCCTGCCCGTACAGGGAGGTGTAGCCCGCTGCACACAGGCCCCCACTCGCAGGATGCTCACTTGCCACTGAGCTCTGCACCCCTGGCCGGGCTCCACTGCCAGGTCTGCCCCCCCGCCCCCAGCTGCCAGTCCAGACCCGTGCCCCCGCCAGTCTGGCTCTGCACCCCTGGCCGGGCTGCACTGCAGAGTCTGGCCATGGGCAGGCTCCATGGCCAGCCCTAGTGCTGGGCTCTTCGATCCTCTCCCCATCACTGGTCACCTGGTTCCTCTCCTGATCACTGGACTTCCAGCCACCAGAGCTCTCTAGGCCAGGAACTCTGGTCCAGCAACACCCACGGTCCTGCCAGAGCACAGGTGTTGCTGGACCAGCGAGTCCCAGACCTGAGAGATTCAGCCTGTACGATTAGAATCAGCAAAGCATAAACTGTTCATTGATGTTACTTGGCCCGCTTTGTACAAGACTCAGTGCAAACATAGACTTGCCACAGAGACTTGTACGTTCATATCACACGCCAGGGATGTCACAGGCGGGGTGCTAGCTCGGATGCTCACTTTTGCCAGCATCAAAAATTCACTAAACTCATTGGCAATCCACAAAACCCAGCAGCTGCCTCTGTGCCCTGCCATACAGCCTGGAAGCTGAGTTGCCAGGGCGGATAAAACTGAAGAACAAAGAACACAGCCCCTTACCCAAGTGGTGCTGGGAGGTCGTTAGGCATGACAAAGGTGGTGGGAAGTGAGCGAAGGAACTAAAGAAAGATAATGATCATAATAAAGTTGTGTCTGTCTGATCCCTAAACACGGCTTGATTGAAACCATCTTAAATGTCTAATTACAACAATGTTTTTTCTTATCCCCCACAGAATGGCTCCTTTGACACATTTCTCCAGCACTTGAAGCTCAAATTGAAAATCTGCCATTAACCATTAAAAAAGAAAAATAACTTTTTAAAACCCCATGTATTTTTTTTCCTGATTCATCCTTTTAATATTTTGCTTGGACTCCAGCTCTAATGCACTCGTTCTTCTCCTTAGCACATTTTTGGGCTGCTTCCACCATTGTTCTTGGAAATGATTTTTTAAACATATATTCAGATATACAACCTGGCCTCTTGCATTACAAAAATCACGGCTCCGGCTGCCCCAGCTTCAGAGCAGGGAGGGTTGCTTTGAAAAATCACTTACCAAAGGGAGCCTTGCTTTGAGGATAACATCTTCTGTTTAAGGGATGTGGCTGTGTTGCGTGTGACTCGTGCTGTGTGGGGGTATATGGAGAGACCAATGGGGGGAATTAGAATGAGTATTGCCTGTCATCTGGCGAGGCTTGTCAGTGTCCGATATCAGGGGTGTGTGTGATGCAGGGTTGAGCCGGTTGTGAGATGAAGTTGTGTGTGTAAGGAGGGGCAGCAGAGGTGTGCTCTGTCTGAGTGTAGCCTGCTAGCACCGGGAGACTGGTAACGCTCAGGGCTTGTTGTGACGAGGAGCGGAAAGCACTGAATGCTGAGAAGCTGGACTCCGGGTATTTCGAATCTAGCTGAAGTTAAAGCAGCCTAGGAACCCTGAGTGGTCATAGGTACAAGTGTTTTGGATGCTGCAGCACCCCCAGGTTTTGTACCCAGCTTCTCTGCACCCAGGAGCCACCCCCACGGCAGACCCACCACCGGCTCCGCCATCCCCAGGGTCCCGTTGCCCGCCAGCCCCAGAAAGGGCGCCCATTTCAGGAGAGCAGGAGGAGCTGCAGCCAGGTGTGCTGGGATGCTCCTTGTCCTCCCCCCCCCCCCCCATTCCTAATGATCACGGCTTACACATCACGGCTGTTAATTCAGCCTAGAGTGATATTAGCCCTTTTGTGTCACATTGTTGACTCATAATTAACTTATGATCCAGTATAACCCTCAGATCCTTTTTAGCAGTACCCCATCTAGCCAGTTAGTCCCTAGTTTGTAGCTCTGCATTTGATTTTTCGTTCCCAAGGGAAGTACTTTGCACTTGTCTTAATTCGATTTCATCTTGCTGAGTTCAAATCAAGTCCCTAATTTGCCAAGGTAAGTTTGAATTCTTATCCTGTCCTCCAAAGAGCTTGCGACCCTTCCCAGCTTGGTGCCATATGGAAGTTTTTTGCGTATACTCTCTAGTATCCAAATCATTAATGAAAATATGAACTGGGTCTCATCCTTGCCATAGCCACTAGATATACCTTCCCAGTTTGACAGCAAACCATTGCTAACTATTCTTTGAGTATGATCTTTTCACCAGTTGTGTGCTTGCCTGTCATCTATAACTCTCAAAGAGGATTGCTAACACTTCTAAGATTGCTTCAGCTAGTTTCTTAAGTACCTTAGGATGGAATTCATCAGACCTTGCTGACTAGAATACATCTAACCCATCCGAATAGTCTTTAACCTGGTCTTTCCTTACTTTGGTGTGCATTCCTTCTTCCTTGTTAATACGTAATAATTGAGTTGAGTAGCTAGCCACCATTAATCTTGAAGACTGATGCAAAATAAGCATTAAATATTTCAGCCTTCTTGACGTCACCAGTCATTTGCTCTTTCCCTCTAATGGTACGTCTAGACTGCAAGCTTCCCTCTAAAGAAACTTTTTCGGAAGAAGCGTGGACACTTCCAAAAGAGAGCGTCCACACTTCAAAAGCGCATTGAAAAAGCGATCTGCTTTTTTGAAAGAAAGCTTCCACACTCATTGGACACTCTCTTTCATGTAAGCTGTGATTACTATGGACGGAGCGGCCACCTGGGCACCGATGCTTTTTCCTGGAGGCCTCTTCTTTAGAAAAAACTCCCTCTTCTGCGTCCACACACACCTTTTTCCGAAAGAGCGCTTTCAGAAAAGGCATTCTTCCGCATAGAATGAGGCTTACCAATGTCGGAAAACTCCCTGCATTCTTTCGATGTTCTTTCGAAGGAACGCAATAGCAGTGTGGACGTAAATGAAGTTTTTTCAGAAAATTGGCAGTTTTTCTGAAAAAACCCTGCAGTCTACACACACTAAGTAGAGGACTTACACTTAACTTCCTCTTCCTCTTGTTCCTAGAATATTTAAAGAACCCCTTCTTATTGCCTTTAATATCCCTTGATAGGTGTAACTCATTTTATACCTTGGACTTTCTGATTTTGTCCTACACACGTGTGCTGTTCGTTTGCAAGCCTCCTTAGCAATTAGTCCATGTTTACACTTTTGGTAGGATTCCTTTTTCCAGGTGGTGCCATATTAGCCTCTTATTGTTCTTCCTGTCTTCCCTTCACTTGTCTTCCCAGGATACTTTGCAGTGGTGCTTTTAATACTGTCTCCTGGAGAAACTGCCTACTCTCTTCAACTTTTTTATCCCTTAGCTTGTCCTTCCTTGGGACCTTACCTAGCAGTCCTCCGAGGTTGTTATTCTGCTTTTTAGAAGTGTACGCTTCTCTTTCTGCTGCTCTCCCTCCTTTTCTGCCTTAGAATCATGAACTCGAATATTCCATGAGCACTTTCATTCGAACTGCCCAACCTTCAGATTTGTTACCAATTCCCTCCTGTTGCTCAGAGCCAAGTCTAAAGTGTGTGGGTCCCAGTTATTTCCTCCACTTTGTGAAGCCAAAGGGTATCCCCAATACATTCCAGTCACTTGCTGGATGCAAGCCCCCCTTTACTAGCAGGTCTTGTGTTTTGGAGAGTAATTCTCACCAAATTACTCTCAGTAAATTCACCCAGCTCCTCTTCCTGGTTCGGCAGTGTGTAACAGAGCACTGTGGTGGCATCTCCCCTTTTTATCTTTACCTAAAGATTTTCAGTGGCTCTGCCTCTCGCCTCCTTTTGGATTTCAGATGTGTACATATTCTTGACATATAATGCAACACATCCTCCCTTTTCCTCCTGCCCGGCCTTCCTGAACAAACATCCTCTATATCAGTGGTCCCCAAACCTTTTACATCATGTCCCCTCTCTTGCCTTCCACAGCTCCAGGATGGGGAGATGCAGAGAAGGCTAAGGGGGCCACAGCTGAGGCTGGGGGTGGGGGATTGGAGCCTTGGCCGGGGGCTGAGACCAGCAGCTGTGGCCCTGGGTCAGGGCTGGCAGCCGGCACTCCAGGTATGGACTGGGCATCTCTGGCTGGGGCCCAGAGCACAGCAGTATGGTAATTCCTCTTCATCCCATATGTGGACTGGCCTGGGTAGCCCAGATATTCCTCTGCACCCCCTTGGGGTTCCACCCAATAATTTGGGAATCTCTGCTTATGTCAATATTCCAGTCACAGGATTTATCCTACCTTGTCTCTGCACTATCAATTCAGTCATAATTCAGCTCATCTGCCAATCCTTCTAGAGCTTCCTGTTTGTTCCCCACACTCCTCCTGGCACTAAGGTAAGAGCTGGGTATTATTATGAATAAACCCCAATGTCCAGCATCCAGTATGCAACCAGTCCCTGCCCCCAATAGATTGCCAGCAGGGTCGGAACTCTGGCTCTGAACCCCTTCAACTTTAAGCTTAGCCTGAGGTCGATGGGCCATAAGGACGTGCTTCCCGGCTGGGAAGTCCGTAGCAATGATCGGAGTAGCCCGCCCCGACGCGGCTCAGGTTCGCGAGTGTTTCTGGCTACAAGACAAGCCAGATCGCCATTTGTTTTGTGTCAACCCGTCAGCTACAGAGTCGTGGTGGCTAATGGGAAGGGTGGAGTGTGGCAGTGGCCACACACCCAGCTACGAGGGAGGGTGGGCTGGAGGGGAAGGGAGAGGGTATTTCCCCCCCACGGGACAGGTGTGCTAGAATTGCCTAACTCCTGCCCACACCCAAACTTCTCCTTTCAAAAGCATGTGTGACCCCCAAGCACGCGCAGGCTTTTCATAAACACCCTTCCACAATCGGCATCAAGACTTCGCAAGCAGCACGCTCTGCCTGCCAGGAAATGCATTTCTACTGTCTGCTGCAGAGAGGACTAGCATGTCACTGCCGCTCCATGACAGAAACACCTCCCCCGCCCACGGCTCGCCACCTTGCCAGGAGCTTTCCCTTTCGGGTCTTCCCAGGAATGCGTTACTTCTGAACCGGAAAGGCCTGGGACCCAGGCACAGTACTGGCAGGAGTATAAGCTTCCCGCTGGCTCTGCCAATGTATTGCCACACTTGGTTCAAGACTGCTCTATCTCTCGGTTAATGCGCCTCATTTTTAATCTCCATCCTCGTAGCCCTGTTCTGCACTCTCATTCATTCTGCCTGAGTTTTGACGTATCCACATCTCCCCTGTTCCTGTCCTGGGCTGCCACACAGTTGTACCAAAACACCTTACTCCTGACGTGCAGTATCAGTGCTTATTCCCTATCTAAAAGTTCCCCTTCACCCGCTTCCCTAGGCCGCAGCACTCTTGGGCCCCTCACTCGCAGAGATCTCACGAGTTGCAGCGTAGCTGAAGCGGAGACCCCTGGGAAATCAGTCTAGATCTCAGCACACATGTCCAGAGCTGCAGGCCCACAATACAGTAACCCACAGCAACACTTTCTACCAGGAGAGTCCCAGAGAAGGCATGGCAGGCTCATGTACCGGTTGATGGACACGATGGGATCCAGTCAAAGCATTGCTGTGCTCATTGTGCACATGACAGGAAGGTTGCTAATTAGCTAATGCCAGCTGGAGCATGTGGGTGCTGGCTTTCCCCTCCACATGTCACCCTACTGCTCGACTGGAGTCAAGAAACAGCTGGAGCGATTATGGCATCTTGAGGTCTTTCCAACTCTCCCTGCACGCACATGGCATCTAATCTGATCTGCCATCGGCAGAACCGGGCACCACGGGACACATGCATTCCATTTGCCTAGGGAAGCTGTGAGCCCAGCATGGTCAGCCAGCCAGAGCACTTTCCCTTGCAACAAACCCCAGTGCCAGCTTTGTCCACATATTTACTCTGCTGACACCATTATTGGACCTAACCATGCCTATTACAAGATCAAGAACACATATTCCTGTTCATCCAGAAATATAATTTATGCCATCATGTGCCTAAAGTGTCCGTCTGCTATGTAAATTAGACAAACTTCTCAGACACTTTGCCAAAGAATCAATGCACATAAAACAGACTCTCTCACAGAGTAGAAGCTGAAGCAAAATGCAGGACAATGTAGCACTTTAAAGACTAACAAGATGGTTTATTAGATGATGAGCTTTCGTGGGCCAGACCCACTTCCTCAGATCAGATAGTGGAAGAAAATAGTCACAACCATATATACCAAAGGATACAATTAAAAAAAATGAACAAATATGAAAAGGACAAATCACATTGCATCCTTTTCATATGTGTTCATTTTTTTTAATTTGTCCTGCATTTTGCTTCAGCTACCCCAGACTAACACGGCTACATCTCTGTCACTAGAGTAGAAGCTGTTACTTGCCATTTCAGCCAGACTGACCATTCCCTCAATGACCTTAAAACATGCATATTGCTTCAAAGAGACTTTAACTCCAGACTTCAAAGAGACCCCAATGTCATTACTTCACAGAAACTTCCCCTATTATCACCCCTATGTCATTACCTCACAGACACTAACCTTCTCCCTCCCCCCACTCTGTTCTAAAATTTGATTTGTCAATTTCCTGTGCATTCATTTTTTTTATTGTATCCCTTTTGTATATATGGTTGTGCCTATTTTCTTCCACAATTTGATCTGAGGAAGTGGGTCTGGCCCACGAAAGCTCATCACCTAATAAACCATCTTGTTAGTCTTTAAAGTGCTACATAGTTCTGTCTTTTGTTTCGGGACAAAAGGACTGTCAAGTCAAATCAGCAGGACAAGAGGAAGTACTTGAGAGATGGTTGTATCATTATTTACCAAATACTACACACACCCTGTCACATTAACACAGCCACAATCACAAAGTCACATACCTCATCTTATTCCCACAGAAAGGCAAATTGATTGCACTATTTTAACCATACTTTATCAAATTTGCACAAGTATAGTGTGTTAACTAGAGGTAGGTCTGACCCTTATTGAGGGGACTTCAGAATCTTAAGCCAGACCAAGATTTGAATATTCCAGCTGGGGTGATGCTTTATAATGGATTGTTACCCTCTGGAACTTCCTGCTGCAGGATATTATAAAAGAATCGGACTCATGTCCATGATTCTGCTAGATAGCAAGAAATTACAAACCCTCATGCTTCATGGCAGGGACTAATCACCAGATAAGAACAGGAAGAGTTTTCTCTGCAGTCTGAAGCATTAAATAATTACGCAGGTGATGTTGGCACTCCAATATCCTATGCAACATCAGGTTTTATCTTCTGCCAGAGGCAGAATACCAGATTAGATGTACTCCACTGTGTGTCTGCTCCAGCAAATTCCACCAATCTGCTCATGATAGACGTTACATTTTATCACCTTTTACCATCCCACTCCAATAGCTGAATGTACAGCTCCTGCCATAAGCCACCCTCACCAGCTTCCAGCCCTTCCAACAGGAGAGCTCCCCTCCAAACATGAGGCTGGTTCCGGACTGGCAAGGTGGCCATGGTACCTGAGATGCCATTAATGTGCCTGAGGAAGACTTGTCGGGACTTGCGGCTGGCACGGCTCCGTTGCAAACACAGCCGGACAACGTTCCCACAGCAGACCACAGGCCCAGAACATACCGAGGAGGAAGGGGCTTGCTCCTTAGCTGCAGGAGTGGGATTCACAGCCCTCCCTCCAAAAGTAGCTTTTGTGGTTTTCTGCTCATGCTCACTGGCCATGCCCCATTTCTCACGCTGCCTCGATGGCTAAGCCCTGTGCCGGCTACGAATCAGAGCTGTGGCCATTCTTCATTATTTAGCACACTTCCTCTTCAGTTTAGCCATTGGTTCCCCCCCGCCCCCATTCCCCACCTTGTAGCAATACTTCAGAGATTCCTTTAGTTCATTCAGAATCCGCATCAGGAGACAAGAATTTTGGACCTTTCTCCTCACGTCCTCGCCTCTTGTACCATCTGTGTAGAGCCAGTGTGAGGCACATGGGGCCTGTTCTTATTGTCGTAGAACAGTATTTTATGGCTTGGAGGCTCAGAATAAGGGCCGGCCACTCTATCAATAAGACAGATATCACCACCTTTAATACTGCCTCACCATCACCAGTGTGGAGAGAGGCTCATGTTCTCACCAATATAGAAACATTCACATACTTGGGCAGTACCACCAGCCAGGACAGTCGAACAAGCCAGGACATCTAGAACAGAAACAATAAAGGCAGAACCACCGTCAGGAGCTTAAATCCAGCCTGGAAATCATCCAACTACCACACCAACCTCAAGATGTATCAGCGCTGTGTTCTTTGAACATTACTTTATAGTGCAGAGCACTGGGGAAAGAGAAAGTGTGACCTGGCCAAACTGTCTTCATACCACATAACCTGCCCCAGAAAAGGCCTGTGTCTGTATCTTTTATCCCAGAACAATCTCAAACCAAGACCTGTTCACACAGGGCAGCCAAGAAGAGCTGAGCACCAGCACTTCCAGGAAGTGCTGGAGGTGGATGGAGACTCTTGGGGTATGTCTGCACTGCTACCCTCGTTCGAACTAGGGTGGCTAATGTAGGCATTTGAACTTGCAAACAAAGCCCGGGATTTAAATATCCCGGGCTTTATTTGCATCTTGCCGGGCGCCGCCATTTTTAAATCCCCCTTAGTGCGGACTCCGTGCCCGCGGCTACATGTGGCACAGAGTAGGTAGTTCGAATTAGGCTCTCCGATTCGAACTACCGGTACACCTCGTTCCACACGGAGTAAGGGTAGTTCGAATTAGCCTAATTCGAACTACCTACTCCGTGCCGCATGTAGCCGCGGGCACGGTGTCCGCACTAAGGGGGATTTAAAAATGGCGGCACCCGGCAAGATGCAAATGAAGCCCGGAATATTTAAATCCCGGGCTTCATTTGCAACTCCGGTTGCCTACATTAACCACCCTAGTTTGAACTAGGGTGGTAGTGTAGACATACCCGTATTTACCTATACAGACCTGTTTGCTATGGCATCTCAGCAGCTCACAAACCATAAGGCATGTATTCTCCTAGCCCTCTTCCCCCGGGAGACACCCAGTGCTATCACTGTCCCTTACCTTGATGGGGAGCAAAGGCCCAGAGAGTCTAAGTGACTTGCCCGAGGACATCTGTGATACAGCAGAAAATTGAAGCTAGCTTGCTCAAAGTCTACATTGGTGCCTAACCACCTTTCCTCTGTAGCAGCACTATGTCCCCCATAATAGATACCTGCAATCTGCTCTTCATCCCCCAGGTCTTTTCATGGGTAAGTAGACACCAAGGCTGGGAGGTTGAAAGCCAGCCTCAGAGCCCAACTCCCACTGAGTTTCCTTCGGGGCTAGGTGTCTAAATCCCCCAGACTCCTTTGGAAATCACAGCCACACTTACCACACCCCATCCTGAGCTGTCCACATGGGGTTTGCAGCATCTGCTCTGGTCAAGAGCTTCCCCTTCCCTGCCACAAGGAATCCTTCACGATTCATCTGTGGGGACGGGCGGAGATCAGCTGAGGAGTCAGGGAACAATGGGGTAGAAACGTTCTCTTGGTCCCGTCCCATGTAACCTCTGCCTGACATCTCCAGCGGCTCTCGCCTTGCCGGATTCCCACACACATTCCAGAAGGCTGTTGAACCAGACTGAGAAAAGTTCAGCCCTGCCAAAGCCATATCACACGCACAGGGAAAAGGAGAGAGGGGTTCAGGGAATTTCCCAGAAAAGGCCAGATTCAGCTGGAGTTTAGCTTTATTTATCCCCCTCTTTCTTTCTTTCTTAGATTTGCCTCCCCTCCCGCCTTGTCTGGAGGATTTCTGACAAGGTTTTTTGGCACGTCCACTAATTATTCTATTTATAGAGCAGCGCTTTGCTCCCCCTTGACTGACAACATGAGAGAAAACAAAATCTCTCAAATCAAATCAAAGATGATGATGAGATTAAAAATAAATGTTCCAGATGGTGTCTCTGCACCTAATTTAGCACAGTCTGTGGATGCCAGATTTCCAGGGAGAAATCGTCCTCCTACCAGCGTCTCCCTTTCCCTATCTGGTTGGGCTCTCCTCTGTGTGTGTGTTTGGTGCTGAATGTGCTGATGGAAGCTGCCTAGCAGAAATGCATGTGTTTTGCCAAGCAGCTCACTGAAGTGGCAGAGCCAGGTGCCTTCCCAGGCATCAGGAGGCAGGAGGAGTGGTCATTGGGGAGGACTGTGTCCTTTAAAAATGCTTCAGCGACACATGGTTACCCCAGAGGGGAGCTGATCCGGTCTTGTGGTCAATATGGAGGCCTGAGTGAGCACCTCCTCTCCAACGAGCAGTGGTACAGCCTGAGTACAAGGACGAGTGGTGAGCAAAACATGTAATGCAGCTTGTTTCACAGGAAGAGAGGTGTTCAGGCCAGGTGGGTTAATCTTTCAGCGAACATAGGCCGAGCTTTGGAGCGAGTTAAGTTTTGGGATCAGGTCTGGAGCTCTTTATCCCCAGGTGTATAGTATCATCACATCCCAGGAGGAAAAAACTAAATGCATTCCTGCCCAGAGTGCTTTGAGATCCAATTCTCTTCACACAATGCACAACCTGTGGAACTCCTTGCCAGAAGATGCTGTGAAGACCAGGACTTTAACAGGGTTCAAAAAAGAGCTAGATAATTTAATGGAGGATATGTCCATCAATGGCTATTAGCCAGGATGAGTAGGAATAGTGTCCCTAGCCTCTGCCAGCAGCTGGAAATGGATGACAGGGGAGGGATCACTTGGGGTATGTCTACACAGCAGGGCTAAAGTCGAATTAAGCTACGCAACTTCAGCTATGGCAATTCTGTGGCTTAAGTAGAAATAGCTTAATTCACCTTTTGGCACTATCTATACAGCAGGAAGTAGAAGGAAGAGCATTCTTCCTTCGACTTCCCTTCCTCCTCGTGAAATGAGAGATACAGGAGTTGGAGTAAGAAGTCCTCCAGCTCAACATTATTTTGAAATAAAGGCGCATAGTGTAGACACGCACAGTAAAACTCCAGTTGTCCGGCATCCAGTGGTCCGGCACTCCTGATAGTCCGGCACCAACTGGGACCCGGAAGGGCTCTGGCCAGCTGGACAACTGGAGCTGCTCGGCTTCCGGCTTCCCCAAGTCCGATGCTGGTCAGTTTCAGCAGCGGTGGACTTGGGGAAGCCCTGGGGCAGAGCACCCCAGCTGCTCTGCCCCAGGCTTCCCCAAGTCCGGCGCTTCTGAAACTGACCAGCGGCGGACTTGGGGAAGCCGGGGGCAGAGCAGCTGGAGTGCAGTTCCCCCCCGACCCCCACCCCAAACCCTTCATAGCCCCCCTTCCAGTACTCCGGCATATCCAATAATCCGGCACCCCCTGGGTCCCAAAGGTGCCGGATTATCGGAAGTTTACTGTACTGTGTTATTTTGGAATAATGTCAGTTATTCTGAAATAACACTGCTGTATAGATGCACAAATGGACCTTTGGTCTGACCCAGTATGGCCATTCTTATGTTTAAATGTGTGTATGTGTGCATGCATGGGTTTGTGCATGCATGTGGGTTGTGTGTGCATACTTGTCTGCCTGTCTATGGGGAGGTTGTAACTGCACGGCTGTGCAAATGTAAAGTTGTGGGTGTGCACAGATGGACGTGTGAGATGTGTACACAAGGGCACGCATGGTTTGCATGTGTTCGTGCATGGGTGTGGCTGTGAATGTGTGCATACATGCCTGTGTGTGCAAAGGATTATCATGCCAAAAAATGGGAGGACTAGTTCATCTAATGTCATAAAAGATTACTGTTCCTGGAGATTAGCTTCCTGTCCTATCCAGTGCATTCCCCCACTGGTGCAATTTTCTGCATGCGGAGGCAGCAGAGGGAAATCCCTTTGTAGCCCACATACTGACCATAGACAGACAGCCCAACACTAATGGAAGGACTGGTTTGTGGTTTTCGTTGCCTTTGTCCTTATCTTCCTGTTCTCCCCTTTTCCCCTCTTCTTTCTGCTTTCTTACCGAGAAATCACTTCTTCCTCGAGATCAGGTAAGATTTATAGGTTGTGGACCCCAAGCCACATACAGGGACATTAAGTACAGACCAGAGCAGAAGCTGCCTCCCGGTGCTCTTCCTTGAAAGGATGAAAACATTCCACTCGCAGAAGTGTTAGCGGATCGATAAAGCGCGGAAGCACCAGTGTGTCATTGTGACTAATTATGAGCGACACTTCTACAGCAGCTTGTGACCTTTGAGATCCCAAAGCATGTGGTCAGCTCCCTCACTGGGGTCCTTTCAGCCAGCATGGAGATGCAGCCACCTCTGGGGTAATACATGGCAGCTGTTTAGCTCACAGCCATATAGGGCCGCAAAGATTGGATTTGATCTCGACTGTGGGGCATAGGACAGCAGAATGTTATGATTTGGGGTGAGATTTAGCCTGTACAATGGGGCTGACACATGAGATTTTTGGTCAACACCGGCTGTCAGGACCTCCGTTTTCTCTCTCATCTCAGGGCTTAGCCTAAAGTCAGTCTTGGGCTTATTTCAAAGCATGGTAGTTCCTCCCCAGTGTGGGTTAAGGTCTCACTGTTGCCCTTATTCCCTACCCCCTGGGCATTCCTGCCCCACTTAGTGTTGCTGCTCCTAAACCACTTTGGCTCATTTGTAAGTCCTGCTGCCTCCCCCTCCCCACGTTACTTGAGTGAGCAATGATAAGTAACCAGCAGCTTGCTCTTTGAGGACTGAGCCAGCAAATTATTCACAATCACTCCATTCTGCACAAAGCCCCACCAAAAATGCCTGGAGTCAAGACAAACAGCAAAGACGTGTGAGGAAATCGTGAGCTGCCTGTGGCTATTCCGCGGGAAGAAAATGAAGCGTAGTACACTGAACTGTTTAATTCTTCACTCAGATCTATTTATTATCCTGAAGTTACAGTCTCAGTCCGACACCTGATTTTTCATCTGTGCTGAGTACTTGACGCTCCCTCTGGCATCATTAGGAGCTGTGGGTGTTCAGTACCTCTGCAGATCATCAGGCTCTAAACAACTTGGCCAATATCACATCACGAGTCAGTGCTCAGCTCCAACCACTAGGCTATGTGGCCTCAAACCTGCCCCTCCTCAGTGGCACGGCCTTTTCCCTTATGGTACCCCAAGAGCTGTTGTACCATGTTTGTGTTTCTATGGCATTATCCTTGTGCTCTGGCTCTGTCCTGCCATCCCCATCAGCTGCATCTCTAATTTCTAATGTGAAAACACAGGCCCGCAAGAGCAATTGTGGCTGATTTAAAAAAACAATAAAAGAGAATTGGAAATCGCATATTTGATGACTAATCCCAGGAGATCGAGTTGAATTAGTGTTAACCAATCGGCCGCAGAGGAACAGAGGAAAATTCCTGCTGGATTCCTCTCCTCCGTCTGTTCTTTGGCTGCGTTTTCCATCTCCAGCTCCTTCCAGCCCTGCAAACATATACAGTGTTGCCATGACAACTCAGAGATGAGATCTATGTATATGAAAAAATGAGACAATCTCTTTTCTCGATAATCACCAGGAAGGTGGAAAATGTAAAATCTAGGCTAGGAGAAGTCCTCCCTTTCTGTTTTGCACACACACACACCTGCTCTCGCACACATTCTGTCTCGTGCATGCACACACACACACACACACACACACACACACACGCACACACACACACAGAGATCTCGGGAGCTAGGAGGCTTGGGTGAATTCCCAGGAGTGTCTCCAACTCCATATTCCAAAAATGCCCGCTCGTTTTGGGTGCCCAACTTGAAGTGACAGCACCCGAGGGCCAAGCAGGAACACTGCCATTAGCCCACGCTGAGCTTGAATTAAAACCTAGATTCCTCCCTTGTCTATGCTAAACTTTTCACAAGCTTGTCTACTCAGGAAAGCTCCACTGATAGGATGCGACTGTAAAGCAGATTAAATATTACTGATTAAATCCATGTGTAGACAAGGAAAGGCAGACAAGTGTGAGGAACCTTAGCTAGCACAGGTTAACCTCACGCCTCTGTGTCCTAGTTTAGACAAATCTCCGGGGTCTGATGCTGCCAACTCTGCACTTCGTGTAGCCAAAGCTTTGCCATTCTGACTTGATTCCCAATGTTAAATGATCAGCGTGGCACCAGCAGGGTTCCCCAGGGTCAGGGCTCCATTGGGCTGTCTCACAAGCCCAGGGGAGCAATGGAAATTGAATGCAGACCTCCTGAGACCCCTGACGGTGCAATCAGCAGAAGGCCAGCCATCCCCCCGTAGGTATTTGCTAAAAGGCCCTTCTTTCAGACAAAGATTGTACTAGCACAGGGGTGTCCAAACTTTTTTCAAAGAGGGCCAGATTTGATGAAGTGAACATGCGTGAGGGCCGACCATTTTGCCTGACATTCTTTGAACCATTAAAATTAAATGCAAATTAACTATTTTATGCAAAGTTTATTGCAAACAGCATACTTTTCATTTCGTCACATGGATGACAAATCTAAACAGGTGTTAAATCACTCTGCCTTTCATATCTGAAGGCCAGATGAAAAAAAAAATCCAAGAAGCTGAAATATATGTCAGGAACATTGTAAAATACATTACATATTATTGGTAATAAAGGTTGTCTGTCAACTTTTAAGTTCAAAAAATATGAACAGGAACATAACACCAAGTATACATGTTGTGTCCAAATATATTTATAACTGATTTAGACCAACTGATATTAACTGAGATTTTACAATGTATTCATCTCAATACATATGGATTCGTTGGGGGCCATAAAAGATAGATATTGCCAAATTACCTGGGGGGCCGTATTAAACCGGAACACGGGCCGCAATTGGCCCACGGGTCGGACTTTGGACATGCCTGTACTAGCATCTCCAGGCTTGAGGCATATCCTGAACCAAATCTGCCACCCCCTCTAGCTTGGCTTTGGATTCCTCTCAGTGCTGGAACACTTCTCTGGCCAGATGTATTCAAAAGTTTAGCGGATCTCACTATGTCACTCGGGGGCGTGAAAAATCCACCCCCCTGAGCAATGCAGTTAAGGCAACCTAACATCCAGTGTAGACATTGTGAGGTCAAAGGAAGCACTGGGGAGATGGATTAACAGCACCAACGGGACACTGTTAATCCACTGAAACACTGCTGCTGGAGCATATGAAGCACAGACAAGCTCCCATTTGTCAGCATTTCTTGGTGTCTTTTATTTTATTTTATTTTGAGTTGTCCAGTCAAATCTATGAGGACCTGCCTGACCTATTAGCAATTAAAACGCCAGATCCTATGAACTCTGTTTGATGTCTTGGCTGCCATTTACATGACTAAAAAAAAAAAAAATCAACTGTCTTCCCTTCCCCCTGCACCTCCATCACTCCCAACTTCGCTATCAGGTTTGTTATGAGCTGCGGCTACTAAAACGTTCATTACTCAACCCGCTCCCATCTGGAGTCAATAGCTGAATCTGTGTTCTAAAACTCCAGGTATCTTGCCTCGTGTTCCCATCTGATTAAAGCATGAATATCTTACTTCAAACAAAACTCTTTCTAGTGGGGGCTCCAAAGTGAGAGACAGTGGTGTAGAGATCCCCTTGCCTGGGAAACGAACGCAATAGGAGTCCTCGCCCTGTCAGCTGATGTGGCTACCACAGGCTCTGAGGTGTCTCCATGTGGCGCCTTTCCGCTTCACCCCACAACCCCGTATCATTGCATTTGTGCATCCATGCTGAGGGGGATCGGTCCATTCTGGGGAAATTGGTTCAGCTACTCAAGACTGGTTAGAGAGAAGGAAGCATGGTTATGCTGGCCCCATAGGCCACTAGCAAAGCCAGGGTTGCTGGCTGAGCAGTAATTAAGTCAGGGCAGGATAAGTGTCTCTTCCACTTCTTTACCCATTCAGCATCTCTCAAGCTGCCCATCACCACCCTTTGAGCACAAGGATGCTGCACGTGAGAGGAAACCGCTAAAACCATCTTCCGACCCAGAGGTGGGCCCAAGTCCCCCGCGCGGGAGCAGCACTCAGTTCTGAATCCTCACTGTGACATTAAGATCTGGGGGTGAGTTTGGACCAGTCTCAGTGAAAAGCACGACTGGAACCTCTGCTGCTCTGTAAAACAACAGACCAAAAAGGGATCCTGGACAATCAGAGGTGGGCACTTGTCCTTTCAGATCAGCCCTTTCTCGTGCGCGAGTGGATAGATGGAATGAGTCATGCCTGTAGCAGTTAGGGTGGTCAGGAGGACAACAGCCCCATGCGATGGACCAGGCCACGGGCAGTCTTTCCTAATGGTTAGGGAAGGAGGCTTGCCTAGTGGTAGGAGCAGAGGTGATCAGGCCTGGACAGAGCCCAAATCAAAAACCAAGTTGCTAAGTTCAGGGTGTGAGCTGAACCCAAGAGCTAGGAATCAGGCATCAGGGGTAAGAGCATCAACAGGAGCAGTTACAGGAGTCAGGAGTGGAAGCCAGGAACATGGAGCAGGAACAGAAATACCATTGCAGGGTTTAAGAAGGTGCCTGCAGGAATCTTGCCAGTCAGGAGGCCAAGTTCAGCACCTTTTCTCTAAGCATCTAGACCGCCCACAGGCAGAGCCAGGCGACTGGGTGAGATGGAACTCGGTCCAGTCTCAGTGTTTCCAGGTTTCCTATATTCCTAATAGTGCAGTTGGTTGGATTTCCAGGATAAGAATGATACACACAACACAGACACCTTGTTCTACCGAAACCGCCAAGCAACCCCTCCCCAGCCAAAAACAGTCAATCAAATCTACAGATCAAAACCACAAACACTACCCCCAGCAAAGCTTTTATCCCAAAAAGGAAAAAAATGCCGGAGATGCCACAAAGTTTATGAGAACCTTGCTATTACTATTGACTTAATGAGAAAGGAGGTCAGACACCAGGGTGATGGGCAGCAGTGTAACATCTCTCCGATAGATAGATAGATAGATAGATAGATAGATAGATAGATAGATAGATAGATAGATAGATAGATAGATAGATAGATAGAAGTTGATCCCTGTGCCCAAGTTAAAATATAATTGGAATTGTAGATACTCAGGATGTATTTCTCCAAACTGGAATTTGTATAGGTTTCCAAGATTAGTCTTATGAATACAGCCCTGGGCTCTTTAACGACCAGGAGTGGTCTAGGCATTGGCTTAATGTCTTATCCATAAGCTATTCAGTATTTCCTTTTAAAGTCAAAATAGTTGGAATAATTCTCATTTTTCAAACTGCAGTCGTGGCAGCTTCCAATGCAGCCCCTACACTATTTCCATATGTGGCATTGTCTCTGGACAGAGGGTAGTGTCCATTTTATGGCCGTTCAATCCCTTGGGCTTTATGGGAACTCCAGCGTTATCAAGTTTACAGCAGTGCTAATACCACTGGAGATAAAACCAGCCTGCTTGTTATCATCAGAGCTGAGCTGCTGGGGAATCCAGATGACCCTGGCGGTGGCTGGTGGCGTCTCACACCCCACGGTGCAGCCGTGAGGAGTTTTTGCTCCGCGTCTCACTGTCCTTTCGCGGTGCTGACATCAGCACAGCAGAATTCCAGCCTGTGGTCCCAAGGGAATGTGAAATGTGCACTCTGCCTCATACCTAATCCTGCCTCCTGCCATCAGGTCAACTGCAGTCATTGGATTGTGGGCTGACACCAAATCCCATGTAAACACACAGAGTGTGCAGCAGGGAAAAAATGCACTAACCAGCCCCCCCAAAAACCACCCAGTACAACCCAGAGAGCAATAGCAATGAGCAAGCCTGCTCTGCAAGGAGGAAAGGTGAGAAAGTAGGAGGGAGGGCCAGGGTATCACTGGAGTAAGGGCGAATGCATCAGGCTGGAATGGTACAGAACATCTGTGGCCACTTGCAGCTGGACCTGTACTGAGTCCAAGCAGTGGAATCTGAGAGATGGGACCAACCCTGATTCTGGACACCACTGAATGATGGGAAAGTTTTGGTCCAGCTCTGGTTCCAAACTTTGCTGCGAGCCCAGATCCACACGAGCCCAACCAAAACTCAACTGGGGAAATTGCTTCTTTTTCCTGTGACAACTCTGGATCCGAATTTTTCAGGTTTTCCCTGAAAACTTAATCTCCCAGAAGCCAAAAAGGGGTTGGTTTTCAGCACCACAGACTTGGACCCTTCCTCTTGGGGTCTATTCCAGGATGAGAGATTAGTGTATTCTGTAGAGAAAAGAAACCAGAGCAGGCAGGCTGGCTGCGGGAACATCTCCTCGTAGAGCAGGCTCAGCTGTAATGAACAGAAAGGGGATTTGTTACTGAAGCTGAGGTTCAGTTACCCTGAGGTTCTCTCTGGCTCCCAGAAGGAGTAATTTTCGAGAGTTCCAAAGGGACTTAGGGTGAGTCTACACTGCATCCCAGCTGGGCTGCACAGACTCTCGGTAGCCAGGCCTGTGCTAGCATGCTAAGGAGAGCTCTGTCGGCACAGCTTTGAAGGTGTGGGTTTGCTTTCAAGCTCACTCCCTGCCAGACATGAGAGCCTGAGCTGTCGTCTGCATCAGACCCGGAAAACCTCCCAGTGGGACTTTTTAGTCACTTTCGTACGTCCACACTGGACTAAAAGACCTACAGACTGAATCAGCAGCCTCTGGCTCGCAGAGGCCAGGCTGCAGGGATCAATCCTATTGTGTGGGTAGTCTGGTTCGGGCTGGAGTCCAAACTCTGGGTCGACACAAGGAGGGAGGTCCCCTGAGCTCCGACTCTGGCCTGAGTCTGTTTACACAGCGATTTCCCAGTCCTAGGGCTGAGCCCCGAGTTCCCAAGTCCATGGAGCCCTGGGTGTTTAAGTGCGGCTCAGACACACTCAGGCCCCAATTCTCAAAGGGGCGTAGGTGCTGTGCTCTCATGGGAGTTCGGCACCTACCTTTGAGGAGCTGGGCTCAAGGTGCTTATGCCTTGTACAGCAGAATGTCCGCTCGCCCCTTCGCCCTGAATCCTGGCTTGGCTTCAGCAGCCGTGCATTGGGCTGACAGCAGCACTACAGCTCCTTCTTTCGACTGCCTCTTAAAACATAAGCTCCTGAGGGCAGGCCCCGTCTCTTTGTTCGACATATGGTTGGGGCATAGCAAAATGGGGCCCTGATCCTTGACTGGAGCTGTGAAGAACTAGGCCAGTCCTGCACTCCAGGAGAAAGTTGACCTAAGATATGCAACTCTAGCTATGAGAATAGCCCAGCTTGACATATCTTATGCCGAATTTATGTGGCAGCCTCACTGCGGGAGGTTGATGGTTACTCGTAACAACCCCATAGGATTCTAGGATTGACAGGGCATCCTCCGTGGTTGATTTAGCAGGTCCTTACTAGACCTGCTAAATCAAACCCTGGGAGATTGATCTCCAAAGTGTTGATTTCAGGGCAAGCAAAGACAAGCTTCTACTGCAAAACTTTTATTAATGAGGAGTTAGTTAGAAGACCATTGCAACAAGAAACTATCCATGCCTGCAGCTCCCTAGGGAACCTAGCTAGAATAATGGCACCAGTCATTATTCAGACATGTCTCTGGGGTTCGGCTGTTAGCAAAGGACATGTGCTCCCAGGTCTTATGCTGGTCTCCAGGCTCTAAAAGAAAAAGAAATAAATTCTAACAGAAAGAGGAGAAAGAGATTACACAATTGCAAAAATATGAGGATGCAATAAGCCCATTTCCCCTGTAGGCAATTGGTAAAACCATTAGGTGCAAGGGGTAGGTAAATTATAACAAATAAGGCTTTGCAGAAATTCCTGGCCATTAATTTTATCCATCTGAGTGTCCCTCTTCTCAGCTCAGTAACCACACTCCGAGCAAAGCAAACACGCAAACAAACAAACCCAATAAAAACTGGGGCTTCCGCCAAGTAACTCTCCCTGATTTACATAGGGCTGAAAGGCACCTAATCCTGATCAGTGAAAGGGAATACAAGCTGGGCTGGGACAGAGCCACAAGCAACCCACTGCTCAGGATGGGGTGAGCAACTCAAGTAGGGGTGTAGGTTGGCAGTTGGAAGAATGTGGCTGAATTTATTGCAACGCAGAAAATCAGCCCCTGGTCTTACTAATGAGGCCATTTAAGGATCATTATTTCTGCTGCAGTCACACCAGCTGAGATCAGGTGCAAGGTGCTTACATAGGAAAGGGCAAAATCTCAAAAGACCAGGTGGCAAAGGAAGCACCATTCTCCCCATTTTTCAGATTGGACCCTGAAGTGCACAGAGATTAAATGTTGGTCCAAAGCCACACAAGAAGTCTGCAATAGAGCCTGGCACTGAATTCAGATCTTAGAATCCTAGAATCCCAGGGCTGGAAGAGACCTCAGGAGTCATCGAGTCCAGCCCCCTGCCCGAAGCAGGACCAGCCCAACTAAATCAACCCAGCCAGGGCTTTTTCAAGGCAGGATTTAAACACTTCTAAGGATGGAGATTCCACCCCCTCCCTAGGGAATCCATCCCAGGGCTTCCCCACCCGCCTAAGGAAATAGTTTTTCCTAATCGCCAACCTAGACCTCCCCCACTGTAAGTTGAACCCATTGCTCCTTGTTCTGCCATTTGCCCCCACTGAGAACAGCCTCTCTCCAGCCTCTTTGGAAAAACTTCTTCTCAACCCCTGTCTAAAGCTGTCATCAAAAGATCACCCTTCCCCCGCAATGAAGAGGCAGGCCTGGCTTTTAATCTGGAATGAGAACATTGGCCTTGTTTCTGTCAAAGCGGGATTTCAAAACTTTTACAAATGTGAATCATTTTAGTCACACAACTAGGGCTGTTCAGAAATTTTATGATGAAATTTTTCTTTGGACAGGATTTTTTTTTTTTTTTGCCTGAACAGAAACTTGACTATCCCTCCAAGACTTTTCAAGATATTTCATCAGAAATCCTGATGCCCCGAGGCATTATTTTTGGTTTTCAGCTAAAGATTTTGGCTTTTGCCAGTGTTTGGCCAAAAACGTCAGGCTCCCATTGTCGAAAACCAGAACCTTTTCAGTTGTTAAGTGGCTGGCAGTTCAGTTAAGCCAAAAATGTCGACTGAAAAGTTTGATGACAATTGCTATTTTTTCCATTTCTGTCAAATTGTTCCAAGGAAATAGAACCCACTTCCCTACTTGCTCTGCTCCCAGCTCACCTATACGGAAGGGATGAGTTTTAGCCACTTTTTGCTGATGGGCAAATTGAGGCATACAGAGGATATGGGAATGCAGTCACATTGATATGTGTGTGCGTTCAAAGCTCTATGCACATGTGCAAACAGAGGGCCCAATCCACTGCTGTGATTGAAGGCAGGTCAGTTTACACAAATGAATGCCCTGGACCACAGCTCAGATTGTCATCATATCGAAACCCTACAACTTCAAGCCCAGCCGATGGCCGTTGTGCGTGCTCAGAGCCTCAGCAAATCAAGCCTTTGTCAGCTTCTCTGGAAAGCTCAGGCTCGGCTGGAATTGAGCAATGAGCATCCTAACTTGACTGAGTAAAGAACAAAGGGGCGGGAAGTAGGGTTTGGGGGGTGCTGTAGCACCCCGGGGTTTGCACCATTGTGCCCACTCCTGGAGACTGACCCAGCTGCTGGCTTTACCAGTCTCAGGTTCCCTATGTGCTCTGCCCGCTCTCGGGGTCCTGCCACACACCAGCCTCTAAGCTCTGCTGCCCATCAGGGTCCCACTGCCTGCTGGGTCATGGGCTCCGCTAGCCCTCTGGGTCCACTACTCACTGACCCTGCCAGTCCTCACGTCTGGGAGAGCCTGATTTCAACAGGTCTAAAGGTGGTGTGTGTGTGTGTGTGTGTGTGTGTGTGTGTGTGTGTGTGTGTATGTGGCGCTCAGCACCCCCACCCCAAAAATAGTTCCAGCGCCTCCAGAATAGAACTAACGTCCTAGGAGAGTGCAAAGAACTGGGGGAGGTGTCGTTTATGATTATTTATCGCTGTCATTACAATAGCAGCCACAAATTAGACAGGCCCCCGGCCCCCGAGTGCTGTACAAAGCAGTGCCAAGAAGCAAGCCAGGCAAAATCCAGGTCTCTGCTGCCCATGGCTATTAAAGACCTCGCGTCAGCAGGGGAAAGCAAACAACTATCTGAAAGTTTTTGCTCCCTGTGGCCTTAGCATTGATGAATATTCAGATATTGTCCCCTGTCCCCACAAGGACTGAAACGGATCGGGGTCGCCCAATTCTGCCCACTCACGGGCTTCCTCTTGGCATCGTTCCTTTTAAATTCAGCTCTAAAGCAAGTCAGAACGGACGAGCAAACAGGCGAACGCACTTGTTTGAAACGCAGGACCTCGTGTGTTTTATTCCTTTCAGCTTCCGCTATCCACCCTGCTGCAGCCAGGGGCTCAGGCGCACTCCGGAATGCCTCGGACATAGAGCCCTGCTGTGCTTTTGGCCTTTCTTGGCTTATTTATGATACAAGAGCCCCTCCCAAGAAACAGAGAGAAGAAAGAAGAAGGAGGAAAAAGATCCTCCTCGTACCGAGGAAAAAAGTTTCTCTAGAAGGAAATATTTTCATACGCTGCCTGTTAGCTGCTTGCCTGCTCTGGCACTGCATGTGTTTCCAATCTGCTGCAAACATGAGTCCAACATGCGGCAGTGTCCTGTGTAGGGCTCACAGACAAACTCTGGCTTCCATCTCCCTCTCCCCCCACCACACACTTCACCAGATGGAGGTTGTGTTACTGCAGAACAATTCCCGGCTGGGTTCCTCCCACCCTCCTAATTTGGCAGCAAGGTCTAGAGCTCTGTATACATCGATATGACTTGATTGGAAACGATTTCCCCCGGGCTGCAGGGGGCGGGGGCTCTAAATTTGGTAGGGTCTCTCGCTAGCCCCTGCAGGGAGGACTCAGGATTTTCCTTTTGCATAATGAAGCGGTTTGCTCTATCACATTGTTCTGGTGCTGGCTGCAGGAGGCGTAAGGTGGGGCTGGTCTTACTAATCTTGCCACATTTACTGGCAAAGCGGGGCAGGTTTGCAGGTGGTGCTATGCAGCCTGTGAGATCTTTCAAGGCTTTCCTTGGGTAGAGCACCTACAAAAACCAGCCCGTTGCCTGACCAATATTGTCTCATTACTCCCGTGCGTTCCCCTGCAGCAGGGCGGCCCTCGACTAGCTGCCAGCACCTGGTGCCCTGGACGAACCATGCAATCGCCGCCCCCGCCTCCAAACCCCTCAATGATATTGTGCCACCATTTGGCGCCCCGTTTAACTTGGCAACCTAGGCGACCACCTAGCTCGCCTATATGGACGGGCCGCCCTTGCCTGCAGGGCTGTCTGTAGTTGCTGTCTCTTGTCTTATAGTTAGACTGTAAGGGTATGTCTACACTACCACCCTAGTTCGAACTAGGGTGGTTAATGTAGGCAACCGGAGTTGCAAATGAAGGCCGGGATTTGAATTTCCCGGGCTTCATTTGCATGTTGCTGGGCGCCGCCATTTTTAAATGTCCGCTAGTTCGGACTCCGTGCCCGCGGCTACACGCAACACGAACTAGGTAGTTCGGATTAGGCTTCCTATTCCAAACTACCGTTCCACGAGGAGTACAGGTAGTTCGGAATAGGAAGCCTAATCCGAACGACCTAGTTCGTGTTGCGTGTAGCCACAGGCACGGAGTCCGAACTAGCGGACATTTAAAAATGGTGGCGCCCGGCAACATGCAAATGAAGCCCGGGAAATTCAAATCCCGGGCTTCATTTGCAACTCCGGTTGCCTACATTAACCACCCTAGTTCGAACTACGGTGGTAGTGTAGACATACCCTAAGTTCTTTGGAGGCATCAGTTGTGTTTGTACAGCCTCTAGCACAACAGGCCCCTGATTCATGGTGGGGGCTTCCAGATGCTACCATAAAACCAACAATACCTGATGAATAAAATGCTTTGCCCTTCCACAGCGTCTTCTCTCTGGGGATCTATAAGTCCTTTGCAAATACGGGTGGTGAGTCTCAGAGTACCTTCTGTAGGGGAAGTCAATAGTGTTGGCCCTGCCCTGCAGTTGGGGAAACTGAGGCATGGATGAGGACCGTGACTTGCCTAAAGAGACCTTGGAACACAAAGATTAATAGAATTCACTCCTCGCCCAGCCCTTGGCTTTGCCCTGAAGTGTCTTTTTCCTTGCAAGGTTTTGCCTGATGTCCGGAATTTCAGGTCAGCAAAACTGTGGCCTCTTCCTGTGATTTTCTACTGTGATTTTCAAAGAAGCCTAAGAGAATTAGACACCTGGATTAAAGCCACAGAATTTACTACTGTGAGTAGTAACTACTATGTCCTTTAAAAGTGTTTGCCTTAAACAGGCTCTCTCATGACAACAGACTTTTCTTGCAAGAATTCCAACATGACCTGTGTCTGCTCAGGAGAGAGGCACCCACAAGAAAACCGTCTCCCATACTGTACTTTCATGCTTCCGAACCGAATCCGGAATGGCGGTGACCTAAAATGACAGAGGTACTTCCTCCCATGTGTTTGAATCCTCCCAAACAGTGGCTTTTGAGATCGGGTTGAAGGTTCGAGTTAGTTTTAACCTATTAGGAAATGGCCCTTGAAGATTTTTATGGAAATGATTTTTTAATATTTTTTTTGCGGGGGGATTGAGAAGCAACTCAAAATCAGAAATCTTTTGTCAAAATTAGACATTTTTCCAGTAACAAGTTTATTTTGTATGAAAAGGCTGACAAGATATGAAAAGGATGAAAAAGCATCCGAAACACTACCCACAAAAAATGTGACCCCTCCAGATCAGTTTGTACTTAATCCATTTGGGGTTCCTAATTCATTTTGGGCTGGTGTTTTCACACCACTCTCTGACAAAGGCAGTGGATCTGAAATGCGATCAAGCCAATAGCCCCTTGAAATGATTAGATATTCCTTCTGGAGCAGAGTCCTTTATTGATGCCAAACTTGGGATGCCTGTGGCTAACAGCTTCGCCCCTGAGATGTATTATATTCCCGTTTGTTTCCCTTGCACAGGGTGGGAATGCAAAGACGAGATTACTCCGTGTGTGTGTGTGCGTGTGTGTGTGTGTGTGAGCATTACTATTTTTAATGTTACAATGGAGTCTAGAGGCCACCAGTCAGATCCTGACCCATGTCTAATAGGTGTAACCCAACGGTCAATGTGTGTTACTGGTAGGTCCTCATCTGTGCTTCATTTTCACTGTGGGAGGGCATGCTTCCAGCTGTGGAGGTCTGTGGTTCAGGTGAATCAGCCAAGTTGGCAGTGGTCACATAGGCATCATACATATCCCTTCTCTGAGCATCTCTGAAGAGCTTAGAGTATAAGTAAGTGAGAGAGATGAAAGGCAGGAGGGCAACAGAGGCCTGAGAGGCGAAGGGACTTATTCTGGGTCACACCTAGGGTTGCCAACTCTGATTGAAGGTCTTCTGGGAGATCCTCCCCCTTCCCCCCACCATGATGTAATGCAGGGGTGGCCAACCCGTTACAAAGAGCCAAAACAGTGGTGGATACAGCGCAAAGAGCCGAGGGAAAGAAGTTGATGAGCAAAAAACCAAAAATGCTGCCCTTTTTAACAGCCACATGTGGCCCAAGCAAGTCAAGTATCCATCGGCCGGAAAGTTGTTGAGCAAAATAAAAAAACCACTGCCCCTTTAAGAGCTGCTTGTGGCTCAAGCAAGCTTCCGTGGCCACAGCATCAGCTCTCGCTGCCCCAAGCAGCTCCCTGACCAGACAAGGAAAAAAGGTCAGAGCAGGGGAATGCAGAACAACCGCGGGTGCAGGAGCAATTTTTCCTTTAAAGAGCCGCATGCAGCTCACAAGCCATGGGTTGGCCATCCCTGTAATGCCATTTCCCTAAAATCGCCAGCATTGCGAGAGTCACTGGGAGGTGGACGCTGATTCCAGGCCAGCTCTGGAGGATTGGCAGCCCCAGCCCCACCACAAGGCCAGGAACGGGACCCTGGTTTTCTCACTCCTAGTTCCGGGGCCTCCCCATCAGACAAGGCCACCTCCCCCAGGGAAAGCGGCACTGCCATTAATCTGCCTGACCTCCTGGGGGTTCCAGCTCCTGCGCCGAGCTCTCTTCATGCCTCGGTGGCTCCCTTGGCATGATCCTGGAACACATCATTGTCCTCAGCAGAGCAGGGAAAACGTTGCCAGTGCAACCGGCATGTGTGCATGGACAGCAACAGATGTGGGTGAAGGGAAGCCCCCCAGAAGGTCTGATTCCTTTGCTTTTCCATGCTACCAGCTCAGCAGGGTATCTTCTGCCTTTTCCCTTGTACCCTGGCTGATTCCCCATTTCATTCCAGGATGCTTGTGTCCCGGCCGTAAGTCATGTCCCTCCAGATGGGGCACAGGTTTCCTGTGCGAGTGAGGATTTTATTGGTCATGGAAACGCGCCGATGTAAAGATCGATATCTACAAGGCACACGGGCAGACTGCCAACTGGCAACTCCTGCAAATGGCCCCTGATCGTTTGAGTTTTTCCTGAAGATGGGCCAAGGGGTCAGGATATAGATGTGGCTTAAAATTCACTTACACTAGGGTTGGGGGTGCTAAAGGGCTGAGCCCTTATGAGAATTCAGCTGGAAATGGTGGACGTTTCCAGCTAACCCCATACAGTTCCTGCCGTCTTGAACAGCGTCAGTGTGCTGGGACCGTCTGTCCCGAGACTGAATTTTCGTCTTTGGTTACATCTGAATTGTACTCAGGGACTAGACCCTTGTGGGTTTCGGATCTGATGGAAAGCCTGGTGGCAGGCTGGATTCAGGATTACCTCTGACCCTATTCTTTCCCCAGACGCGGGGCGTGGGTACAGACTGAAAGTCCTGCTTCAGACACCACGACAGCATGGAAACAGGCCCTGAATGGCAAATGCGTGTTACTCAAGCTTGCTGCACAGTGCAGACTCCTTGTCTCCTTTTCCACTAGCCTGGAGGAAAACCAGACTGTGTCTGCCAGCGGAGGGCAACGAAAATGATTCTGGGGCTGGAGCACATGGCCTGCAAGGGGAGGTTGAGGGATTTGGGTTTGTTTAGTCTGCAGAAGAGTGAGGGGGGATTTGAGAGCAGCCTGCAACTACCTGAAGGGGGTTTCAAAGAGGATGGAGAGAGGCTGTTCTCAGTGGTGACGGATGGCAGAACAAGGAGCAATGGTTTCAACTTGCAGTTGGGGAGGTCTAGGTTGAAGATTAGGAAAAACTCTTTCCCTAGGCGGGTGGGGAAGCCCTGGGCTGGGTTCCCTGGGAGCGGGTGGAATCTCCATCCCTGGAGGTTTTTAAGTCCTGGCTGGACACAGCCCTGGCTGGGTTGGTTGAGTTGGGTTGGTCCTGCTTTGGGCAGGAGGCTGGACTCAATAACTTCTGAGGTCTCTGCTTGCCCTGGGATTCTGTGCAATGTGAGATGAAGGCAGCATCTGTGACCATCGGCCCCTTGTGTTTCCTCCCCTTGCTGCACACTGCTCATCCCTGGGTTTGGCCAGCTGGAGAAACCGGAGGTGTGAGGGAGCTGGTCCTGCTTGGAGAAATAACAGGGCTCCAAGCTTGGCTGCCGGGCAGGCATGTGCACGGAGCACACAGCGATGCTGCACACGCGTGGAATGCTGCAGCTCTCAGTCACGTGTGCTGCAAGAGTAACCACAGGGCCCACCCTCCCTGCCACCCAGTGCTGTCATTCAGCCCTGTGCAGAGCTGCTATACGATGCACAGGGGTATGGAAGATGCACAGGCAAAAAACCAAGGGGGGGCGGATACAGAGGAGAACCCCTTCGCCCTGTTCTGCATTGCCTCTCCTGCCCCTCTCTGCATGGCCTCAGGTGTGTTTAGGATACTTTGCAGCTGCCCATAGGCAGGCCAGCACTTCAGACTTCAAATCCTTATTCCAACAAGGCATGGGAGCACGCACAAGGTGCTTTGGCAGGGCCTTCTGTGCGCCAGGCTGCCGTGCGCACCTGCCTTTGAACTGTCTCCTTAAATAAGAAGATGGCTCCTGTTATTCACACGGACCCAAGATAGGGCGCCCCAGCCCTGGTCACATCCCTGCTGTGCTAGGAGCTGGACATGCACATCGGACGGGACCATCCCGACTAGTCCAGATAGACAGGACATTGGGACTATTATTGCCTCAGTATGCAGGCGGGGAACCCAGGGCTCAGCCACTTATCTAAAGACACACGGCGAGTCTACAGCAGAGGCAGGCACGGCACCCACAGCTCCTGCGAGCAGAGCCCACCTGGCCAACCTCCCTCTGCCGTGAGGGATTCCACACTCCGGACCCAATCTTTGCTTCCCGGGATTTGCAGCCTGAGGATGAAGGACTGGCCTTTTCCGTGCGCATGCACTCACTCCGCCCCTAGAGGGCTAGGGAGTGGGAGGGCTGGTTCCCTTGGGAAGGGGACAAATTGGGGGGGATTGTTGGGGGAACGGGTGGAGTGAAGTGGAGCTGTGATAATTAGGCGGGGGTTAGTTCTCCTTGCTCTGCACGGTTCTATTTGCAGCCGTTGTTTTCACATCTGGCAGGACATCTGGAAGGCGGTTCCTGTTCCCTTTTTCATTAAATGTTGTGTGACTTTCCCATCCCGCCCACTCCAAGACGCAGCCTCCAGCTCGGTCCCGCATGGATATTCTCAGTGCTCTGAGCCATTCTGGGGAAGAGCCGGTGCTAAGCACTCCCCAGGTTTTGTGTTCAGGGACGGTGAAGGAACTCACATGCGTGGCCTGTTTTCTTTGGCAGGAGGCTTCTGGCCCCTCCGGGGTTGATTTTCGAGGCTCGTAATCATGGAGCCTTTGATTAGAAGAGTCACCTCCTGGTTGATTCCTGCAAGTACTGATCCACTCTGCGATTCTTTCCTAACCCTTCCCTGGCACACTGGGCGGCCTGTGCCATGCTAGAACCAGGCTATTCTAGTAGGAACACAATCATTTCTAGAGGGGGATTGAACATTTTTCACAGCATTTTTTCCCCAACAGAAAATTGGGGAGTTTGGTTAAATCTGTTTTCCATGAAAAGCATCTGCACCCCAAAAGAATGTTTGATTTTTCATCAGAAAACCAAACAGTGAACATGGATTTTTTTTGTCCTGTTTTTGGCCAAAAACTTTCAGGATTTGGTTGCTGAAAACTGAAAACAAAACAAACCAGTTTTCAACAAAAAGACAACAAAACTATTTTCTGGCCCATTTTAATTGCTAATGATGTTGTGGCCTGTCTTGTTGACAGGCATTGTCAGCCACTGATTGACTATTTCTCCCCCCAGGCAGCTACCCCTGGGAATGCTGGCCTGCTTTCTGTAGCCATGCACGGTGTACAGGTCACCCGCTGCAAAACCAGGCCCAGGGATTGTAACTGGATAGATAAGGACTTGAACCATTTCCCAGCCATGTTTGCAAAGGGTTGGATCACTGGGCAAAGCCACTTTCAGGAGCTGCAGGCTGGCTAATGGGGGAGTTTTGTGGTAGGAATTGTGTATTGATTCCGTTCTTTGCAAGGGTGCTTTTATTCCATGCTAACAGATGGCAAGACCAGAAGAGAGCCTTTTAATCATCTAGTCTGACACAGGTGTATTTCCTTGTTCCCACAATATAAGAACTAGGGGTCACCAAATGAAATTAACATGTAGCAGGTTTAAAACAAACAAAAGGAAGTTTTTCTTCACGTGGCACACAGTCAACCTGTGGAACTCCTTGCCAGAGGATGTTGTGAAGACTAGGACTTTAACACAGTTCAAAAATGAGCTAGATAAATTCATGGAGGGTAGGTCCATCAATGGCTATTAGCCAGGATGGGTAGGGATGGTGTCTCTAGCCTCTGTTTGTCTGGAAATGGATGACAGGAAAAGGATCACGTGAGGATTCCCTGTTGTGTTCCCTTTCTCTGGGGCATCTAGCATTGGCCACTGTCGGCAGACAGGACACTGGGCTGGATAGACCTTTAGTCTGACCCAGTCTGGCCGTTCTTATGTTCTTACACCAGGCCTTCAGCATTGTCTTCCACCACATGAGCTACATGAGTTCAGTTAGTTTCTCTGCTTCTTTGACTCAAGTGTTGCACATATGAAATAGCCATGTACAGATAAGATAAAGGAATAAAGCAGCATCCCTTGTCTCAGAGAAGACTGTAAGAAATACAAAGTATGAACTTCACAGAGGCTGTCAGAACCTGGGCAGAACTTCTGCTTCTCTTAGGGTATGTCTACACTACCCTCCTAGTTCGAACTAGGAGGGTAATGTATGCATACCGCACTTGCTAATGAAGCCCGGGATTTGAATTTCCCGGGCTTCATTAGCATAAGCGGGGAGCCGCCATTTTTAAATCCCCGCTGCTTCGAACCCCGTGCAGCACGGCTACACGGGGCTCGAACTAGGTAGTTCGGACTAGGGTGCCTATTCCGAACTACCGGTACACCTCGTTTCACTAGTTCGAACTAGCGGGGTAGTGTAGACATACCCTCACTTTCTGAATGGCTTGCCTGCCTCCTACTACCTAAGGTTTCCAAATGGACTCTTCCAAATTTCTGACCTGGACTCTGCTACCGTGGAAGGAACCATTGCCTGAACGACGATTGATTTTGGTTAGATGACACTACTTAGCAAAATACAGAGCTCTGAGTTTCAACCCCTCCGAAAATGAAAAAAAAGCTCAGCTTTCCCACTTCTTCAGATCAACCAGCACTGAATAATTCATCTCACCTCCCAGGGCTGTGTGGTTAATGTTTTTTCCCATGAAGGCAGCTTCTGAATACACCTGCTTGTTCATGTTTCTGCTAACGAATAATCCTGAATTATCCATGAAATGTTCAACGGCCCCATGATCTCATCAGGCATTAACCGTGCATGAGACAAGCTTAGCAACCAGGAAAAACACAACAGTCCCAGCTGGGGAACACTTCAAACAAACACGGAGCTCCTGAATATTCAGCAAGTCAAGAAAAAACCCACCATTTTTCATAGGCTATGTCTACATTATGAGTTCAGGGTGTGATTTTCCTCCCCGTGTTCGCATATTGCACTAGCTCTCATCAAACGAGTGTATAAATAGCAGCATAGCCACGGTAGCCTGGCTTGAGGCAGGGGGGAACACAAACTGACTATATGAAGTACATGGTCGCTGGTGTCAGGTGGGACTCCCACTACCCATGCTCGAATTTTGTTTTTCTTCCCTTGTTTTTTCTTCCTCTCTCCCTCTGCTTGCAGCTCTCCCATTTCCTGACTGTCTCTCTCTCATTTATCAGGATGAAGAAATCAGCAGGTCCAGGAAAAATTTTCAGTCAGAACTTTTTTCAGCCAGAAAGTGGAGTTTTCAGCAAAATGAAAATGTTCATGGACAGTGCCTGCTTTTCAGTTTTTTCAGTAGGAAATCCTTCTCCTCCTCCTCCCCAAATGAAAATATGGTGCTGGAAAACAAATACAAAATTGGTTTAGAGGCAAACATTTGTTTGGGAGGGAAGGGGGGGGGTGGGGTTGATTGCCAAAAAAAAAAAAAAACCTGGACAAAATCAGTTTGGGGTATTCCAGGAACAGCTGAAACTTTTCATGGAAGAGAAAACCAAATGGTTGCTGACCATCTCCAGTCCAGCAGAGCACACCCAGGTCGTAACCTGTGTCCAAGCCCCACTGGGACCGGTTCAGCACAGCACAGAGCCTGAATAGAGTCTGAATAGGGTTGTGCAGCCAGTGTGGAACTTGGGGTAGGCCTGAGGGGATGCTGTGAGCTGTGCCTGTGTAGGATCCTTATGGGGCGTCATATAGGTGCAGGATCTCCAGAGCAGCACCAGCTGCCCCAGCCCAGTTGGGTGTCCTCCTTCCTGTGGCCCATCCCTCCTACTTCCTCTCTGCCCTGCCCCATACCCAGTGCCCCGGCTGCTGCGGAGAGAGAACGGAGCTAGTCAGGCTGAGTCTGGACTGGGGTTTCTAGGAAACAAGGTCCCACCTGCCCAGACGGTCTGTAGCACAATGAACGTAGGGTGAAATATTTCATGCCCATCGCTCGTTTGCCGGAGAAGGCTGCTTCAGCTGAGCCAAAACGTTGACACCAGTGATTTCAGCCAATCACAAAATAGCCAAAAACGGAGCAGGAGCATCTGCTGGGTACTGCTCCTTGTAACCTTTCACCCAGTGGGAGATGGGAGATAGAAGAGCCCGGATTGCAGCCTCGCTCTGGAACAGACCCAAAACAAACGCTCAGCTCCCAGGAAAGTCTGAACTGTTTGAGATTTGGTTCCATTCGAACCCTTTATTCCCTGGGAACTGCCCCAGACCTGAAAAGCAATGGATCCACCAGGCTCCCTGGTTCTTTTGCCTGAGTAAGGACTTCCACACGGAACACTTAGCACTTTAAAAGCTATTAACTACTTCACCCTCCCTCACCCGTTGGGAGGTAGATAAGTGGATTCTTCTCTCCCTCCAATGACTCCCTTGATTTGGAAGGCAGCTGCCTCATTTCCTGAACGATATCGATGCTCCTGAAAAATCCGCTGGGCTGCAAAATGGTGCAGTGACCCGGGGCCTCAGCTGTTACCCAATGCAAACAGCATGGTCCTGGGGCCACCAAAAGCTAAAGATGGGCTACCAGCAGGTCTAGCCAGGATCACTAGCTCCCTGAATCCCTTTCATGAGCAGAGGCCAAAAGCAAACTAAGGCTCATTATTTTTAGAGAGACTGATTTTTGGCAATGCTGAGCACTCAGAATCCCCTCTGACTTGCTTAAAATCTAAGTAGACAAGGGAGGAATTATTATCTTTCCTTTTCACGTGGGGAAACTGAGGCACTGTGCCATTTTTTTTTAAAGTGACTTGCCCACCATCGCAGAGGAAGTCAGTTGACAGGAATCTGATCCCAGGTTGTCTACATCTTAGCAGCTTGACCACAAGACCGCACTGCCACTCAAGAAATTAACCTCAGGATTGCGACTTGCCAGATTCCAATTCTGAATCAAATATGGGTGTGAAAGAGGGGAGGTTTATTATGATCTAATCATCCGTTTTGGCTGCCTAGGCATCTTGGAGCCAAAACCTACACTCCTGTCAGGACTGAGTCAGACTTCCATCCTTTCAAAGTCCGCCTGTGCTGTTCTAAGAAGTTCCTCTAGATGAGAGCTTTATAATTGAGGTGTGCCCTGCATAGGCATTAAAGGGCCAGTGTTTTATAAGGAGGGTGAAAGGGCTTATTGTGGTGACTTTGGTCAAAATTGCCTTTCTTCCCTCGCGGCTGTGCCCTGTGAGGATTGTTTACCTGCTGCTTTTACGCCACTGTGTTTACCTGAAATCCCTGGACAGGGGCCCCTTTGGGGAGGCAGGGTTATTCTTACATTGACACGGACCCCAACCCTGTTACCCAGACCTGCTGACAGCAGGGGGGCAAAGGGAGTGATTGCCCTGGGGCCTGGCAGTTCAATCCCAGACCCTGCTGCTACTGTGGCAGAGCAGCACCTGGAGCCCCAGGCCTTAAAAATTGCCCCGAGTGCTGCACCGCCTGCTCCTGGTGGCTTTGAGGGCTGGCACCGTGAGGTGGGCTGCGGTCCAGGAGGCACTGAGGTTTGGCTGCCCTGGCCCCGCCCTTTTCACCTAGACCCCGCTCCTTCTAGAAGCACAGACGGGGCCTCCCTTCCCACCCTGCCAGGGGCCCAGCTCTTGGCTACCCGGTTGAAATCCTTTCTCAAGCAAAACTTTCCTGGCTTTGGTGTCGGTCGACTCCCTCCCCGGCACACGAGGATCCCCGAGGGTGGCAGTGCTGAGCACTGCTGCCTGCGAAAACAGCTTGCAGGCCTGCATGCAGAGGCCGTGAGGCTAGGACACAGGCCCTGTTTTAAAAAGTGGAAGCTGAGCCATTTGTCACTGCCCCTAAACCTAACCACGACTGGCTGACACCACTTGCTCTGTTCACACTAGCTGCACATTGCTGTTGACAGGGAGGGCTGCACCCTCTGGGAAGTGTGAGACCCTCCTTTTCAGGTCGAACCCATGGCTAGCTCCAGCACTCTCGCACAGAGAGTCCCCGCCCCGTGCCCAGCCGACGTGCTTTCATTCCCAATCCGTGCGGGATCCAGAGACATTGTAAGCACATGGGTTCTAAGCCAGGAATCCCATCTGTTCTGGTCGGAATCCTGGGGGAAGGAGCTGCCCAAAGCCAAAGGAGTGAAACGGAGAGACCGCTCAGGTTCCAATTCGTAACAGCGCCGATAAAACACACATCTGTGCCTGACATTTAGCAGCCCTACCCCCCACGCCCGCCGAGGGCTATATTGTGCGTCACTCCAGCCCAATCCTGAGAGGCGCTGAGCTCCATCCATTCCCATTGATTTCAGTGAGAATTAAGGGTGCTAAACTGGGCACAGGACTTTGCCCATAGGGGAAATTTCTTGCTCACACCCGACAGCTAATGCTCCTAGAAGTGCAGGTGCTTATATCCCTTATTAGCCTTTCCATCCGGCTGGATGTAATTATGGATGCCCGTATAATGTGCGTGAATAATTAAATCCCTTCATGAGCTCTTGTCTTCAGTTACATTACATGGCAGTGGAGTCTTCGGGGTTCCCCACTGTGAAAAAGATGTGTTAAGGCCTACCCAGTTTATGTCAAATGAGCATCAATTTAGTTGAAAGTGTAAGATAAAGGAGACATAAGTGAAAAAACAAAATTTGATTGGATAACCAACAATGATCCCCTTTTAGGGAAGACGAAAAACTAAAAAGAGCAACAGAGTATTGATAACCCCGGTTTTAAGGAAATAAAAGCAGATGAAAGAAAGTTAAACAACAACCACCAAAGAAGGCAGCAGGAGACGACAAAAATTGTCAGCACAGCCAGGTGAGAGGAAAATTCCCGAAACAGGGTATATAAGGTTGAATGAAACAGACCAAGAGCGGACGGATTGCGAATCCAAAAAGCCAGGTCTGATCAACCAAGTGGCTCCCTCCCCGGCGCTGAATCTCGTTGCCGTTTGTAAGCGCCAAAAGGGTAACACCAGTCGTAAGTTGCAACGAAAAATCCAAAAAGAAAGATGAAGAGAAGAATATCTCCGGAATCTGAACAATGCTGCTGTTCATCTTAGTGTAAGTATTATTAGTGTAAGTATTATATAGGTATGTCTGATAACGCCACAAATTGTTCAAAGGTGACTTTGGAGGGTACAGCTATAGGAGGAGTTATTGTTCTCATTTTATTTGAATTGGTTTTTATATTTTTTGTTTGTATGTTACGCTGTCTTAGAGGAATCAAAGATAGTGAATTAATTCAAATGAAAAATTAATTAAAAAGTAAATAGAAAATGGAATGGATGTAAGTGAGAAGGAAAAGCATGTAGGCTGGGAGTTTGCCCACATGGTCCTGAACCTTTGATGTGAAGATAGTGCAGGACAAGATTTAGTGCAGAACTACCCGGAGACCTCTTCTTACTAGAGATAGACTCCAGGGCTACGTCTACACTGGCATGATTTTCCCGAAATGCTTTTAACAGAAAAGTTTTCCGTTAAAAGCATTTTCGGAAAAGAGCATCTAGATTGGCAGGATACTTTTCCAAAAAGCACTTTTTGCGGAAAAGCGTCCGTGGCCAATCTAGACGCACTTTTCCGCAAAAAAGCCCCGATCGCCATTTTTGCGATTGGGGCTTTTTTGCGGAAAACAAATCTCTGCCGTCTACATTGGCCCTTTTGCGCAAAAGTTTTCCAGAAAAAGACTTTTGCCCGAACGGGAGCAGCACAGTATTTCCGCAAAAACACTGACAATCTTACATGAGATCGTCAGTGCTTTTGAGGAAATTCAAGCGGCCAGTGTAGACAGCTGGCAAGATTTTCCAGAAAAGCAGCTGATTTTCCGGAAAAACTGGCCAGTCTAGACACAGCCCAGTTGTAACATTAGGGTCTGGATTGCAAACACACCCAGGTTTGGGGGTGTTTTATTCTAAGAACATAAGAACGGCCACAGACCAACGGTCCATCCAGCCCAGTAGCCTGTCTGCCCACAGTGGCCAATGCCAGATTCCCCTGAAGGAGTGAACAGAACAGGGAACCATCAAGTGATCCTTCTCCTGTCATCTATTTCCAGCCTCTGACAAACAGAGACTAGGGACACCATTCCTACCCCTCCTGGCTAATAACCAATAATGGACCTAACCTCCATGAATGTATCTAGTTCTTTTTTGAACCCTGTTAAATTAGTCCTGCCCTTCACAACATCCTCTGGCAAGGAGTTCCACAGGTTGATCATGCACTATATGAAGAAATACTTTTGTTTGTTTTAAATCTGCTACCTATTAATTTCATTTGGTGACCCCTAGTTCTTATATTATGGGAACAAGTAAATAACTTTTCTTTTTTTTCTTTCTCCACACCAGTCATGATTGTATAGACCTAAATCCTATATCCCCCCTAGTTTCCTCTTTTCTAAACTGAAAAGTCCCAGTCTTTTTAATCTCTCTTCCTCCTGGTGCTGTCTGACACTTTCAAAGCTTGCAGGACTGATTCTTTCATAACTTATACCAAATTTACACATGGGTAACCCCACTAACTTAAATAGACGCTCCTGAATGCCACCAGTGTGAGTGAGAAGAAAGTCAGTCAAGGGGTCATTGGTTACATTTCAATCTGGATCATAATTCACATTTCACACACCCAGTGTTTTGGGAATGTTTGGACTCCGGGCTTTGGTTTGGTTCCATCTTCATCTGTGATTGTCTCCTCCCATTTTGTTGCCATGTATCTGCAGATACCAGTCCTTCAAGATCTGTACCTAGCTCTGCAAAGAAGTCCTGGGAGGTGGGATGCTTTGGCATCTCCCCAGGAACTGCGCTGAAATAGAGGGGCAGGGTTATGACTTGAACCTCTTTTATTAGTTCTGTTATTTTGCTTTAAACGCTTTTACTTTTGCAGCACAGCCAAGGAGAATTGTAAGTATGGGCTTAGGATCAATGCAAGAGCAGAAATGCTGAAGTCACCCCAGAAGGAATCCGCATTGGCTGATAAGTCATCTCGTTTAATGGCTACACAGTCAGGGCGGTGTCCCTCTCAGAAGAGAAATTGCCAATAAATGCTGGGTTACTTAGTGGAAACTGGCACATGGCTGGGGTCTGAATGCACCTGTCAAACAAGGATAATGATCTTTCCTTTCTCTTAACCCCATGAGCTGATCAGTTCAGGGTTTTGCTTTACTGTGTCTGTGCAGCACCTAGAACAACCGGGCTTTGATCTCAGACGAGAGGTCTAGCTGCCACCACAGTGCAAGTAACATGGACCCTCACTAAATTATTTGATCTGACTGGCGTGGGATCTAATCCAGTATCTACTTGGGCATCCCAGTCTGTTTGATTCCTCTTCATCCTGCGCTTGGCTCTTTCCTGCTTGAGTCGAAGAGCAGATGGGAATTGCGACAGGACAAAAGGCGTCTCAGGAATGTACTTGTTGAAATAGTTGTGCAGCAAAACCCCTATTTCATGGCTAGTTGTGTGAGTGTCCGCAGGGAGCCAAAGGCCAAGGTAGCAAGTCCAAGTGTAACTTTCGAGCATGGCATTAGTGTTTAGAGCAGGGTTTCCCAGCCTATGGTTTGGGACCCAAATATGGGTCTCCATTACATTTCAAAAGGGTCGCCAAGTGTCTCCCCAGGTGGCTCCTAAGGAGCCATTCACACATTTTTTGAATTTCCCTGGGTCACCAAGTCTTCCTGAATTGTCAACATGGGCCCCCATCTGGAAAAGGTTGGGAACCGCTGGTTTAGAGCATGGCTTTTAGTCAAAGCGTGCAGTGGCGTCATTTCAAACTTACAGGGTAGAATCCTGGAATCCCAGGGCTGGCAGAGACCTCAGAAGTCATCAAGTCCAACCCCCTGCCCAAAGCAGGACCAACCCCAACTCCATCATCCCAGCCAGGGCTTTGTCAAGCCAGGACTTAAAAACCTCTAGGGATGCAGATTCCAGCCCCTCCCTTGGGAACCCATCCCAGTGCTTCCCCACCCTCCTAGGGAAATAGTTTTTCCTAATCACCAACCTAGACCTCCCCCACTGCCACCATTGCTCCTCGTTCTGCCATCTGCCCCCACTGAGAACAACCTCTCTCTCAACTCCCTTTGAAACTCTGCTTCAGGAAGTTGCAGGCAGCTGTCAGATCCCCCCTCACTCTTCTCTTCTGCAGACTAAACAAGCCCAGATCCCTCAGCCTCTCCTCGGAAGTGATGTGCTCCAGCCCCCAATCATTTTTGTTGCCCTCTGCTAGACTTTCTCCAGTGCATCCAGCCCCTTTCTGTAGTGGGGAATGTATGATGTAGATAGAGTTGTTGACCATTGGCCAGTGGCCTGACCTCAAGTGATCAGATAAATAATTATTTCTGTCTTAGAGAGAGTGAAGATGTTTGCTAAATGAAACTAAAGCTGTAACACAAGAAAGACTAAGCAAAGAAACCTATAGATTACTTTACAATGGGCTTTGCAGTGAGCGTGGTTTAATGGTAGCAATAGCCTCAGGCCACATTAGTTCTAATAAACAGATGTTTCCAGCCCCACAGTTTTCAATCTCCATTTTTTTCCATGAAAAGGCAACATTGATTCTACACAACCCTCTTACCCTGCCCCCAGCTTGCACTCCAGCTCAGGTAGCAAAGTTTTGTGATAAAGTAGCACAATACACGGCTTTGTGGGAATGGAATGTTCCGGGAGCCAGCTGCACAGCTGTGCTCTAATTACTAGGCCAAATTAACCTACGGACTCGAGTGGGGGCACATTGGGAATGAATTTGGTTGAGTTTGTTCAATGCAAAGTGGAGGCTTCACTGGGGCATTGCTGAGTTCCAGCGTGAGGGCCTGAGTCACATCTCCTTTACCCTGTGTTACTCTACGGATTGCAAGGGATTTCCTCCGGCTCGATGCCGGTGCACGGGGAGAGCAGCTGCAGCCACATCGGAACATGCAATGCACGCCCAGTTGACTTTGTTCAGCGTCCTTCCCACACACGCTATCCCAAAATTCACTGCACGTTTAAAATGCCGGAGGGATAGAGTCTCACACTGACAGCAGGAGGGAGAAACGAGGCGGGGCGATGATGCCGTGTTCTCAAATTAAATTTAAAATTCAACGGAGAGTCGAAGAGGCAGCGTGACACAGGCAGGCTGTTCCAGATGGCGAAGCTAGAGAGGAAAAGGGTCTGGCACTAAGAGCGGTGAGGGGGGAGAAGCAGTGAGGACAGGAAGATAGGGAGGAGCAGAGTGAAAGCCAGGGGCCGTGGGAAGGAGGGACTGCAGCCTACGGGAACCTGGTTGGTACAAGTCCCATGCGTTGGGGCTAGAAGGAGAGATGACTAGACCAGGCTGATGGCGTGCAGTGTTACCGTAGCCAGGTGGGTCTCAGAACACGAGAGGGACGAGGTGGGTGAGCTGATAGCTTTTAGTGCACCGGAGAGAGACACGTTTTTACGCTTCACAGAGCTCTTCCTCAGATCTGGGGAGCTACTCAGAGCCGCAGCGCTAAATGCCAGGTGGGACCGACTGACTCTCTCGAGGCGGGTGCTGCCGATTGACGCGAGCCAGTCTCTTCCCCCGTGTGTAGCTGGGATGTTCGGAGTGGGTCCTCCACCTCGGAGGAAGAGCGCCGTGTGTGGAAGCGGGAAAGCTGCTCCCTCTCCCCAACAGAACTGGGGCGCAGGAGACGATATTATCTTGCCCGCCAGGGTGATTTGCATGATGCGCAGGGCTGCCGATGAGCGGGGGCGGGGCAAAGATGGCAGCAGCCACAGCAGCAGTGGCCTGGGCCCCACCACAGAGCAGTATAGGGGGTGCTGAGGGAGGCATGGCATGGTCCGGGAGGCACTGAGGGGCAGGCTGGCTGCCCATAGCCCCACCCCTCTACCTGAGGCTCTGCCCCTTCTGGAGCCCTGGAACTCATCCTCTCCACACAGTGCCCAGGGCCCAGCAAAGTCTGTCGCCAGGCCTGACGTGGCTACATCTCACTGTATTCTGACACAAGCAGGCGGCCAGTGAGACTGAGTGGTTGTGCTTCTTTGGGGCCACCAATGGGGCTGACACACCTGGGCTTGTCCCTGGGAATTTCCAGCCTTTGGTTTATGCCATCACTGAAGCCGCTTTCAGTTCATCTCTCTGCTTCCTCTCTTGCTGCCCTTCATGCCTGCCTGGAACCATCTGCACAGCCGCCTCCTCCGGCCTCAACCACCCACGTCCTTCAAATCCCGCCCCAAGCTCCCTTTGCCGAGCGGGATGCCAACAGACCACTCAGCAACGGTTAGGCACGTGTCGATCTGTCTGGCCTCAGTGTTTCCTTGCATTCCCCGTTGGTCTCATAGGGTACGTCTAGACTACATGGCTCCGTCGACATGTAGATTTGTTTGTTCGGCAAAGGGAAATGAAGCCGTGATTTAAATAATCCCGGCTTCATTTAAATTTAAATGGCTGCCCCGCTCTGCTGATCAGCTGTTTGTCTGCAGATCGGGGCAGTTCGCTCCCCTGCTGACATGAAAGCCCTTTATCGACCTCCCCGGTAAACCTCATCCTACGAGGCATAACGGGGAGGTCGATAAAGGGCTTTCAGGTTGGCGCGGGAGCGTCCAGACTAGCGTGCTGAGCCGACAAACAGCTGATCAGCTGTTTGTCGACTCAGCGCGGCAGCCATGTAAATGTAAATGAAGCCACAATTATTTAAATTGCGGCTTCATTTCCCTTTGCCGGTCAGCCTAATCTACATGGCTTCATCAATGGAGCCATGTAGTTTAGACACACCCATATTTAGTTTGCAAGCTCTTGGTGAAAGGACCATCTTTTTGTTTGGTATTTCTACAAGGCCTAATACCCTGGAGTCCGGATTCATGCCTTGGCTACCTAGGTGCTACCCTGCTACCGACAACAAATAGTAATACTGCAGTAATAGCCCCGGTTCTCTCTTTCAGAGCAACATGGAGTGAGGGATCCCTCCAGTATCCAGTGGGGGGCTGGAATACTGGCAGGACACCCACTAGAACTAGCCATCTGGTTCAATCCATTCTCGCCGAAGGGGAGCAGCTGCCACGTCCCAAGAGCCTTTTGCCCAGGAGGCTCCCTGGGAGTGACAAGTGGAAGACCGGAGAGAACACGGCATATGAGATCACGGCTGACAAAAGAGGGTTGATGACCCAGTGCAAGAGCGGGCTGGGACGTAGGAGGGTTAATTTCTTTCACCATAGACTGTGTGTGAGACTTTAAGCAAATCACTGGGTGCCAACTCCCATTGACTTCAGTAGGAGCTGAGCACCTAAATATCACTGCGGATCCGGGCCGTGTCTCAGCTCCCAGCGGTGGGTATAAACACACTCCAGATGGCTCACATAGGCTGGTGATAGGAGTGTTACAAGTACCCGAAAAGGACAGCAAAAATACTGCCTGGCACAAAAGGTTCAGTCTGCTAGGATCAGCTGCACAATGCTCCGGGAAAGGCCTGAACGTGGCTGTTCTTCCCAGATGTCAGGGCCAGCTACTGCAGGGATAACTCTTCCCAGGAAGGCCCCTAGGAAGCCACGCTGCTCAGCAGTGCGCAGAGGGATGGTGAATACTGCGGGGGGAAAGCTATGTTAGTAAGACAGATGGCTTGGGATTTTTCTGTGGATTGCCCTAAGATTTTCACAGCCAGACCTCAGTGTTCCAAGTACTTTGGGGTCTGTCTACACTGCCACCCTAGTTCGAACTAGGGTGGCTAATGTAGGCATTCGAACTTGCAAATGAAGCCCGAGATTTAAATATCCTGGGCTTTATTTGCATGTTCCCGGGGGCCGCCATTTTTAAATGCCCCATAGTTCGAACTCCCTGCCTGTGGCTACACGCATCATGGACTAGGTAGTTCGAATTAAAGCTCCTAATTCAAACTACCGTTACTCCTCATTGTAGGAGGAGCCATGGGCAGGGAGTTTGAACTTCGGGGCATTTAAAAATGGCGGCACCCGGGAACATACAAATAAAGCCCGGGATATTTAAATCTCGGGCTTCATTTGCAAGTTCGAATGCCTACATTAGCCACCCTAGTTCGAACTAGGGTAGCATTGTAGACATACCCTTGGGTACTTGTCTCCATGTGGTGTCATTTTGCCAGGGTTTTACCCTTATCCGGTAAAGATTAGGGGGTTTTATTGGCATCTTCTGCTGCTGCCCATCCCAAAGCAATGCATGCACCCCCTCGTTCGATTTTGCACACCTGTGCACTGCCCTGGGCACTGTCTGGGTGTACCTGACATCAGAATCGATGCCCAATCTGTCAGACATTGCTTCCGACTGTAGGCATATGAACCACCCCATTGCCAGATTACCTAGATTTAAGCACAAGAGGAGATCTTGGCAGGCTCATCCCTGTCTAGAGATTTGTAACCCTTGGCTGGAATGAAGCAGCGGTTCTGTGACAGCATCTTTGAAGATGCACCTGGAGGGTCAGGGACTATGCAGTTGTCTGGGACAGGAAGGGAAGATGACTCCTGTATCCACTAGACTCTTCAGTGGGAATGTACATAGACAGGCTACAAACACCTCATTGTGAGGGCAGGATCCTTGGGACAAAACCCTCGTTCCTGTGCATAGTCACCATGGGATGTATGATAACAAACATGCCTGGACCTCTCATCCTAGTGCCCTAGACAAAGGCCATCACCCTGGAGCATTCTGGTTTCCGGTCCTGAGCCATGAAAGCTTGCCATTCCGCAGTGGCAATATGTGCATTGCTTCCCTTTGCAAAATCAACCCGGGGCTCTCATCGGGTACATGCAGACGAACTCTTTGGATCTGAATCCAGCAGCAGGATCGGGGCCTTAGCTGCACGTTTCTACTTCCCACAATGCCCTACAAACCTTAAAAAAGCGGGATTCCAGTCTGTCCCATTACATGATATTGCCTTGGATTAAGGTTCCTAAATATGCACTTAATTTAAGCTTAATAAAGCAGTTATTGTCCAGTTGTTAGTAGCTACTTATTAAAAGCATATTGACGCCATGTGTGCTGAGAGGTCTCACAGAGAGAGCCCCGGGCGGAGCTGTCCACCTCTACCTCTTTAGCATTTAATGAGAGATACATGTGTGTGAGGCTGTTAATCCTCCGCAAATATGTTTTTAATAACCCCTTATTATTCAGTTAAGGAAGAGTATATTTATACACCTCCCCGCTTTATGAAACATAAAGTGAAATGTGTATTGGGGAGCCTGCTTTAATAGAGTTACCAGTTGCTTTGTGATGGAACACTGCAACACAGGCCAGGGGATGTTCTACACCTATAACAGGTGGGAAAACGTTTTCACCAAAGGTGTATGGCAGCATGAAGGCAAGAGTACAGTCTCCATTTCATCCTACCCACTGAACCACGCTGCCCCCTAATTTCAGGCAAAGGGATAGCACGTGGATACATTTTTTTCTAAGCCCCACCAGGATGCAGAGATGTAATCAGACCCAGAGCAAAAGGTCTTTGCAAAGAAAAGGCTTTGACTTTTCAGGGATTTGTGCTGAATGTTTTGGTTTGGTTTCAAGCCATGCCAGTGGATGTTGCTAAGCTTTGTACTGAGTGCAAACAAATCCAGAAACCAAAAGCCAGGGGCTGAAGTGGAGTGGCTCAATTAACTAATTGTGTTTTGAGGCTGCCCTATGGTGTGAAGACGACTTTCTGCAGGTGCACTGAGCCGCCTGTGCCACAGTGAAGACAGGCTGAGTCTGCAGAGAGCCTGTACTGATGGCACTGAGACAGCTGTGAGCTGCCCAGGTTCATGCCAATAGGGAGTTCACTCTGAAGCATAGTGATGACCATGCTCATGCCAACATTGTTAACAGAAAGGCTTCTGATGAAAGATGATGAAACAACCTGCTGTGAATGGCATCTCATTTTGGTATCTGAATGCCTGAGACTGTGGTTTGAGGGTGGGGTAATTAACACAATTGATGGGTGTCGGCTAAGCAAGCCAGAGGTGCAAGCTCTGCTCCTAAGTGGTTACAAAGTTGTGCAAAGCTTGTGGATCATCCTTGTTCTGAGCCACCAGTGTGGCTCAATTCCTGACCTGAAGGCACTCCCCGCTGAGGATGGGGAAGTTGGGTATGTCTATATGGCCGTGGTGTCCAACACACTAACCACTAGCCACATGTGGATATTTGGCCAGCTGAATCTGGCTAGTTCACTTCAGAACTGGGTGTACATTAGGCTCTATGGCCATTCAATGAACGTAAGAATGAATATGAGAATGGCCAGACTGGGTCAGACCAAAGGTCCATATAGCCCAGTATCCGGTCTTCTGACAGTGGCCAATGCCAGATGCCCCAAAGGGAATGAACAGAACAGGCAATCATCAAGTGATCCATTGTCTGTCACCCATTCCCGGTTTCTGACAAATAGAGGCTAGGGACACCATTCCTACCTATCCTGGCTAATAGCCACTGATGAACCTAACTTCTATGAGTTTAGCTCTTTTTGGAATTCTGTTATAGTCTTGAACTTCATATCATCCTCTGGCAAGGAGTTCCACAAGTTAACTATGCATTGTGTGAAGAAATACTTCCTTTTGTTTCAAAGCTGCTATCTATTCATTTCATGTGGTGAGCCGTAGTTCTGGTGTTATAGAAAGGCGTAAATAAATCATCTTTATTCACTATACTCCTAATCATTTTTGTTGCCCCATTCTGAACTTTTTCCAACGTGAGGATATTTTTTTTTTAGATGAGGCAACCACATCTGCACACAGATCTGGATTTATACAGTGGCAATAAGATGTTCTCTGTCTTGTTCTCTATCCATTTTGTAATGCTTCCGAACATTCTGTTTGCTGTCTTGACTGCTGCTGCTCACTTAGTGGCTGTTTTCAGAGAACTATCCACAACGATTCCAAGATCTCTTTCTTGAGTGGCTAGAGTCCCCATCGCTTTATACGTATAGTTGGATTGGTGGTTTCCAATGTGCATTACTTTGCATTTATCCACATTAAAATGCGTCTGCCGCTTTGTTGCCCAGTCACCTAGTTTTGCGAGATCTTTTTGAAGCTCTTTGCAGTTTGCTTCGGACTTAGCTGTTTCGAGCGGTTTAGTATCATCTGCACATTTTGCCATGTTCCTGTGGACCCCTTTTGCCTGATCTATCTGCTGTATCTTGCAAGCCAGGCTCTTAGTCTATGCCAAATGGGAGCTGGATACATCTCTGCTCGCACAGTCGACAGGCCACCATCAGATAACGACTTGAAGATCCAGGCGAGATTCAAATCAGAGCCATCCATGTCCACCTGGCCTCAATTTATTTGACTAACTTAATGGGGTCTTGTTGTGTCTTCAAATGCTAGGGGGACTGAAAAGAATTTCTGAGATCTGATTATTTTGGAGAGTTCAAAAACACTTCCCCCTTCTTGTTTTCTCTCTGTTTTGCTTTGAAATAACTTAGCCAAGGATTTGGGGCTGGGGGGTGGGAGGGGATATACTGCCAGAAATACTTATAATGACCCTCTTTGGGGACTAGGTTTATACGCTCAGCTGTCCCTTGTAAACTAATCCCTGTGTGAGATTTTTCCCAAACCCATTCAGTCCGCACCACCCCCTCTGCTTGGCTCATGCAGCAAGTATGCAGAAAAAAATTAATTTGGTACAAGAATGTGCCTTTTGTACTGCAGGAGGGTCGGGGCAAGAGAAAAATGAAACCACTCGGGCCTGCCAAAATGGGGGTACAGTGGGGAGTCAGCCTGCTCACCACCGTCCTTTGCCAGAGGCTCACGCTTAGGGTCCCTGTGTTAATGAGAGGTTCCCCAGGCTGGGTCTTAGCCCACCACTTCTTGTTTGCCACCATGGCAACATCACAGTCAGGCTCTGTAAGTGGAACTGAAAGCCTGGAGTGTTTGCAGCCAGATCGCTTTCCTGCAACATGTGTGCTGGGGTGGGGGGGGGGGGGGGGGGATGTGCCTGGAGGGGCGAGAGCTGCAGAAAGAGCTCAGCATTCCCATGGTTCAGGACGGCGGGGCTGGGGGGAGGAAGGCGGGGAGGGGAGTCTCCGTCAGAGTGGGCGTGGAGTGGGCGGGGCGGGGGAGTTCTCCATCACTTCCTCTAGAAGTGGCTGGGAGTGAGCCCTTTGGAAGCCTGGCCTGTAACTTTAACCTGGTGTCCTCCGGTTTCTGTTCCCACCTGGCCCGGGCCTGGGAGAACCCTAGAATCACAGAACACTAGGACGGGGAGGGACCTCGCGAGGCCATCGAGTCCAGTCCCCTGCCCTCACGGCAGGACCCAGAAGGGATGATACGTTGATCTGGTGCAGACTCTCCCAGCAGCCCCGCTGTTGGGAAGAGCTGGAGAGGGATTTCTAGACCCCCCGACCCCCCCACCAGGCATGGATTCTCTGTGCAGCCGCACAGAGACAGAGGCTGCTCAGTCCCAGGAACTGAGTTCATTTTCCCTCCTCCCTTTCTAAACTCTGGTTGGCACCAGGCAGCCTCCCCTGCATAAGAAGACTGACAAAATAGCGCCCTCTCCTCCGCAGGTGCCTTGCTCTGTCCCAGCGGGGCTGCAGTAGGAAACCAGCCAGCACGTTTCCCAAGACCCCTTCCCCTCCCGAATGCGCCAGAGGCCTGCTGGGCAGGGAGCCGTCCTGCCGTGGGACAGCACCGCCGCTCACGAAGCAGGACTGAGCCTGTGCCGGCCTCCCAGCCACTTGCTGACATCTGGGTGATAGACGAGCATCCTTGCGCTCTGGCTGCCCTGCCGCTCCAGGGCGGCCTGGGCTCCAGCCCCGGCCTTTCACTCGAGTTAATGGAAATATTATACACATGGAGCTGGGCCCTTTCCCAGAGGCGAGTCCTTGCTCTAGCTCCCCTCTGGGCGAGCAAGTGTGTCAGTGAAAGGAAGAGCTGCAGCCAGCGAAGGAGCACGACAGGCGCGGGGACTGAGAAGAGCCCAGTTAGCCGGGATCCTCATTCCCTTCTTGTGCCACACGGTGGCTGAAAATAGGACGAGGGGGGAGGGGGGCCGAGCCAGTCCTCCCCTGAATGCTCACGGGAGCCTTTGGGGAAATGGCTTACAGCTGAGGCTTACGGCTTATTTGCTGCTTCACACGGGTGTGGGAGGGAAGGGGTTGAGTCCCAGTCGCTGTCCAGACAGTGGATTTTGTGAAAGGGTGGTAAGACAGATCCTACAGGGCCCAAACACCAGCCACCGTGTGCTCGGCAGCATTATTCTTCCACACACAGCACCGTTCTGGATCGAGCCCCGGAGAGGTGGCAGTTGGTCTTGAGGCACCCACATTAGGCCTGAGGTAAACTGGGTTCCCTGTGCTGCCACAGACTGCCTGTTTGTCCTTGAGCAAGTCCTTTAACTTCTCTGCTCCTCAGCTCCCCCCCGTCAGCCGCTTGTGACTTCAGGGGATGTTGATCATAGCTGTTGGCAGGGCACGTCAGGAGCAAGCAGGCTCTTTGCCCATGGAAAAAAATGGGTCATTTTCACTATAAATAAGAATCAAATTCTCCAAACTTTGGTGGCAAATGATCCATGACTCTGGCTGTCACTGCCATGGAAGAAAAATAGACGGCAAGGAGGGAGGTGGAAGGGAGGGAGGTGGAAAGGGCAGTCAGCTCTATGTGCCAGGCCAGGCTTCCGGAATTATAGCACAGGTGGCAAAACAAAACTAACTCGGAGGCTCTTCAGATCCTTCCACAAACACAAGCTCTCCCACTTGTTCCTGAGGCCTCTGTCATACTTGGGAGCAGTCTCACAATCTACACGAGAGGTGGTCTGTGGCCCAAACCTGAAGGATTACGGATCTAGAGGACCAGGTGAACTGCAGGTTGTTACTATTACAGATGCATAGATCTTACCGATGGGGTGCCCATCTGTCATGCTGATTACTGAAACATCGGTAAAACCATGTTCCATTGGACTAGGCAGTTCAGTCAGAATTTAAATACTTTGCAAAATCCAGGTGATGTCATGGGATTTCATTCGGGGGGAAAAAATGTGAGAAAAAACAGCCCAAACAACCTCTTTCAACATTTTCTAAATGAAATGTTTCAAATTCTTATTGGGAAACAGTGTTGGTTTCAATTTTTCCAATTTTGTGTCATATGCTGCGATGTCACGGTGGAATAGAATTTAAAAAAAGAATCAAAATCAAATCAAAATATTAACAAACCATTTGGAATGACCCCAAACTATGTACTTATGTTCACTCTCCCTTTGTGGAGAAGTTTGATTCGACGCAAAACTAAATTTCATAATCTTCCGCAAAATGGAACATCTGCCCCTCTCACTGCTTGGTTTCTTGGGTCAGTACATCTGAAGCTAGATAGTTCAGTGACTGGAACACGTCACTTACATAGGTTAGCCATGCTATGCAGAGAGGCTATGCAGAATTATTGTTTATGGCTTAAACTGAGGCCATATCATCACCACTGGGAAGATCAACGTTGTGGTGGTCGATCTTCCGGAGTTCGATTTAGCGGGTGTAGTAAAGACTCGCTAAGTTGAACGCTGCAGGTGCCTCTGTCAACGTTGCTTCTCCTCAAATCATGAAAAGCACAGGAAGTTGACGGAAGTGTGGAGACAATGCTGAAGGTTGAATTAAGGTAAATCAACTCCAGCTACATGATTAATGTGGCTGGAGTTGCATATCTTACTTTGACCTTCCTGGCCAGTATAGACCATGCCTGAGGTAACTCCAGTTAGATCACTGGTAGTCAGGTGACTTGGGTTCTGTTTATGGTGTTTGGGCAAGTCACTTCAGCTCTTTTTCCTTCTTTATCCCCTTACACTTGTGTGTCATCAATTTAGGTTCTATCTCTTTGGGAGCAGGATTCTCTTTTACTCTGTGGATTTACAGCACCTTGCACCATGAGGCCTTTCTCTAGGTCTCAACATAAGAACATAAGAACATAAGAACATAAGAATGGCCATACTGGGTCAGACCAAAGGTCCTTCTAGCCCAGTATCCTGTCTACCGACAGTGGTGGACTGAAGACAATGATCGAGTGATTTGTCTCCTGCCATCTCTCTTCAGCCTCTGAAAAACAGAGGCCAAGGACACCATTTTATCCCCTGGCTAATAGCCTTTTATGGACCTAACCTCCATGAAATTATTTAACTTCTCTTTAAACTCTATTATAGTCCTAGCCTTCACAGCCTCCTCTGGCAAGGAGTTCCGCAGTTTGACTATACGCTGTGTGAAGAAGAACTTTCTTTTATTCATTTTAAACCTGCTACCCATTAATTTCATTTGATGTCCTCTAGTTCTTCTATTTAGGGAACTAATAAATAACTTTTCTTTATCCGCCCTCTCCACACCACTCGGCCTCAAGGTGCTAATGAAATAAATAATAAGAATCAGAACTCTATCATTTTCTACAGATGCCAAGTCTGTTTGCATGCAGATGCAAGTAGTGAATGCAAAAGAATTTGTTGCAAACCCTATAGTATTTTGCCAATTAATTATTTGACTGATCTCCCTCATTTTTCCCATTTGGTAGAGCGGGGTGAATAAAACACAAATATCTGTGCTGAATAATCTGTTCAAGGAATTTCATACAATTAAATACAAAATATTTGGCCCATTATTCTCCTGGCCCCCCATCCCCCATTATCCAGCTGTTTCTGCATCAAACTCTCGTGAATTAAGCTACAGGATCAATGGACAGTGAATTACAGAAAGTTCCTCGCTCTACGTTTATCCCAGAACACTTTCACCTCCTACCCACCCTCAAGCCTTCATTCATGTGTCTACACAGCATCTTTGGGAGGCAGAGATGTATTATTAGACTGATTTACAGATGGGGAGACTGAGGTGCAGACCGATGAGGAAAATTTGGCCTTATAGCCTGTAAGTCTGTAATGAGACAGATTTTGGGCCTAACCCTATCCCCAGTAGCTTTGCCAGCAGTTTCATTGGGAGCATAGTCAGGCCTATTGTTTGAAATCTACTGGTCTGCTTTGCCACTTCCTGCTACGTCAATGTTGTTCCTTTGACACCAATGGGCCAGATCCCCAGCTGGAGTAAATCAGAGTAGCTTCACCGAACTCACCCAAGCCATGATGATTTACACCAGCTGAAAATATGGCCCAATGGAGTTGCAGAAATGGAGCACCCAGCCCGTCGGCTCTTTGAGTCCCTTTTGTCTCTCAGTTTTAAAAATGTTACTTCTGCTTTTGGGAAGAATCCAAAGATCTAACCTTTGCTTCCCCCATATCGAAGCTAAAACACCTACACTATCCCTGTGAATGCAACTAACCGAAGACTTGCACCCTAGTAATAACCTTCTATTTCAACTTTTTTTAGTCTAAATCCTGTGCGGGTTGTGTTTCTGTTAATTGCCTCTTATCGTGTCTCTGCAAGCCGAGTGGCTACATTTTCAGAGCAGTTCTATGCATCATCTAAATATACTCAGAATTTAAAGATAATATTTAAACAACTCCTTGGAGGAAGATGCAAACCAGTATAAACAGTATGTCTAATTATCATGACATTTTGCATGCAGATAGTATATGATTCAAAGCCCGCTGAAATCAGCAGAAAGGTTCCCTAATGATTTCTAAGAGCTTTGGATCGGGTACACCCAGGCGAGCTCATGGACTCTCTGGATCCCTGGATAAGGTGCGGGAGGCACCCCCTTAGCACCACCTAGACCATGCTGTTCCCTCCCCCAGTGCTGCCTGGGGCTCTGGCGACTCCTTTGAATCACCAGGCCCTGGGGCAGTTGCCTCCTTTGTCCCCCCTCATTGGCGGGCCTGGGTACATTTCTATATATATTTTTTTGAGGCATGTGTCTGTGAGTCCATCCGTCTGTCCGTCTTCCTCGTCTCCTAACGTATGGCAAGGTCAGGGTTTGGTTGTGGCAGGAAAACTGGCAGTGCCTGGAATGGGACTGTTTTCCATAACATGGAAAGGGAGGGGACTGATTGGAGGGCCGCGATACTGCACATTCACCACTGGGGGCAGCCGCACCAGGAAGGGAATGGCCAGCTGGGGGACAAGGCTCGGCGTTTTGCCAGTCACTTGCCCAGGGAAGTGGTCTCCCTACCCCAAACCCTTCCACCTTGGCTCTTGCCCCCAGCAGCCCCGGTCCCTCCCCCAGAACCCACAGGCACCCATCCAACACTGCTGGGCTGCCCAGTGTGGTCATACCAGTAGGTCTGCATGGCTGCCCCTCCCCAGGCCGGCCTGGGGAATGCCTCTCCCCCCAGCCCTGGTCTTGGGGTGTAACACTGGGAGGTCACTGCAGCCTGCCACCCCCATCCCAGAGAGCACCAGCAGCCCTGCCCCCATGGTGGATAGGTCTTCTTGTCTGTTATAGTTGGGTCAGCAGCGAAGCCAACACAGCAGATATGGGCCTAGAGAAGAAGTGGAACGTGGTGAGCGAGAAGGGGACGTGAGTTAATTTGTAGCTCAGGAATGGGAAGATGGGACTGCCTGGCATACCAAGAGCTAGCAAGGTTGTCAGTTCATCAGGGTGTCTGTATCTGCAGCACACCAAACGCAAAGGGATCCTGGTCTGTGACGATGGCTCCTGGGTGCTACAATAGTGCAAATAAAAATGGGCACCGAAGAATGGCAAAAGGAGACAGACACACAGCACAGCTATTGGGGAAAACGATGAACAACGTCAACTGGAATGAGATTTTCTTGGAAGACTTTCAAGTTGGCTGCCATTTTTTGTGTTCATAAAAATATGTTTTGGTTTTCTTTGTTTTGGGGGGTTTCCCCTCTTTCTTTTTCTCTCCTGGCTGCTCCCCAGGGGGTGGGAGGGTGACTTCCACAAAACTGGAAACCAACACTTGACATTTTTCTGGTTGTTAATTACATTTTGCACAGCATCATTGTTTTGGTTTGGGTGTTTTTGGGAGGTGGTGTATGTTTTATTTTTTTTAAAATCATGCAGGAAATACTTACCATTTCCTGACCAAATAAACTTTCACTGTAGGTGTGAACTAAGAAACACACTTACCTAGGAAATTAGGCCATATTAAGATTCAGCCTTGAGGAGTTGCGGTAACTAGCACAATATTAAGAACCAGTTTGAAGTCAAAGTAGGCATAGATAAGCTGTATTTAACATGGCAAATGGTCATGAATGAACCCTGCTAACCATGACTGATTGAGAAGATCTTACTTTCCCCTTATGCAGGAAAAATTCCCACAGAGAGTTAAGTGTCAATTTCTACAACCCTTATTCACGTGAATACCCCCCTGACATTCAAGATACATTGGATGTGATAGATTCAGAGACAGATAAATAGCTATGCCCATGCATGTTTCATTTGGAAATTTCAGTTAAACTTGCCATTGACATTTCAAATGTGCGTCGCTATTTTTTAAACTAAGTTTTCATTACAATATTCACCAACATTTTGACAAAAAAGTGGGTTGCTATTGTGTAATCGTGTAGACATTTGCAAAAATGGTTCTAATCCCCCTATCTCCTCCCCGCACTCTAATTGATTCATTCTTCTCCTGAAAGCTCTGCTAACAACTCCTGGACCCATAATTCCCGCTGCTCTGGAAATCTTGTGACTTTTCTGACTCTGTGTGTGAAATCCACAAACATTTTCTTACGGCATCAAAGAAACCAACCTAGAGACCTTTTCACAGACTCATCTCTTGAAGGGGAGCTGAACCTCCCCCCCTCCGTGTTATTAATTGGGGTGGCTCCTCAGAGCCCCAGCCATGGACTTGGCCCTCATTGTGCCAGGTGCTGTACAAACACGGAGCAAAAAGACGGTCCCGACAGGAGTCCACCTCTTGCTAGAGTGCATTTACCAGGCACCCCAGAAAGGAACGGGAAAATGGTACACAAGGTTACATCACCAGCAGCTTCTTTGCTTTTCCATAGGCCAACCTGTTCCAGCCTGCGAGGGCAGCCAAAACAGTCCAGGCAGTGAGTCACTGGGAATGGAAACACTTGCGCTGCTCACTCCAACTGCTGGCCTCCACGTGTGTGAGTGACACAACCGTTTGGCGCCAGCCCCTCGCCCTCTCTGGAAGCTGCAGCCTCTCGTCCCGGTGGCTTGCGAGCAGAGAGGAATATTCACAGAAGGTGGTTCTTGACGTTGCAGGAGCCGATCTTAACTCCTGACACGGTTCAGGTTGTGAAAAGCCTTCGAGGGTGGGGAGGGGGAGACTACGTGAGGGAAGACAGGAAAAGTCGGACACTTGTCAGGAGGGTAGCAGAGGAAAGAAATCCCAAGCCCTGCAGTCTACTAGTCTAGGGCAGGGTACAGCGGTGTAATTCCCTTTCAAACAGGTACAAAGAACAGTGTATTTGAGGTCACTAAGCACACAGGAAATGGGAAACTGTACACACACCTCGTTAAGCTGTAATCGGTGCACAGGCAGCCAGGACAGGCTAGTCGAAGTCAGTCTGGGACGAGAAAGGGGAGGGGCTGGTGCGCAGGTACGGCACGAGAGGGCAATGCCCTGGAAGGAGCAGTGAGCCGGGAATGAGGAGGGCTCGCTGGAGCGCAATCGAGCATAGGAGGGGATGGATGGCCCAATGGTTAGAACACTGGGCTGTGAGACACGGGTCCAGTTCCCTGCACTGCTACAGACTCTGCGGGACCTTGGGTAAGTCATTTAGTTTCTCTGTGCCTCAGACAGGGGATCAGAGCCCTGCCCTGCACTGCGGGGGTGTCGTCAGGAGAAACACACAGTAGTGGTGAGGCGCTCACACACTGTAGTTATAAGGTGACGAGGCAGCACTGCAGGCCCGAATGGAGGAGTTGGCCAAAGCCTGGCTCTCCCAGGAGTGGAGCCACAGAAGAGTTTGTGGGTCAGGGCTGTGTTGGGGACCACTGCTTGGGTGGCCACCCAGGAGAAATTCAGGTGCTGTCCAGACGATTTAATTTGTTTGAATCTGGAATTCAAAGTAAAAACGTAGGCGGGGAAAGGTCACATACTACCAAACCACCGAGTCCAAGGCAAGAACCAAGAAGAGAAATGGCTGCCATGGAAGCCGTAGGAAAAGCAGGATTGGAAGCTGCAGGGGGCAGTGGATGTGGGATAAGTGGGAGAGGACAAAGTAAGGTGCAGAGATGCAGGTATACCCCAGCGCAACTTCATGCCAATCATAGGCATGCACAGCACATTTCATTAGGGTGTGCACCCAAAGAATGTTTTGAAAATGTACTTTGACCCCCATTAGCCACACCCCTGACTCCGTTAACCACGCCCCTGACCCCCATTGGCCACACCCCCTGGCTACCATTGGCCACACCTCTGAAGGTAACACTCTGGGGGCAAGATGGGCACATAATCAGAAGTAAAAGGTGTCATGTGGCCCCCCTCTAAGGACTTTTCCCACCATCCTCCCACCAACAGGGATAAATTGGTACAATGAAATAAACACGGCTGTGGCTGTTGTCTTCGTGAGAAAGCATACACACAAACATACACTGTGCATATTTGAGTCCTACGTTGCAGATTCAGCATCCATTTAGAACATTAATTGAACTTCTAACCTTTGAAATAAAAGGCACTCGATGCATTTATTTCACTCTGATACCACACATTCAACTAGCTCCTGCTGATGGGTCTACCACAGCTGTTTCATTTTTCCTTAACTTCTCTCCTTTCCTATGATGTTGTTAAAAAGAAAGGCTCATACCAAGGAAATTGCACACCAACAACTCCATGAATGGAACACAGGGTGAATACTGAAGTGTCAAAAAACAGGATGTTTGATGTGATAGATGCAAGAGTAACATTTCAAGCATCTCTGTGGGATGAGATTTGAAAGTAGCAGATTATTCATGCCTGCTGGGACTTTCCTGTTCTAAAGGAAAATGAATGCAAGTCTGAGTGAGCCAGGTGGTTTCAAAGCAAACAAACAAAAGGAAGTTTTTCTTCATGTGGCACACAGTCAACCTGTGGAACTCCTTGCCAGAGGATGTGGTGAAGGGTAGGACTTTAACAGGGTTCAAAAAAGAGCTAGATAGATTCATGGAGGTTAGGTCCATGAATGGCTATTAGCTAAGTTGGGTAGGAATGGTGTCCCTAGCCTCTCTTTGTCTGGAAATGGGTGATGGGCGGGGGGGGGGGGATCACATGAGGATTTCCTGTTGTGTTTCCTCCCTCTGGGGCACCTGGCATTGGCCATTGTTGGCAGACAGGACACTGGAATAGATGTAACATGGACCTGTGGTCTGACCCAGTGTGGCTGTTCTTATGAAGGAGACAGCAATCCCATCTAGAACCGCTATGCCCATTCCCACAACAAAGCCACAGTCGAACTGGCATCACTGTGACATTTCCCTACAATGGGCAATGTACAGCCTAACAGAACAGAACAGCCCCACCAAAGTAGAGTGTCCAGGAAAGAGGGGAGCCCGAGCTTGGGCATATGTATTACAGTTTTCTAGCTCTGCAAGCTTGCGTCAGCTGACACAGGCTAGCTGCTTTGCACAGGGGAGAACACACAGAGATTTAAAAGTGCAGCACGCAAAGAAGAATAAAGGCATCAGTCCAGACCACAACTATCAGTCCAGCCTCCCATGATGAGATGGAGACCAGGTAACCTGGGGATCCCCATTTACTGAAAAGCATCTGCTCTTAGCCCACCCAATCTGAAATCATACAGCTCAGAAGGGAGCCAGAGATCTGTTTCCAATTGTATCTGTTTGCTATGAGTCCTGATCACAGTCCTTGCACCGAGCACAGAAATGCAGCTTCACTGACTCTTGTCCTCTTTACTGCAAGAGAAGAGCAGCTCTAGAAATATCTCTGTGCATGTGTTTGTGCATGTGCATGCGCGAGACAGTGTCTCAAGGTAAAATAATAATAACAATATATGGAGATATACCTATCTCATAGCGCTGGAAGGGACCTTGAGAGGTCATTGAGTCCAGTCCCCCACCCTCACAGCAGGACCAAGTACCATCCCTGATAGAGTTGCCCCAGATCCCTGAATGGCCCCCCTCAAGGATTGTGGGTTTAGCTGGCCAGTGCTCAAACCACTGAGCTACCCTTCCCCCCTTCCTGTTGGCACACTGGAGCAGAGTGATGGGCAGCTCCTCATCGGGGTGTGCGCGCTGCCATTCCAGACCCAGTCTCCTACCATCTGCTGTGAGGATGCCGCCCGCCGCGTCAGAGTAACATCACCTGCCGCTGACAGCCGGGGAGTCCAGGGGAAGGTGTGTTCGCTGGACTTGTCGAGGGAGTCAGGCAGGCAGGACTCGGACAGCTCCGCAGGGCTGGCGTGGGAAGGGAGACCCACCATGGTAGGGGTGCAAAGCAGGGACCTGAGAAAGGAGGAGGATGAAGGTGACTGCTCCATATGAACCCTTGCCGCTCATACGCACACACAAACCCGAGGAATAGAGCTGCCCCCGGGCGCGCGTGAGCCGACACCGAGAGATGACGTGGAATCTGTGGCCGGCCATGGGGAAGTGACAGATGAAGGGCCGAGAGCCAAGAGTCAAATTCTGGACTAGCATTGGCTCCTTATCAAGATGTGTGGGCCGTTGCTACCTGCTCTCCCGGTGCGCTCTGGGCAGAGCGAGATGCTCACAGCACGTGGGTTTACCACGGCTCGGCCAGGCCTGCCGACGGGGGTGGGGAAGAGGGTAGTCACCCCAGGGCCCAGCAATGAAAAGGAGCCCCGGACCCCCAGCGACTGAGGCAGCGACGGTGGCCAGAGCCCCGGGCCCTGTAAATCACCGCCAGAGCCCCGTGTCGTGTGCTGTGTGGCTCCTAATCCCAGCCCTTCCACGCAGGGCCCACCCTTGTGAGGCACGGAGCCAGCTCCCACAGAATCTGTCAGGACCCCTGGCTTTGGCCGATGGCTACCGAGGCTAAAGGGCCTCTCCTCCACGTCCCACAGCAAGAGGGGCCTAGAGACAGACTGGCCCGTGCTCTGGAGAGGAGCAGACTCAGGCAGGAATTCAGGTCTTCCCCTGAGTGGCCCTTTGTAGGATTCGAATCTGGGATCAGGTTCTGCCCCCCGGCCCAACGCGGGGCAGAGAAGGACGAGAAGACAGTGGCTGGAATGAATGACCAAGGGACTCTACAACAGAGCGGCTGGACCGGGCCAGACTCTGGGGCCCTCTAGCTCCCCCACAAACTCAGCATCACCCCTCAAGGTCTCTCACCATTCTGCCCTGGATTCATCAGCTGTGGAAGGAGCTTCTGGGCACACTCCAAAGGGCGAACGGGCTTTGGATGAGCTCTGTCCGTCATGCGAGGTCACCGCTGTGTGACAGTCACATAGGCCTCACACGGTGCTCACAGCTGAACCGCCAGGCAGCTCTGACTGTACCCATTTTTACTCCAGGCCCTGGGGGACCCCAGCTTTGTTGGGGTGAAATTCCCTTCTGGGAAGAACTGTGGGACAAAGCATATGCTCCCTATGCAAGAAGTCCCGCTGCAGCCCTTGTTTTATGCCGGAAGAATCAGCCCAAAAAAGCTCTTCAGACGATAGGTCTGATATTCTGCTTCTTTCGAAAGCAAAGGCGGTAGATGTTATTCCTGGAGGAGGCAGATAGCAGAGGGTATTTATTGTGGGGGTTCGTTTCACTGGACTGGAGGAAAGACATAACTGAGGGAGAAATGATGACTGGGATAAAAAAAGAAACTCCTGGCTGCCAGCATCTGTAAAACCCAAACTATTCGATCCATGCTTCAGGGTTGCTCACGTGCAAAGAAAAACAGGAAGACTTCAAGTTCCAGGCCAGAGCGATCATGTAACCTGGGACAGCCCTGTACTAACAGAGGAAGTGGGGCTGGTTTTGATAAAATCGAAGACCGCAAAAATGGTTTTTCTTTTCATAACTCGCGCTGCACCTCTCTGAGGCTTGAAAAGAATGTGGTTCTCCTCCCCTGCCCCCGCTGTCCGGGTCCCTGCACTCGGTTCTTTCCTAAGCAAAGGAAGGAGCGAGGCGATCAAACCCATGGGTAAGCACAACACTGAGAAGCAAGATTCACCTTTGTTTAAAGTCTATGCCCTCCATTCCGGCCCCATTCATGCTGCACTAGAGGACCTAGAGACAGAATAGGGGCTCCCAAATGATTTAAAGCAATACTAGCCAATACCTATACACAGTTTCTTGCCATTTCAATCAGAAAGGACATTATCTCAATGACTTGATTACCTGCATCTTGCTTCAAAGGCCTTTTAAGACTGCACTTGGAAGAGAATCCTCTGAACTGTCATTCATGCTTAAATTCAACACTTTACACCTAAGTTTGAATAAAGACGCTAATTATCTTATCCATTACAAAGATAGCTTCTCCAATTATCACCTCCAATATCATTAGCTCACAGACATTTACCTCCCCCCGCATCCTCCTTCTGTTCTGAAATTTGATTTGTCCTTTTCATATGTCTTCATTTTTTTAATTGTATCCTTTGGTATATATAGTTGTGACAATTTTCTTCCACTATTTGATCTGAGGAAGTGGGTCTGGCCCACGAAAGCTCAACACCTAATAAACTATCTTGTTAGTCTTTAAAGTGCTACATAGTCCTGTTTTTTTGTTTCTTCTATACACTACAGTTACCCTTCCTTCTTTCTTGTTTTTCAATTGCTACAGTTGCTGTTACTGGTCCTAAGCTTATCTACAGTTTCTGGGAATTGCTGGCTTGCAGCTCAGAGAGGCATTGGCTTGGTCAGGTTTTATTAATTGTGCTGTGTAATAAGCTCTGCATTTATATATCTCCTCCCACTGGTTTGCTGGACCTGCTATGTCCCCTTCATGAGCTGCTGACTTTCTGTTTTACCCAGCTTCTTTGATAACACTCTACATCCATCCAGTTCTCGTCATTGGCATGCATGCCTTACCGTCTTGATCCTCTCCTCCATGCCCATGCCGTTTTCTGCCTCTGTGCGCCAGCACTGCAGAAGGCTCTGCTGCCTGGAAGTCAAAGTGAGTCATCCTTGCCCAGTTGGGCCTTTCATTAGTTTTATTATGGTTTTTGTGTTGTCCTGGACCCTGTGGACAGAGATGAAGCAGACACAGCTTACTGTAGGGCTCAGAACTGTAATAGACCCTCTGTTGGTCTCCATGCGCTACCTCTTTGCTGAAGAATCATCATAAACACATCTAGGTTAGCAGCTCAGCCGTACTGGTGTAACTCCAGGTGTACAGCAAAGTAGGTGAGGTCCGAATGCTGTCCATAGCTCCGGGCCCATGGGAACTGCTCTTCCTGACCATGACCAGACCCAGAAAGCTGTAAGCAAAGCTGGGAGGGTGTATCTAGACTACAGGGATTTTTCGGAAAAAAGTGGCCTTTTTTCGAAAAATCTTTACCCGCGTCTAGACTGCAGCCGCGTTCTTTCGAAAATACATTGGAAGAACAGGGCAGTTTTTTCAACTGTGAAAAACCTCTTTTTATGAGGAATAACGCCTTTTTTCGAAAAAACCTCTTTTGAAAGCCGTCTAGACGTAGCCAGAGGGACCTTGCCTTACACTGGTTTTCTGATCAAAATGCCCTTTTGTGCAAATTTGAAGTTCTCCGCAGAAAATTTGTCCTCGAGCTGTCCCCCAGGGAAGGCAGTTATGAATTTCCCTTCTGCCTGCAAGCAAGCTTTTCCCGTTCTCCTAACACAGAATTTTTCTGGAAGTCCCCGCCAATGAAAGATGTTTGACTTTTTCCCAATTGCACATCCTCCCAGCCGGAGACATGGACTTTTTCACAGGAATGAGTTTCTCTTTTCCCGTCAGTTCTTGTCAGCACATGGTGCAGTTTGTGCCTCAGCGTGGGGTGCCCTGTGAGTGGCCTTCTGCCCCTGTAAAGGGAGAGATGGGCTGAATTTGCAGCTAAGCCTTGTTTTGGGGGACTCTTCCCCGGCCCCAGTGGAAGCTGGTCAGGGAGCCTGCAAGGGGCGAGATTATTCTTAGTGAATCTCGCTAGGGAGGTGAGTAAAAGGAAGTGGAATTTTTCCATGTGCAACTGAATAGCGCTGGAGATGGCTTTTGGCTGCGCTACTCTAATAAATATAGGGCTAATTTTCTGAGAGCGTAATTCATGCCAGCAAGAGATAAGAATGGAATGCAGGTCCCCTCCGAGACCAGTCTAGAAGCCAGTGATCCTCAGATCAGAGCAGCACGCATGAAGTGAATGTAAAGGCTCGTCACCCCTAATAAATCCAACTTAGACAGCCAGGGCCTGAATTTGTAGAGGAAGGAACACAGTCCCACCCGGCAGCAAACTGTGGAAGGCGTGCCAGGCTCTGCTCATGCAGCGCGAGTTTGCTATTTGCAGCAGAGAGCGCAACGGGGACTCGATCTGAACACCAGGCTCTGCACCCTCACCAGGGTGAGACGGGAAAAGAGTGATTGGCCCGTGACGGTGGATGCTTTTCTCTTTTCATTGCCAGTTTCAGCTGAGTTAGTTCTGAATTGCCTCACTCTAAGGCCTGGTCTACAGTGGGGAGTTCCTTCAAAATAACGCCCCTTATTTCGAAATAACAAGTGGCAGGTCCACACTACCAAGCCCGTTATTTCGAAAACCAAGCTGGTTATTTTGAAATAATAACTCCTGTTTTCCATGAGGAATGGGGGTGTGTTTCAAAAGAGTGATTTCAAAATAGCACCAGTGTGGACATGCCGCTGCTGCTATTTCAAACTACCTACTCCCCAGAGTCACTCAAAGGAGCTTCCTGGGGCTCTAAGCCAACATAGCACATCCACATTAAGGGACCCTTCCTCGGACTAATGTCAAGGCGACATGCTAGTTTGAAACAGTTATTTCGGGAGTTATTTTGAATGTAATTATTTCGAAATTTCCTAGTGTAGACATGCTCCCAGCCAGAAGAGAATTGTGTCCAGCCAAATGAAGTTTGGATTGACTTGCAGGCCGAGAGAGATTCCTCAGGGAGTTTGTCTTTTTAAAGGAAGGAAGTGCCAAACGACAGACAAAATTGTCTTTTTCATTTCCTTTCCCCATTCGGCATAAACGTTATGGCACAGGTTGAACTTCTCTGACCTGGGACTCTCTGGGTCGGGTCCCAGGGGCAGCCCGTGAGTATAGGCTGACTCGGCTGTCGCCTAGGGCGTCGTCTTCAACGGGGACACACGGGGCGCCCCATGATGACATCACGCCATTGACAGCTGTGCAGGCGGGGGCACCGATTGCACGTTCCGCCTGAGGTGCCGGCTGCTGCAGCCCGCTCAGGCCGCCCCTGTCTGGTCCAGTAGGACCACGGATGTTTCCGGACCACAGAGCCCCGGATGCAGGAAGGCCAGAGGCTTGGGAGTGAGGCCCGGTAGCCAGCAGGGGAGCCTAGCAGCCAGAGGAGAGCCTGAGGCCGATAGGGGAAGGGCTGGTGTTGACCTCCCTTGCTCTGACAAACTCCCTGGTTCAGGATCAGTCAGGTCCCAAGGGCGCTGGACTAGGGAAGTCCAACCTGCAGTACCAAGAGGCTCCAGCTTAGATCAGGACCCCATTACACGAAGTGCTGCATTGGACACACAGTGGAGACACTGCCTGTCCAAGCTAAATAGATGGGACAGAAATGGATGGGATTTCTGAAAAGCGCCATAGGGCCGTTGGAGGTGGGCATGCAAATACCTTTGAAGATCGGGGTCCGAGAGACTTTCAATAGGACAGGATGCTCCTAAACGACTGAGCTGTTTTTGAAGCACAAGGAATGACCTCCCAAGGTCGCCCAGCAGAAGAAAAGTCCTATTTCCCCTGCCTTCCAGCCCACGGACATCTCGCGGAGGGCTCCTCCACCGGGTATCCAGGAGCTGGACAAGCTACTAAGAATGGGCAAAAGGGAGACAGGAGGAAGGGCACTTCTTGCTAGAAGTAGCAAAAGAGACTGCTCTTCCAAAGTGTCCTCGGGCTTGGTTCTGAGCTCAGTCGCACTGCTGTAAATCAGGTGTCACTGCACTGAAGCCAATATAATTCAACCGATCTAACTCGTTAGATCACTCAGGTCCATTGGATCATCGAATTCCAGCACTGCCGGATTGTTCGCTATCAGGCATGTTCTCCAGAGTTTTGCCTGCTCCTGGTTGAAATGACTCAAGTGAAGAAACCTTCACAGGTTCCCTTGAGACATTATTGCACGGACTAACAGACTACAAGAGGAAGTTGATGAACCTCATCCCATTGCCTTTGGATTGTCATTAAGAATCCCTGGACACTTTGGAAGCGGTAGAGGTATCAGTCCTGATCTAATGACCTAATTCCAATGCTCTGCCGGCCAAAATCCCGCCTGTAGTTTTCTGTGGCCTGAGAGCTTTGCAACACTTCTGTGCCAAGCCAAAGCGTAATGCTGGAGTATGCTGTGAGATCATTCTTGTGTACAAGGATAGAGTCTGGGCTGGTTCACACCCTATGCAACCCCACTGGAATTCACTGATTCTTGGAATCACTGGAGTTGCACGTTGAGGGAAGAGAATGTCAGATAGGGAAGAACTGGTCTCAATTTTCAAAATAAGACTCTTTTATATTTGTCATTGAATGCACAGTCCCAAATGTTTAAAAAAAAATCAAATAACCTCAAATTTGGGGAAAGTTTAGCTCTGGACATGATTCTTCCCAGATCTCAGCCTATATTATTTCAATAATTATTCTAGTGCTTTAGATACAGGGTTAAACTTTCAGAAGTGTCCAAGTAACTTAGCAGCTAAGTCTTATCTTCAGAAGCTACTTATGCATCTCACTGAAAGTTCATGGGATTTGAGTTGGAGTTTTAAAGGGTATTTAGGTGCCCAAAGATGCAGATAGGTGCCTAGAAGGGTTTTCATAAGCTCCTAAATCCCCTTGGTTTCATTTCTAGGTGCCTGGGAACTTTTGTAATCCCATCAGGTGTCTACTTGCATCTTTAAAAATATGGCCCTTGGGCCGCAAAGTTACTTAGGTTCTGAGGGAAATTTTACCCATGATTCGGCAGTGGACTCAGCAGCTTCCACTCCAGGCTCTGTCCTAGCATTATCATTAGGGCAGCATGATAAAAGTCAGGTTCCTTGGTCGATCCAAAGCCTACAGGAGTCTCTGGGGATAATAACTGAACATACAAGTTGGGGCTCTAATTCTGTAGTGGAGGATGGGTGGTTAGAAGCCACAAGAGATGAGAGAAGTCGTTCTTCCGCTCTACTCTGCACTGACTAGGCCTCAGTTGGAGTGTACTGGGGTCACCAACCAGTCGATCGGGATCTCCTGGTAGACCCTGGAGCCTTTAACAGGTGATCCCGACTTGTTTGGCCAAGAGGCTGTAAAGTGCCGGCACTTCAGCTGCCCTTCCCCCTACTGCTGCTCATCTCTTGCCCCTTTGCCTTGGAGCTGCCCCGGGGAGCCTCCTGCTTTCTGGGCAGGGCAGGGCAGGGCAGGGGAGGGAGGGGCGCTGATGTCAAGGTGCCCCCTCTCACACTCTGTATCCTTTCTCCACAAAGCAGAGAGGGAGCACAACAGAACTTGGGATGGAGTTTGTTGGCTGCTTTACAGAGTGGGCCAGGGCCAGGGCAGGGGGGAGCCTGTCTTAGCCCCACTGTACCACCAACCAGGAGCCACCAGCAGTGCCCATCTCAAGGCCACATCCCAAACTTCTACCCCAGTCATGAACCCCCTCCTGCTCTCCAAACCCTTGTCCTAGCCCCGAGCACCCCTGCGTCAAAACACCATCTCAGAGCCTGCCTCTAGAACGCCCTCCTACATCCCAACTGCCTGCCCCAAGAGCAGCTCAGAGCCCCTCTCACACTCCAGATCCCTTAATCCAAGACCAGAGCCTGCACCCCAACCCTCTGCCCCAGCCTGGTGAAAGTGAGTGAGGATGGGCAAGAGAGGGAGGATGGAATGAGAAGGGGCAGGGGTTTGGAGAAGGGGTGAGAAGGAGGTGGGACAAGGGTATTTATATTTGAGGTAGATCTTGGATTGCACCTAAATTCAAAAAGTGATCTCATGCTCAAAAAGGTTGGAGACCCCTGGAGTATAGTGTACAGTTCTGGGCACCACATTTCAAGAAAGATGTGGAGAAACTGGAGAGGGTCCAGAGAAGAGCAACAAACATGATGAAAGGTCTAGAGAACATGAGCTATGAGGGAAGGCTGAAGGAATTGGGCTTGTTTAGTTTAGAAAAGAGAAGACTGAGAGGGGACGTGATAGCTGTTTTCAAATATCTAAAAGGGTATTAGAGGAGGAGGGAGACAAATTGTTCTCCTTGACCTCTGAGGATAGACAAGAAGCAATGGGCTTAAACAGCAAGGGAGGTTTAGGCTGGACATTAGGACATTAGGAAAAACTTCCTATCTGTCAGGGTGGTTAAACACAGGAATAAGTTGCCTAGGGAGGTTGTGGAACCTCCATCCCTGGAGATATTTAAGGGGAGGTTGGACAGACACCTGTCAGGGATGAAAATGTTACTTGTTCCTGCCACAAGGGCAGGGAACGCGGCTTGATGACCTCGCGAGGTCTCTTCCAGTTCTAGTGTTCTATGATTCTATTTTATAAGAAGTAAAGTTCAAAGGTTTTAGAAGGCCCCTCTCCCTAAAATACGGACATATAGCCCCAGCAACAGACTGCTGGCTAAGCCAGAGCTCTGCCACTGCAGCCTGGCTAAAAAGGCTGATTGCAGCCAGCTGAGCAAGCCCAGGCCTGAATGGCTAATGGAAGCAGCTGTGGGCTTCATTAGCCAGAGGGTGATATAAGGCAGAGGAAAGGGGCCAGGGCGTGGCTGTGTGTGCTCCCAGGCAGACAGGGAAAGGAAAGGAAAGGAAAGGAAAGGTTTGCTGTACACTAAAGACTCTGTAACTAGGAGGTGGTGGGTGAGGGTACTAAGAGGAGGTCTCTGACTGATCTGTGGCCCAGAAAGTGTCCCAGGGCAAGAAGCCTGAGCAGGGACCTTGCCACACCTCAAAACATGCTTGGTTTGAAATGGTGGCCAATCCCTGGCTGTAACAGTAGAAGCCATTTTGCAGGATGTTTAAGTTTCCTCCTCTCAGATTTTAAAACAGCAAATGTAAATCCGAGCTCTTTTCCCTGGGCCCTGCATCCCTGTGCTCCAGCAGCTCTATAAATATCACCCTCGCCTCACGTGTTGTGACTTCTTTGGCAGCCAAGCCTTTGTGGCCTTGGGGAGAACTCTGTTGACAAAAGGTGCCTAACTCAGCCAGGTCTCTGGCTGCCTGTGAAACACACTCACTGTTTTCCAGCCTCTCGCTGCTCGGAGCCTTGTAATTTCACTGGTGCGAGGTGACATCAGAGGCATAGGGTATGAGCTATCCTGGCCTGCCGGCTAGGGGAGGGATGAAAACAATTAGTGGTGTATTCCGTAAAAAGTAAGTGACATTTAACTGAGTTGGCGAGGGATGTGATTTTATTGAGGGTTGCTGGTGTCTGTATAAATCATAAAAAGCTACTTGGGAGTCACCAGAACACTCCCCATTCCACTAGAAATTCAAGTTTTCAATGTGCATTGTTTGGCCGTGCATATTCCCAGATATCCAGCATGATATCATGGGGTACATCTATGCTGCTTTACAATGGGTATTTTCACAAATCAAATGTTCAGGGTAAGATTTCATCCAGAGAGGGTTCCAGGCACCGTTCCCATAGTTCAATCAATAAAAAGTCCCAGCTGGACGTACTGTTGAGGTCAGCAATGCTCACGACGGCAAGAGCAGCATGTAGCTGCCCTTGGTGATGTGGGGGATGCAGAGCCATCCAGAGGAAGGGAGATCACACAGCACGGAGGACCAGATGGGCGAGCTGAACTCTGGGCCGGGCACCTCCACAGCTGGAACGGCTTTCGTTCCAATGCTCGCGGCTGCACTTAACTAATCGGATCAGACTCAGAACATGGTCCTGGAGAGTGCTGCACGCCTACTCTTTATGTATAGGTGAGGCAGCCGACCTTTGGAGCAAAACGGGGGAATGAGAGCTGAGCTGTGCAATGCCGCGTACTCTGGATGGCCATTAGAGAAAATCATCTTCATTAAATCACAGCCACATTGTTGGAATCCTGTGGGGCTAATCAGATTCTCTCTCTATTCCTGTACCTCCCCAGTGCATCCTGCAAGATGTTGCCATGGAAAGATACATGTTCTAAGTGAATTAAGAATACTTTTACAAGGCAGGCTAGAGGGCTCCTGAGTCCAAGAAGTCTCAAAGCTGTCTGGGAGTAACTTCTTTGAATGGGTTTATTCTCTCAAGCGAGAAGAGAGAGGAGGGTTACACAATAGATAATTAGAACTGATCATCATTGCAGATTTTAACAGCTCTTAATCAAAATTGACAGCTATGCCCTACTAGCTGGCATGATATGTGGTATTTCAGTCTCTTCAGCAGGAAGTATTTATTAAAGATAACAAAGGCAGAAAAAGAATAAACACATAGAATTCTGCAAGCTTGAACTCCAGCTGTGTCACCCCTGTTTACCATGCTCTACACCCAGCCTGCAGCTCTGTACACCACATGGATTCTGACTGGCTAAATAGTATGCTGTGAGCCAGCAGAAATCTGAGATCCTCCAATGGACATCTTCCCACCTTCCACCCTGATTATAGGTGCTTCGGGAACTCTTTAGGCTGACACCATCTTCAGATGATTAAGATAAAATACTAAGAGAAAGTGTTTTCACAGTTAAAGGTTATTCTGTGGACCACACTGACTCTCAGGACATATCCCGCAGCCCGTTCTAACAGCATTGGCCAGTTATGTCAGGACAACTGTGAAATTCAAATGGGCCATCGTTATCGCATGTGCCACAATCTTCCCTCTGAAAAGAGCAATTCTTTATCCATGTGTCTCTGCTATGCCTCCTGTGATAGGGAAAGGGGGTATCTTGGGCTAAATTCTTCTCCCTGCTACCAATGTAAGTGAAAACAGAGCCTGGCCTATTACCTAGAACTCCAACCCATTCAAACTCCATTTTTCCAACCACCAACCCCACCATCTATTCACTTCCCCCTCCACTCCCCAGATAACCAAACCAGTAGAAGCTGCAGCAAACATCCAATGCTAGTAACCTTCTCCAGAACTCACCGGGGTTTGTAGCAGCAAATCTTGGCCAAGATGACGGAGACATCACTGAATAGCTATGCTGAAAATTCTATTTTTAAACCTCTGACTTGGCTACCTGTTAAGTCCCTTTACTCCTGGGACAATCCACAGAGATTCCCCTGCATTTGTACAAGGCGTCAGGCCTGATTCCTGCCTTTTAACCTTTATGATTTGTTTTCATCTCCAAGCGGGAGAACTGCACCCCCTGGACCATATTTCAAGGCCCGGCTATGTTAGTTTTGGACAAGCCCAGAGCAATTTCATACTTCGTACTGGCACAGCCTTGTTATGCCAGCTGCTTTATAACAACACACCTGTATGCAAGCTGGGGCTGGGGGCTACAAGGCAACTGGGCAGTGATCCTAATTATTACAGGGTGACACAACAGCGCCGGCATGACCTCATGGATTTATTTTAGCCGGGTGATCTGACGTGACAGAAAGCACATGTTTTTGCAGCTGTCCACCCCCTGCAGGGAGGCCGGGCATACCTGTGTTCTACCCCTCCATGTGTAAAGTTGGACACCTGTGTGCAGGAATTGGAGTCATCCACAGGACCTTAGCAAAGAGGCTTCTCTTTCCTTTTGATCTTTAATTCATTTACCTCGTGGGAAGATTTAGTGAACGTGGTTAGCTATAGTTACTGATTTCAAGATTCTTTATTTTTTTAAATCAAAGCATCAGCATAGCCTGCTGGGGCGGGCAGAGCTCTACCAATGCCATGGTGCACCCAGGAAGGCTGATACTCAGGCATGGCAAAAAACCCTCTGTGGGAAGTTGATGCGCTGCTCAGGAAAATATTAGACACATTTCTGTCACGACAATGCCTCATGCTCACACAGAGCCTTTCAACAGAGGATTCAAAGGGGCTTTCCAGACATCACTGGCCACAAGGCAGGTCTGACCCCTGTTTTACAGATGGGGAAACTGAGGAACAGAAATAAATTTTTTTGGAGTGATCCAGATTTTCAGAAGTCGCTAGCAATTCTGTGCGCTTTAAATTTTTTCCTGCCCAACCTCAAGTCCCTGAGGCTACATCTACCCTACAGGGGTTTTGTGCAAAAGCCTGTGGAGTGTCCATATCTCAAACGCATTTTTGCGCAAGAAAATAGACAATGACTCGACAGAACAGAAGGGTTTTTGTGGTGTAGGTATTCCTCTTTCTACAAGGAATAACTCCATTTTGCGCAAGAGGTGTGTGTGGATGGGAAACAGGGTTTTTTTGTGCAAAAACAGCCTATGGGAAGACGCACGGGTGCCCTGCGGGCCATTCTGTTATTGGCAGTCGGAGCTTTCTTGCGAGAGAGCGTCCATGCGGTGTGACGCTCTCTTGCACAAGAAGTTCTGGTGGAAGATCTCTTCCACAAAAAGCTTCTTGCACAAGAAGTCTGCTGTGTAGGCTTAGCCTGATTCTCAGAGGCGTTTCCCATTCACTGCAACTGGACAGCACTAGGGCTTCCTTCACTATCCTTGGGAGTCTATTCCACACTCGCCTGGGACTCACCATGAGGCTTTGTTTCCCTTCCCCCACGTTTACTTCAGTTTTCTCCTTTGCTCATTGTCATTCCCTGGCTCCCTGCAGTGATTTCTCTTCCTGCCCACCATCTCTGGTACGTGGACAGGGCGGTCATTGCTCCTGCGGCAAATTTCACCCAGGGCAATGCCCCGCGGTGACCGTCCTGTGGGAAGATGGAGGACTAGAGGACTAACTTTGGCAGGCCCCCAAAGCAAAGCTGGCAGGAGTTGAGGGGTCTCTTCCCGTTGGGGGAGCAGGTCCCACAGGACGGTACCTGTCACCAGCACTCGCCCAGGTTCCTCGACTCACCCACCCACTGTGGCCAGTGCTGGACACACCGGAGTGAAGTGGTCTTCAGAGAAGTATCGGGGAGGGGAGGGAGGATCACACACAGAGCAGCCCCCACAGCAGTCACTCCCTGCCTCAGCTTCCCCCTCCAAGGTGGGTCCCCTCAGTCTGCCCCACACAGGTGGTGTGGGAGATGTGGTTGAGCCCTCCAGCCAAGCCACTAATCGAACCTTGACTCCCGCTGGGGTAACAACCATCTGAGCCAAGAGCTCGGCCACCCGGCTCGCTCTCCACGGCAGCCCACGGCTGGGCTCAGCCCCAAACCTGTTCCAGGCAACTGTACATCCCTCTGCCCTGGGACAGGGCCCTGACACTCAGGCTACTTCCCTGACCCCCCCCCCCCTCGATCCTCCGGATGCCTCTTTGGAGCCCTCCCCAGAAGCCCAACTTGCCCCCTATGTCTCACCCTCCTGAGTGAGTTCACGGCCCTGTTATGTGTGTTCACCTGCCATAGGTGGAACTAGGGTGCATGTGTGAGTGTGTGTGGGGGGGGAACTCCCCCCCCCGACTCGAAGAGGTTTCCATTGCACACAGGGTTTGCAGTCGGGTGAGGAGTCACTCAACACCCCCTCTGTGCAACTTGTTCCAGTGCCCTGCCTCTGGCGACCACCTGGTCCCAATTAGTGCCGCCTCCTTCGGCCGAGAGGCAGCTAATCATGGGACAGGCAGGACTGGCCCCATTTCTCCTTTCAGAGGCCGGTCATGCCCTGGGCCTTCTATTCCCTGGTTCGCCCCTTCTCCTCCCGCACGACCTGCTACCAGGCCTCAGGTGCGACCGCTCGCCTGCCGCCCCTCGGAAGCAGCGGCTTCCCTCCAACATGGCCGCCGGGTAGCTGCACAGCAACTCGCGTGGGAGCGGAGGTTGTGCACTGGGGATTGCAGTGGGGATCCCTAGGAAATGGGACACACTGCCTCGCCCAGTAGCCTGTCTGACAGCGCCTCAGGCGTGTGCAGAACAGGGCAGTTATGGAGTTGTCCACCCTCCTCATTCACTCCTGAATTCTGACAAGCAGAGGGCTATTAGCTTGGCCATTGTGGCTAGTAGCCGCTGAGGGACCTATCCAGGCAGACCTGGTAATGGTGTGTGTGCAGAGGAATGGGCCAAGCTGGGGGAAGCACGCTTGGGGGGGGGGGGGCACACCAGTGACCCTAGGGAGCTAATGGAGCAAGGTCACAGCTGTGGGGGTTGAGAGCAGGTGCCGTACATGGTGGCAGGTCCAAAGACCAGCTTGCCTAAGCAGGAAAGAGCATGGCAGGCCAGTCGCACCACTGAGCCCTAGAGGGAAGGTGGGAGCAGGTGTTTGTGGGTCACAAGGAGGACCCCTAAGTGGGTTGGACAATGGGGCAAGGGAGGGGCCACACCAGCATTCCAGAAAGTTCTTCCAGAAGCTGGGGGTCAAGAGGGGTATTAGGGTAGTGGGGTTTGAATGCTGGAGGTCACACACAGGCCCACCGAGGGGGGACTAAAGGGGCAGTTGCCCCGTGACCTGGTGATTCAAAGGGGGCTGTTACGGCGGCAGCAATCCGGGACCCTCAAATTGCCACCGGAGTGCCGCTCCACACGGCTCTATGGCTGGGTGTGCTGAGAGCTGGTCTCACCCCTTCCACCATAGACCCCGGCCCTTCTGGGGTTATGGAGCTGCCCCACACACACCTTGCCCAGTGGCCTGTGGCAGCTGTCAGCCCCCTTGGTTCCACAACTCTCCACAGGAGGCTATAGAAGTGGGGTGTCTGGAGAGTGACATAGGCAATCCCTAGGGTGCAACGGAAGGGAGAGCAGCGCCATGGGTGTTACCACCAGCACCCTCCTAGTCACAATCCTCAGTCAAGTGACTGTATTTGTAAAGGGTCCGTGCTCCATACAAGGTATATTTGGTGGGCAATATTTCCAAAAGTGCTTATGAGTTTTAAAAAAAATGTTCCCTATGTCTCCATATTGCTGTGAATCATATGCTTAATTTAAAGAGTCTCCTTAAATCCTATTGACTCCAGCGGGATTAAAGCAGTGACTTCATATTAAGTACATGATTAAGTGCTTTGCTGAAGTGGGGCCTACATGGTTAATCTAACCTGATCTAATTTAATCTAATCTGGATTAGAGGTACATTTTTCAAAAGCATTTAAATGGTTAAACACTCTGAATCACAGTGAATGAGGTGTAGGTGCCTAAATGCCCACACAATGTTGTAGAAGAGACTCAAGATGAGTTTGAACCAATCACGTCACAATCCCTTGGTGGCATTCAAAGTACGGTTACAATTGGCCGTGTACAGAAAGAGTAACTATTAAATCTGACACTTCGTTACCACAAGCATTTGCCCCACTTGTTTCTGGTGAGTCATATCCACTCAGTTTGCAGAACAAAAACATGTTTTTACTCCTGTCGCATTGCACAACCAGCACTGTTTGGGAAAAGCAAGCGAAGGGCGATTCTACGTAGGGCATTATCGGCACAGGTGCCAATTCCACAATCTACACAGTAACTTGAGTACTTCAGCTCATACGGGGTTCATTTCGGCAAGAATCTCCAGGCAGTTTATAAAGGAAGGTGTGTAGTGTTATCATCACCTTACAGATACGATCCAGACGCACAGAGGTGTGTGGAAAGGTTTAAGGGGTCACAGCAGCTCAGCAAAAGAATAGACTCTCATCTGGCAGTGAAAAATGCTGCAGAATAAATGGAATGCACAATATTAGCAGTTACAAAAATCAGAGCAGCCATGATATGAAAATCACTGGCAAATATAGCTGTACCTGCACGACATCACCCTTACGATCAAAATCACCCTTCTATATATTCAATGTATCGGATTGATTCAAATCACTAAACAATGTTAATTAATTTAGCCTGAGAGGTGGGTGAGTTTTTTCCAAACAAATAGTTTATGCACCAAAAATGCAGTTTGGGGTTAATTATCCTATTAACAAATTTGGGTCAAACTCCACAAAAAAAGTTGTGTCTGAAAAAAAAAACCGAGGGAAAAATTATCGAGAAAATCCAAACTAGGGACACTTTCCAAATGAAACCTTTGGACCTTTCATTTCAAAACTGCGTTTTGTTTCAAAATATTTAGACAACACCAATACAAATAATGGATTAAGAAAAGATGAATGGAAATGCAAAAGAAAATGAAAACATTCGAGTTTGGGTCAAAGGAAACATTTCCTTGTCCCACAACAAATTTCACCCCCAGTTTTCCAGTTTGGTCACCACAGTCAAAAAAATGAGTCATCCTTAGACTTCAAACATGGTAACAGCATTAGCAGTACAATATGCATTTTGTTATTGGGAACGGTGTTTTAGACCTTGAATCAGGAAAGCATCACTGTTAAAGGACAACACTTCAGCATGTGCTTAACTTTAAGCAGAGATTGAAGTTCTGTTGTGAGGAGCATTGCCAGCAGATCTAGAGAAGTGATTATTCCCCTCTATTTGGCACTGGTGAGGCCACATCTGGAGTATTGCGTCCAATTCTGCCCACCACCACCCCTTACAGAAAGGATGTGGGCGCATTGGAGAGGGTCCAGTGGAGGGCAACCAAAATGATGAGGGGGCTGGAGCATATGGACCTACGAGGAGAGGCTGAGGGATTTGGGCTTGTTTAGTCTGCAGCAGAGACGAGTGAGGGGGGATTTGAGAGCAGCCTTCAACTTCCTGAAGGGGGCGTTCCAAAGAGGATGGAGAGAGGCTGGTCTTAGTAATGACAGATGGCAGAACGAGGAGCAATGGTCTCAAGTTGCAGCAGGTGAGGTCTAGGTTGTATATTGAGACAAACTATTTCCCTAGGAGGGGGGTGAAGCCCTGGGCTGGGTTCCCTAGTGAGGGGCTGGAATCTGCATCCCTAGAGGTTTGTAAGTCTCCGCTTGACAAAGCCCTGGCTGGGATGGGTTAGTTGGGTTGGTCCTGTTTTGGGCAGGGGGCTGGACTCGATGACCCCTGAGGTCTCTGCCAGCCCTAGGATTCTATGACCCCTGTTTTGGCCAACTCTAGGGAATGAATGGGGCACTTGTAGAACTAAAACCATGAGCTTGAACTAAAGAGCCAGGTCCTCCAGCTGGCATTGTAACAGACACATTCTCTGCGCATGGGACACAGAGGGGAACCTGTAGCCATGCTGAAAATTGGTCTAAAGCCTTCTGAATAGAGATGGGCTTGCAGATGTGCCTAAGGCCCAGACTCTAAAAAGGGGTTTAGGAACCTAAGTACTATGCTGTGTCAGGGCCTATGTGGACTAAATGAATAATACTGCCATGAGACACGTCATGCCCCCCTTTGCACCCATGGAAGCCACAATGATTTCATCAGGATGGTTTGGGAGAAATGGAGAACAATTGGGCTCAATGTTTAATCTCGGTGCAATCACACAACCCACCTGCAGCCAGCTACATGATTCTCTATGGAGCCAGGCCAAGAAATGATGGGTGTCTCCACTGTGATCACACTAACAGATTTTCAAATCAGCCTAGAGAAGTGAAGGGCCCAAATTCCATTGACTGTCGGTAGGAGATGAACACCCAGTTCCCTCGGGTTTCTTTGACAATCCAGGCTGAATACTTAGATCTCCTCACGATAGACCCGAATGTGGGGCTCTAAACACTGCAGCTCATACCCAGCTTTCAAGGATACCTCGGTGACCACTTATTGAAACAACAGGCCCGTGTCCAGGTGGGATAGCCCCTCCCTAGGCCTGGATGGGGCCAGGTAATGAAGAGATGAATTTTTGTTGATGGGTCCCAAGGCAGCTACAATTCATGCTGCTTCTTCAGGCAAGAGCCTTCTATCACCTCAGAGTGACAGAGGCTGGGGTGGCAAAGGACTTTTGAACAGCGCTGGGAATAGAAGACAGCAAGGCCTCCATTAGCAGAGCCTTGACCACACACACTTTTCCCTTCACTCCAATACACACATTTCTGTGCTTTGCTCAAGCCCTAAATCTCTCTCTCCCTATCTCAATATTTCTGTGCTGCAGCTGTGTCTCCTAACTCCCTGATCGCATAGAATTACAGGTGCTAGCCTGGATCAAGCTAAAAATAGGGGTGTAGCCACAGTGGGGCTGGAACAGCACAGGCTAAATATCACAGTATTACCCTGTTTGGGATACTTGGTGTGTATTCAGGTAGCTAGCCCTTCCTTCCTTCCTCTTCCTCCTCCCCCTCGTGCTGCTGCTGCTTTTAGCAGGCTAGCTTGATGAATATTAGTGTGGGTATGTTTCTGGAAATTACACCCCTAGCTGTAGTGCAGATGAACCTTCTCTTAAAACAAAATCAGTCTTAGCCCTGAAACTGACTCACTGCACGGCCGCCTTGCTCGTCCTACCTGCGACGGCTACATGTGTAATAACCGCTGGGGAGAAAAAACAGCCATCACTGGATAAGTGTCTCCATGCATTCCCTGGCCTGCAGCCACAATCCCATTCACCAAGTCCCGTGCAACCCCCATGTAATTTACAGCTGAATGATGAAAGTTGAGACTTTGCGATTTTTTTTCAGATCAAAGGAATTATGGCAAAAATGCTCGGGGGATCCCAACGGTCTGTGCTTTCTGTCATATGTTTCCTGTTCTGCCCCTCCCTCATTTTTATCTCCCCCCGCCCCTTCCTCCAAGGCTTGTGGTCATACAACCCCAGCCGCTTGATTCTTTCCAGAAACACCAGACGAGATCATGTTTTGGCCTCTGCGTGCAATTAATTTCTGCTGCAATGGCACGTGGGGCGTAATCTCTGATTAGGAAAAGCTGTTTTACAATGAAATGCAATTACAGAATGAGCCGAGGATTGAGCCGGGGGGAATTGATTCGGGGTTCTCATAAAGACACAAAACGGAATGTGCGATTTGTTATTGCTGCTGAAAGGCCCTGGGTTGCCAGCCCTGCAAGGCCAGCTCTTTATCCACAGAGGAGGGGGTGTGGGAAGTTATGGCGGATGCCCTCAGCGTGTCTCACCCCTTCTCTGGGGGAGTCTCTTCCCTACAGAGCTGGTGTTCTTGAGCTTGCTGTGGAGATGAGCCGCGAGAAGCAGCCCAGCCGGTTGCGTAGGGCACCGCGACGCCTGGGACCTTTGGAGCTTAGCGCAGGAGCCTCTACAGCTTGAGCTAAAAGCCAGCTGGCTGGAGAGAGGACTCCTTAGTCTCTCAGTGGCACCAGGGGGGCAGTACCACCCCCAGAATGTGCGCAGATTGCGAACAGATCCCTCGCTTTTCCCAGCAGGTCTCAAAGCACTTGACAAAAGTCCAGTCTTGTCAGGCACATTTTCATATAGTCCTCTTCTGAACACCTCCCTCTCCAATCTGACATGTCCCCTCTTTTCCCCCAAGAGCTTACATGCAATCCCACCCCCCAGTAATGCAGAAATCCCAGCCATTGAATCCAATGGGCCCCAAAGACACTCACACTTAACTCAGCAGTAAGGTCTGCTAAGGATATAGCAGGAAATTGTCATATCCTCCCCCCTCACCCCCCTACCCATGTGCAGCTCAGTTTGCTGGTTGGCTGTTAATTTCTTCAGCTACACTGCATCTGGGGAAGGGTGGGAAAGTTATGAAATTTTTAAATCTCTTTTCCACGAAAATGTTGTTTTTTCCCACCAAGGAAAAATTTCCAGCCAGCTCTGGAGGTTATTTGCTAAGGAGTAATTTTTAATTCTCATTTCCTAATTTGAAAAAAAAATCCCCACAAAACCCTTTCCTGTTTTTGTAAAAATAATAAGGAAAAACCCCTAACTCCTTTTTGACAAAATTTTTCCAACCACCATTACGGTTACTCATATCCTCGCTTGTTGGCAGGACTGGGCCATAAGCGCGTGTAATGTAGAGGAGCTTTAGTAACATGTATTGTGCATGTATGACTGCACATGTATGCTCACTATGTATTTAAATAAAGTTACTCTGCATTTATGACAAGAATAAGGCTCTAGCAAAAAGAATGTGGCTCTAGGAAAAACTTCAGCTTTTTGGACTTTGATGTGTTCCCTGAGACAGAAACCTGCCCTGTTCACTCCGTCTCACTGACCCTTGTGTAACGATGATAGATGGGACCCACTGTGGACCTCTGGAGCTTAGTGCATGAGTCTTGATGACTTGGGCTAAAAGCCAGCTCAGTTAAGAGTGTAGAGCAAATCATCCTTCTCTCTTTCTGTAAGCCCTGGTCTACACCTGACCTACCTGATTAGCTTCTATGTTGAGGTAACTGGCTCTATGGACATGGGGAAGTCAGTAGATGTGACATACCTTGACTTTAGCAAAGCTTTAGATATGGTCTCCCACAATATTCTTGCCAGTAAGTTAAGGAAGTAGGGATTGGATAAATGGGCTGTGGAAAGCTGGCTAGACTGTCGGGTCCAACAGACAGGGATCAATGGCTCGATGTCTGATTGGTGGTCGGTTTCAAGCGGAGTGCCCCAAGGATCGGTTCTAGGCCTGGTTTTGTTCAACATCTTTATTAATGACCTGGGTGAGGGGACGGGTTGCACCCTCAGCAGGTTTGCAGCTGACACTAAGCTGGGGGAGAGGTAGATACGCTGGAGGGCAGGGACAGGGTCCAGAGTGATCAAACTGGAGGATTGGGCCAAAAGAAATGTGATGAGGTTGAACAAGGACAAGTGCAGAGTCCTGCCCTTGGGACGGAAGAGCCCCCAAGCCCTGCAAGAGGCGTAGCGAGGGTTCTATATGCCTGGGGGCAAAGGCAAAATTTGCACCCCCCGCCACCGTGAGGTGTGGTCCCGAACCTGGTGCATGCCCAACCCTGGGAGGAGGGGGGAGCTTGTACCACATATTCCTCCACCCCCTTCAGTTTGGGGCCAGGTCCCTGCAAGCACTTACTCGCCGGCGGAGATGGAGGAGAGTCAGCCTGAGGGCGGAGAGGCGGGGAGGAGGCTCCAGCGAGCATCAGCGAGTGGAGGAGGAGCAGGTGAGCCAAGGGATGAGAGGGCGAGTGGAGGGGGACCAAGTTGGCACCCCTCTAGCGTGGCATCTGGGGCAACTGCCCCCCCCATGCCCTCAATCTCTATACCACTGAGCACTGCTACAGGCTGGGGCCCAACTGGCTAAGTAGCAGTTCAGCAGAAAAGGACCTGGGGTTACAGTGGCTGAGAAGCTGGATATGAGTCAACAGGGCGCCCTTGTAGCCAGGAAGGAGAATGGCATATTGGGGGGCATTAGGAGGAGCATTGCCAGCAGATCCAGAAATGTCATTATTCCCCTTTATTGGGCTCTGGTGAGGCCACATCTGGAGTATTGTGTTGAGTTCTGGGCCCCCCACTACAGAAAGGATGTGGACGCATTGGAGAGGGCCCAGCGGAGGGCAACCAAAATGATGAAGGGACTGGGACATGTGACCTATGAGGAGAGGCGGAGGGATTTGGGCTTCTTTAGTCTACAGAAGAGAAGAGTGAGGGGGGATTTGAGAGCAGCCTTCAACTGTCTGAAGGGAGGTTCCAAAGAGGCTGGAGAGAGGCTGTTCTCAGTGGGGACAGGTGGCAGAACAAGGAGCAATGGGCTCAAGTTACAGTGGGGGAGGTCTAGGTTAGATATTAGGAAAAACTATTTCCCTAGGAAGATGGGGAAACCCTGGAATGGGTTCCCTAGGGAGGGGGTGGAATCTCCAACCCTAGAGGTGTTCAAGTTCCAGTGGGACAAAGCCCTGGCTGGGATGATTGAGTTGGGTTGGTCCTGCTTTGGGCAGGGGGCTGGACTCGATGACTCCTAGGTCTCTGCCAACCCTGGGATTCTATGATTCTGTGTTTCTAAATAACCCCTTTAAGTCGAATTTATAAGGGGAGCATCCACTCTACCAAGCCCGTTGTTTCAAAATAACAGGCCACTTGTTTTGAAATCTGCACTCCTGCTTTTCCCAGGGAATAATGCCCATTTTGAAATATTTATTTTGAAATAGTGTTGAGGTGGATGCTCCGGTGATGCTATTTTGTGGGTCTGGCCCACGAAAGCTCATCATCTACTAAACCATCTTGTTAGTCTTTAAAGTGCTGCATAGTCCTGTATTTTGCTTCAGCTACACCAGACTAACATGGCTACATTCTATTACTACTCCCCAGAGTAATTGGAACTAATTACCCTGCTAGTGCTTCCTGGGGCTCTAAGTCGAGGTAGCACATCCATGTTAATGAAGCCAGCCTTGGACTGATTTCGAGGCCCCCCCATAGTGTAGACACATGCTATTTTGATTTTGTGAAATCGGGAGTGAAGTCAATTTTAATTATTTTGAAATAACTCCCGAGTGTAGCCATGCCCTGAGCGAGCTAATTGCAATGACATGGGATAGTATCCCAACCTCAGATTGGATCACGGTCGGGGGATCTCTGTTATCAAAATAAAAAACCAACCTCTGGCCCCTGGAAAGCCCAAAGCTTGGGGTAATTTTCCCCATCAACCAATGCTCATCATTTGCCTTGGCTGTCAAAGCATCTAAGGCTTTTGATTCATTCTTGTTTCAAAAAGCAGCAGAGGGAGTTCCGGGAATGATGGGTTCTAACCATCCACATGGATGGAAACTCATTGCTGATTACAGTTGGAAGAATTATTGACAGATTTTACTAGAACTGCTGAGACACGTCCAATGTGCAGCTAATTGCACCAAAGCCTGCATCACCTAGAAAAAGCTGTGTTGAGAAAGAGAGAGTCGGGAATGGTTTAGGTGGCACTGGGACACAATCACACCAAAGGAACTCAGCAGAAACCACAAAATAACGTTGCCAGTCATCCAAAAACAAGCTCCCACACTCATTTACACTCATATTAGTGAGATATGTTTTATACTCCATTGGTAATGAAAGCCATATGTCTGCTTTCCCCTTTGTTCCTTCTGCGTTACTTTCTGGTACGTTGACTTATTCTCTTGTTTTCGTAATTGATTATTCCAAGCCTGGTAATAGGAAAAAGATGATACACGATCAAGGACCAAACTAGAGACAGTCGTAAGCAAAAAACAAAGGTTACGAGAGGTAGTAAAGCCAAGTGTCACACATCTTAGCGTCTCTGTGCAGAGAGGGTAAATACATATCTGTGCTTAAAAAGAAAAAAAGATTAGGATTTGTTACAAAAAACCTATGCTAAATTAAATGTATTGGGCAAGGGCTAAGAAACTAAAGCCTCTGTCTTATAAACAGTAAGGCACATATTTAATTTTACTTTTCTGAGTATCCCCTTTGATATCAATGAGGAAACTTGCAGGCAGCAGAATTCTTGGATATGTGTTTGTGGGAGTGAAACATATTAGGCTATCAAAGTAACAAATGTTTGGAAAGACTGGGGCATAGAGCAAGTGAGTAAGGATTAAAAATAAGCAAAATGGAGACAGAGGGTACATCTACACTGTACACGTATTTCAAAATAAGCTATGTTGGAATAGTTGTTCCAACATAGCTTGTTTCAAAATAGCACGTCCACACTGCAGGGAAGCCTCAAAATGAGTCCGAGGCAGGCTTTCCTAATGGAGACGCGCTATTGCGATTTAGAGTCCTGGGAGGCACTGGGGAGGGATAACTTAGAATGGCTCCGGTGAGGGGTTATTTTGAAATAGCAGCAGTGGAGCATCCACACACGCCTCATTTTGAAATAGCTGCTTTGGAATAGGTGTTATTCCCTGTAGAATGAGCTTTACAGATTTCGGAATAAACTGCCCGTTATTTTGAAATTAGTTCAAAATAACAGAGTGGCTGTGTAGACCCTCGCATTATTTCGAAATAATGCTAGTTATCTTGAAATAATGCTTCAGGGTAGACGCACCCAGAGAAAGTTTGCAAAGGAAATTTGGCAAAGGAAGACAGCCATCGATCCAATGTATAAGCAAGGGAACCTCAGGGTGTTCGTATGCCAAACTGAGTTAAGTCATGCTCTTCCTGTTGCAAACTTTGCTCTATCTCATCTTCCCCTACCCCCAAACACACACTGTTCAACAGCCTCTGCTTTTGGCCTGGCTAGTATTAGAGCTTTCAAAGGCACATTCAACGAATGCCTTTCCTCCTGAAGCCAACCCACTGATTTCACTCATGTAGGTAATCTTATGTAAATTACCACAGGATCAGGTGCTTAGGGTTGCACTAGTGCTTCAGGGTAGGAATTTAACCTTTGTACATTTATTATTTCTCTTACAGCTACGCTTATCGGCTCCTCCCTACCCCCCCCCCCCTCGTGGTAGATGCTGCACAGCAGAGCAAGAGACAGTCTCTGCCCTGATGATCCTACAATCTAAATAATCTAAACTCAAGATGAAATCCATGATTCTCATGGATTATTTGAATTGTGCTAATACTTAGTCATGAATCTTGCGTTACTAAGTGCTGTATAAACATCGAATAAGATGGCTTCTAACCAAAAGAGCTTACAGACTATGCTCTGCTTTGTCTTTTCTAGTTCTTAACTAGAGGTTGTCGAACATTTTCTATCCCAAAGGGTTTTTTAATCAGAAAATGGAATATTTGTTTGAAATTAGAATTTTTCTTGGAAGTTCATTGTGTTACAAATTTCTTCCTATTTCTCTCTCTCTTTTTTTTTCCAAAATGAAAAATTTCAGGGAAAAAATGCCTCAGATTTTTTTTCATAGCAAAATATTTCAGGAAGGAAAAACAAACATTGATACTATTTTTCAGTTTTTCATTTTGAAATTGTGGCTTCCCCCCACCTTCCACCTACTTACTGGTTTTCTAACTGTTCAAAAGCTGAAAAACAGGTAGAGTGGGTGAAACAAAATGAGGCAGAATCTCAGAGACTTGGATATTGATTTCCAATCTTTGGTAGTTCTGTGCAAGGGTAGCACCTTGGGCTTGTCCAGACAGGGAATTTTAAAATTCACACCTTATTTGATTCTGGAATCACTTTAATGTGTAACAAAAGTCAAAGTGCCATGCTAACATTTGAAAGTGAGCGCATACCCTTTAAAGTGTTTTCCTATAGGAGATCAGACTAAATCACCAGTTATCAGTTTCAGGGAGACTTCCAAAATAAACCAGAGTTCAGGGCCAGAGCTGGACTCACTTGGGATGCAAGGCAGAAAGCCCCTATACACAGACCCTGCTTTTGATCTACTGGATGGGCAGAAGTACAGATTTTGAAATAAGCAGCCCATTATTTCGAAATAATGGGCTTGGAAGAGTGGACACTCCACTTGTTATTTTGAATAAGGAGGGTTATTTTGAAATAACTCCCTAGTGTAGACTAGGGATTAGAGACACACAAATATGCATAGTATCATGAGCTTTCATGGGCAAAACCCACTTCAGAGAAATGCTTATTTAAATGTATTCCAATGAAAAATATGTGACCCTGTGTGTCATCCGTCTTGCATGACACGTGAATTAAGAGTAGCTCTAACCCATTGTAACGTGTATGGATTGTTAAGAAGTCGATCCCGTTGTACCGTACAGCTCAGACTATCTTGATGCATTGACTTCAGATGGTTGATGCCAACATGGGGTGAGTTGCATAAGTTCCCAGACTTCCAACACTTTCTCTGGTCAATCGCATTGCACCACACCTGCCAGCTTCTTCCAGGGATCCCAAAGTTCCACAGACTCCTCCCATTGCCCTCTCGGACTGAGTTGTCGCTCCACATCTTGATGTTTGCAGGGCCAGTCCTGATTTTCAGAGTTCTGTTCCATGCCCCGTGTTCTGACCTGGCAGTGTCATTCGACAGCCTGGAATTTATTACCGGGCTCAGGTTGTCTTCGTGCAATGTTGTGATGGGATCATGTCATGGCAAGAAAAATACCACATGTTATGGCCAGAAAGAGACCTACATTGTCCCAGGGCTGGGGAAATGTGAATGTATTTCAGTCTTTCAATTTACTCCGCAGAGAAAAGTGTTATGCAAAAGTTTTCCCAGCAAAATCACCCCATCTGGGAGTCTGGCCACTCACTAGCTGATCTGCTGCAGCTGAGAAATGAACAACTGTTGCACCAGATCTGGCAGACGTGCCTGAGGAGAGGAACACACGAGCCAGACTCTGGCTCTGAGAGTCACGGACTCTCTTGGGCAGTGATAAGACGCAGCAACCTGCCCTCAAACTGGAAGAAAGAGCCTCGGGGCCCTTCAAGAGTCGGTGAAAACTTGCAGCTGGGTGCATGAGCGAGAGCAGAGACGGAGGGGCTTGGAGTGTGAGAGGGTTTGCAACAATCAGCCTCTGGAGACAGAGCCCAGGCCAAGAAATGGTCACTGGCAAAAGGATGTGGTTAGAAAAGAGACTAGATAAGATGCTGCCTTCTTATTAACACTGAGAGCTGGCTGAATCAGCCATAGCTATTAATTTATTGTTCCTTTTCTCTGCTCCCATTTATCTGTGGGCCAGCTGTAATTGAGGATAACAGTGGATGCAATTGCTCAATGAATAGCTTGCATGAATGCACTTTTTCCTCCAGGTTGTTTGGGAATTGCCCTCCCTGGGTACAAGTAATTCAGGAATCGTTATTTGCCCATGAGGATCTTGAAGGAAATCTGGTCTTAGGATCTCCTACCTCTTGATACTACACTTTCACCGTCTCAGCCTTGTCCGCAAGTAAGTCTGTTCCCTTGAGAATGACAGCCTAAGTTGGTTCACTTAGTTCAGCAAAGCTTCTGAATTTTGGAGGGAAGCTCTTTTCCAAACCAACACTCAGAGCTTTTTGGAGAAATTATTGCTGCTATTTGTGTTGATGTTTGTATTGCCGGAGCACCCAGAGGCTGCAAAGGCATTGAGCTAGGCGCTGTATGAACTTTCGGTAAGAAACAGGCCATGATTCAAAGAACTTACATTCTAAAGCAGTGTTTCCCAAATGGTGTTCCACTGAACCCTGGGATTCCGCGAAGTGATAATAAGGGTTCTGCGGAAGTTTCTCTGATTACATTTTGGGGTGGCTTATGTCAAGAATATTCAGCTTTATCAAAAGTGCAATTCATCAGCTGTTGCTCTTTGCATTGAAAACTGCCAACATAATGCATATTAGTTTTTGAGCTTTATTTTTTGTACATATTAAATGTGATTTTTGTTTTCAAATATGTGCAGTTAAACTAAATGTTGATCTCATGACCTTGTTTAGCATTTGTCTATTATTATCCTTACTTATTTGCCGTCTACTTTTTCAGCTCCATATATAAGACTGTTATTAGGGGTTCCTCAAAATTCTTTTGAGTTTAAAAGGGTTCCATGGCCCAATAAAATTGGGAAACACTGTTCTAAAGAGTCCAGAGTGGGGTGGGAAACAGAGATTGACCTGGGCCAGGTGTGAGAAGCTGGAGTCCACGTACCTTAAATTGAATTTATGTGGCAGACCCTTGTGGGGGGCTGAGGGCAGAAACTCTCCTGTTGACTTCCCTTATTCCTTGTGATACCATGGAGTACTGGGGTTGATGGGAACACCATCAGCATTCGATTTAGCTGGTCCTTACTAGACCCACTAAATCAAACCCTGGAAGATCAATATCTAGAGTGTCGATCTCCAGGTAAGTATAGCCAAGGCCTTAGACAAGGTAACATAATAGGTTGGTAGCAGAGCAAGAACTAGTACCCATCACAGTGCTAATTTCCCAGCTTGCCCTCGGGCATCTTTTCATAATGAAGAGATGAGAGCCAGCTGCCTTTGCCCATGCTCAGACAAAACATTACACTATGTGCAAAGAAGGGCCTATACCTTGCAAAGCGCCACCTCTGGCTAAGAAAGGAAATAGCTCCCCAATCTCTCAGCTAGTGCTCTGTTGAGACACTGTCTGACAGCAGCCAGCAGTTTATAAAACAGAGAGCAAACCTTCTGTGCCGCCCTTAGCAACTGAGCCAAAGGTAATAGGAAGGAAAAGACCAGCTGTGCAGTGGGGAGACACAGAACAGCATGCCCTCCCAGCCGCGAGGCTCGGCTCCAGGTAGACCAAGCAGGCTCTGTACAGGGCAGCATGAGCTTAATTACATCTCCCCGGGGAGTCTGCAGTGTGACTGTATCAGCAATAAGACCAATTGGGAACTCAGGCCAAGCTATTACAAAGGGCCTGTGGCTGCTGCAACCGGGTCTATTTTCATTTGAAACTGGGCTCACAGTTCCCATGACTCCCCTGGGTGTGGGCGGAGGGGCTCAGCTGAGAGGCCAAGGCAGACCTAAGAAATGGAGCCAGATTTAAATCGACAAGAGCCACACTGCCAGGGATAGCCCTGATGAATACGACCGTCTCCCCACTTGCACAAGAGTCTCAGGCCCGTGCCACGATCTTGCACGATCAGTTGGCATGTGGCACCACCAAGCAATGACTTAGCTTTGTGGCCTGTGCGAGGCCCCACTGACATGGCACTAGGACACAACTAGCTAACGTCAGTGTGTGAAGCTGGCCATGGATCGCATGGGTTAGATTTGAGGATCCCCACTCTACAACAGGATCCTAGCCATGGAGGACATTACTAGGAACATGCTCACCACAGGGGTCACTGCTAACTGGACCCCAGCATAGTTTCTATGGCTGGTTGTTTTCTGTCTTATCTGTGGTTCACACACACAAAAGTTTTAACTAGAGCTGGCTGAATAACATGAACACTTATTGCAAATATTTTTGTGAATCGTAGGATACCAGAACTGGAAAGGACCTTGAGAGGTCATCAAGTCCAGTCTCTTGCAGTCCTGGAAGGACAAAGCACCATCTAGATCACCCCTGACAGGTCCAACAAGCACCATCTAGATCATCCCTGACAGGTATTTGTCTAACCTGCTATTAAATATCTCAAATGATGGAGATTCCACAGTCTCCCTAGGCAATTTATTTCAGTGTTTAACCACCCTGGCAGGTAGAAAGTTTTTCCTAATGTCCAACCTAAACCTCCCTTGCTGCAGTTTAAGCTCATTGCATCTTGTCCTGTTCTCAGAGGCCAAGGAGAACAATTTTTCTCCCTCCTCCTTGTAACATAATTTTGGTTATTTAATGCAGCTATCATGCCCACTCTGAGTCTTCTCTTTTACAATCTAAACAAGCCCAATTCCTTCAGCCTTTCCTCATAGCTCATGTTTTCTAGACCTTTCATCATTTTTGCTGTTCTTCTCCGGACTTTCTCCAGTTTCTCCACATCTTTCTGAAAATGTGGTACCCAGAGCTGGACACAATACTGCAGCTGAGACCTAATCAGTGCAAGGTAGAGCAGAAGAATGGCTTCTCGTGTCTTGCTCAGAACACTCCTGTTAATGCAGCCCAGAATCATATTTCTTTTTTTGCAATTGTGTGACACTGTTGACTCATATTTGGCTTGTGATCCTCTATAATCCCTAGATCACTTTCTGCAGTATCCTTCCTAGACTTCCCATTTTGTGGGTACATGTAGACTGCGAGGTTTTTCCGGGATACCAGAGGTATCCCAGAAAAACTCCACTGCATCCAGGGAATGCATTTGCTCGTCCGCTTTTTTTTGCGGAAGAGCAAACATGCTGTTTTGGGGAGCCCTGTATACCTCGTTCTATGAGGAATAAGGGCTCCTCCAAAAGAGGAGGCTTTTCCGCCATTTGGCCCCATCTAGACGGGGCCAAATGGTAGAAAAGCATCTTCCAGAAAAGCAATCGGAGAAAGCTATGCAAAATGTGGAGTGTAATTTGTGTAGCTTCTTCTGAAAAAAAGCTGTAGTGTAGACCTAGTTTGTAAGAGTGAAATGCACCTGGCAAAATGTGTCTGCTTACAGTGCTTGAATCGAAGGAGCTTGCAATTACTGGAGATACATAGCTTAGTGCCTTTGTGCGCAATGGCTTTAAAAGCACGCTCTTGAGATGCTCAGGATGAAATTCAAATCCCAGTGCTATTTTCTCCTGCATCTATAAAGTCACAGGGGATCTGAGCAGCTGATCAGGTTTGGCTGAAGAGGTTTGGCTTCGACTTGAATTCCAGCCTCCAGAGGGTACCTCCCAGTTGAATAACATCTTCATTTTTAAACAGATGTTTGACACATTTTGTTGCTGTTCTCAAACAACAAGCATGTACAGAAAGCAAAGGCGTGTGGTCCGGTTTTCAGGAGAGATGCAACATCACCCTACCAGCAAGCTCTGTTCCCACTCAGGTGGAATTCTATAGGACCGGCCAGACTGGGTCAGACCAATGGTCCAGCTTGCCAAGTATTCATCAAGTGTTCCTTGATGTCCAGTCCTAATTTCTGGCAGTCAGGGGTTTAGGCACGACCAGAGTATGGGGTTGAAACCTTGACCATTTTGGCTAGTAGCCAGGCTCACTGACAAGAGAGGTGGGGAGCAAAGGGGCCTACTACCCCAGGGCCTAACAATTCTAAAGGGTCCGGGGGGTTTCTACTTTAAATCACCACCGGAACTCTGTACAGTGTACTCTAGGCAGCTCTAAGGGCTGGGGGTGGAGCTGATGCAATAGGCTCTGGGCCACACTGAGTGCTGGCTGCCCTGGCCCTTCCCCATCCACACAATACCTTTCCCCTTCCAGAAGAGTGGAACCAGCTTCCCCCACCTTTCCCAGGGGTATAGCATGCCTGTTGGCTCTCCTGCTAATAGCCATTCATGGATCTATGCTCCATGAACTTATCTAGTTCTTTTTTAAACCCGGTTATACTTTTGGCCTTTAGAACATCCCCTGGCAAGGAGTTCCACGGTTAAGTGTGCTTTGTGTGAAGAAGTGCTTCCTTATGTTTGTTTTAAACCTTCTGTCAATTAGCCTGGTTTTCTATTGCTAGAGCTGACTGGAATTTTTCATCCAAAAAATTGTCCTATCTGAAAATGTGGATTAGTCAAAATCCAACTTTTTCCTGGGAAAATGTTGGTTTTGCCAACACTTCTCAGTTTTCTAAGGGTACGTCTACACTGTGGCGCTATTTCAGGATACTTCTGGTATCCCAAAATAGCTATTCTGTGTCTTGACAGCACGACAGTTATTTTGAAATATCTTTCAAAATAACAGGCCTGCTATTCTGACGTCTCTGTTCCACTAGGTTTAAGGGACATTTCGGAATAGTGGTTTCTTTCAAAATTCCAATATAAGCTATTTTGAAATACACTTGAAATAAGCTACACAATTTGCGTGGCTCAATGCATAGTTTATTTTGAGCTAAGGGTGCAATATAGATGTACCCAGATTCCATTTTCTTATTTTCCATATTCATATTTTGAAAGGAAACTTTTATTTTTGAAGTGACACTTTCAAATGAAATAAAAAAAACCACTGTTTTGAAATTTCAATTTGTTTTGATTGAAAATGTCACAATTTTCTATTTCAGGATTTCCAGTGTGAAACTTCATATTAACTTTTACTTCAAGTGTTTGCCATTGCAGCTTTTATGTTCCAGTTTGGCATAGAGAGCAATTTTGAAATGTTCCATTTTCCAGGGAAAGGAAAATTGTTTATGCCTATGCAAGATGAGTGTACCACCAGCATTCACTTGTAGAATTGTTGCACATGTCCTTAACTCCACAAAGTGCAAAATAGTGGAGAATCAGACTTTTACATCTGGGCTTTGCCTTTGGACTAGTACAGTTTTCAGCCACTGATAGCCAATAACCAGAGCTAAGAATTGCTTTGGAAGCCATTTGCAGAGCGTGATAACTTTATTCTAACTACTAACTTTTAACACTACTATGTTTTCTCATGTGCCTATAGTTGTCACTCTTTATTTTAAATAACTATACATAATTAAGGTACATAAATCACTTTATGTATTTTATCCACCCCCTTCCTCCCTGTAGCAACCAGTTTAGCTCTTGGGGTATGTCTACACTACCCCGATAGTTCGAACTAGCGGGTAATGTAGGCATACCGCACTTGCAAATGAAGCCCGGGATTTGAATTTCCCGGGCTTCATTTGCATAAATTGGGCGCCGCCATTTTTAAATCCCTGCTCGTTCGAACCCCGTGCCGCGCGGCTACACGCGGCACGAACTAGGTAGTTCGGACTAGGCTTCCTAGTCCGAACTACCGTTACTCCTCATTCCACAAGGAGTAACGGTAGTTCGGACTAGGAAGCCTAGTCCGAACTACCTAGTTCGTGCCGCGTGTAGCCGCGCGGCACGGGGTTCGAACGAGCAGGGATTTAAAAATGGCGGCGCCCAGTTTATGCAAATGAAGCCCGGGAAATTCAAATCCCGGGCTTCATTTGCAAGTGCGGTATGCCTACATTACCCTCCTAGTTCGAACTAGCAGGGTAGTGTAGACATACCCTTGCTGTGGCAAACCCCTAGTGTTGATAAGGAAACCCACACTTCACAGTGGTGCAGCTGCACTGGCTGCTAATCACAAATTGCTGAAACCAGAACTACTCCTCAGGATGGACAAGGCCTTGGAAGCAAATATATTTATTATTATTTGTTTATTTGCCTTTATTTTTTGGTTAATGAACATAGAGACCTTGGCCCCCCAGTGAAAACATCTCTTTTCTGGTTGATTTATTCATTCATTTTTCTGATTAAGATGCCCTGTTGTTAACTAATCCACACACTCACCAGAAACATTTTTGTACATTTGTTTTATTGCACATTGAGTAATTTCCTGTTTTCACTGCCTGTCTCAGAATGTGGCCAAGCCTTTACATTCTCCAGCAGCTCAGGAACACCAACAGAGTTGGGATCAACGTGGCCTTGTAAACCTTTAGGGTCAAATGTTGCTGAGAGGGTGAAATTCACCTTTGGGTAGAGACCTACTCCAGTCTATGCACCATTTAAGTCCCACTTAAAGAGGATGTAAAAGCATACAAGCATGTATTGGCCCATTTGCCTCGGGGTGAACTGGGCCCATGCAGAATGGGATCTCTCTTACCAAATATTGAGGTCAGATGCCTCTAGCAGAGTTGGGCGTCAATAATTCTGTGGATTTCTCCAGCTACACTAAACAATAAGTTGGGTCTGATTTGTTCAGAGCTGCTGAGCTCCCATTGACTTCAGCTAGAGTTGTGAGTCATCAGCCTTCCTGAAAATCTGGCCTATGGCCCTGATTCAGCACAGCCCATAAGCGGGTGCTTAAATCCATCTCTATTCAGCAAATCCCCTGGGGTTTGCCTCCACTGCGAAGAAACCCGCCGGGACCAACTCTCAGAGTCTGGCTCAGTTGACTCCAGCTCATGGAGCCTGGACTGCAGGGTTAAAAACAGCAGTAGAGACATTTGGGCTGTGGTGGGGGGTGGTCACAGAAGATCCCTGAGGGTGACGGGTGCTCACAAAGCCACTGACACTCGCCTTCCAACTCTCTGGGGCTCCTCCCCGCCCGGTCCTGCTGGGCCAGCTCCCTAGTCTCCCCCAGGCAAAGCACTGAGCCTCAGCCCCCTCCTTCATCCCTGCCCCTTCCCACAGTTAACTGGCTTCCCTCGTGGACCAACTTCTACCTGGCTCGCCACACTGCTGGCTACAATACTAAGGCTGCAGTGCATTGTGGCAGGGGGCTTGCTGGGAGTGAGGCTGGAGCACACTGGGGCCAGCCCTGCCCTGGAGTCTATAGAAAAGTTGACTAACCGCTAAGAATTCATGCGGTTAGTCGACTATTCTATTACCTGCTACCTAACATCCCTCACCTGGAGTGTGTCTATTAGTTGCCTGCCAGGCAAAGACAAGGCTGGTGTAGCCCAGTATAGTTGGTTAGGGAGCTCAACGCCAGTGAGCACAGACAAGACCGGAGACAGGTGGTGACAAAGATAACTCACTGCTCGTATGCCCTGGAGAGCATCATAGGCTTAAAAAAAATCAGCTCTTCGGAGATGTAGATCTATATTCCAAACTAGCAATAACAGCACAGGTATCAAAGAGGGACACATTTATCAATCTATAACAGAGAGGTAGCTGTGTTAGTCTGATCTTGGTAAAACAAACAAACAAACAAACAAAAAAGCAGTCATGTAGCACTTTAAAGGATAACAAGATAGTTTATTAGGTGATGAGCTTTCGTGGGGCAGACCCACTTCTTCAGATCATATTCTGAAAGTGAATTGGCATGACCATTATATAACAGAGGGATACAATGAAAAAAGTGAACAAATTACAAACTAATGAATCAGCAACATAGAATAGAAGGTGGGGGCGAGGGGACAAGGAAGAGACAAAGAAGGAGGAAATAGCTTTTTGTAAGAGTCAATTAAGTGGCTAATCTGGAGTTACTACAAATATTAAAAGGTGGGGAGGCTGTCTTTGTAATGTGTAAGGTAATTATCATCTATATTAAGGCCCATTTGCAACCTGTCGAATTTTAGCATAAATAAAAGTTCTGAAGTCTTCCTCTGTAATCTGGTGTTAAAGTCTCTTTGTAGTAAGATGCATGTTGTCAGGTCTGTAAGGGAATGGCCAGTTTGATTGAAATGCTGGCTGACAGGTTTCTGAGTGCGGAGATTTCTGATATCTGATCTGTGAGCATTGATTCTCTGGCGAAGTGATTGACCAGTTTGTCCAATATACATCTCAGAGGGACATTGCTGGCACATGGTGCCATATATCACATTGCTGGACATACGGGAATATGAGCCCTTGATCTTATAACTGACATGGTTAGGTCCAGTGATGGTGTCTCCAGTGTAAATATGTGGACAAAGCTGGGAATGAGGAAAAAGCTGGCTTTTTACCCTGTTTACTACATGTTTACACTTCTGATTCTATTGCACTTTGATACAGAAACTTGCTTTGTCCAGATGCTAATCTGTTCCGCTCCCTCGTTCTCATACATTTGCCCTGATGATTTGTGGCGGGTGTCGAACGCTGCAGCAGCATGTTTAATTATGGGTTTAAATATTAATATTGGGGTTTCAATAATTCAGTCCAGCTGATGCTCCTAAAACCTTTAGACTCCTTTGAGAAATCTCAGGGTCAGTGTTGACCTTAAACCAGAATATCCATATGACTAGGATTTGTATCACAGCAGTGCCTAACGATTTCTACTGAGAGCAATGCTTTGCTGTGCTAGGTGCTGTACATACACACTGAGCTTTTTGGGACGGGGACCAGTGTTCCCTTTTAGCTAGGTGCTTTGGCAGCCACCCAGGAGAGATTCCAATGCCACCCAGCTGATTAGCAGAGCACCCACAGTGCCAACAGATGGCAGCACATGTTTCTACTGGTGCTGCACCTCCACACATGCCTCGGTGCACATCACAAAATTTATTCCTCACAATGGAAAAAATTAGAGGGAACATTGGCTGGGACCATCTTCTTTTCTGTGTTTGCACAATGATTACCACACTAGGGTCCCAACATATGGCTGGGGCTACCAGGTGCTCTAGCAATATGAATAAATAAAGGAACAGTAATAATAATAATTATAAGTAACATTTTGTATCCCTGCTCGAAAGAGTTTACAATCAAAGGCTGCAAGACAGACAAAGGGTAGGAGACAGGAAGTATTCTCAGTTTGCAGATGGAAAACTGCAATACAGAGGTTAAGTCCCAGATCCTCAAACATATTTAGGCGCCTACCTCCGCTGATGTGTTAGATCTTTGATGATACAGGCCTAAGCCCTGATCTAAACTAGGGCTTTATTTTAAAATACGCCCCTCCCCCAGGTCGAATTAATAAGTGGAGTGTCCAAGTCCATTATTTTGAGATCTGTACTCCTGCTTTCCTCGGGGAATAACGCTATTTTCGAAATAGTGATTTCGCAATACTGTTAGTGTGAACCCTCTGGTGACGCCATTTCGAAACAACTGCTTCTCAGAATAATTCAGTCTAATTACTCCCCAGTGCTTCCGAGGGCTCTAAGTTGAGGTAATGTGCCCAGTTTAATGGAGCCGGCCTCGGACTAATTTCGAGGCTTTCCTGCAGTGATGACACACTATTTCGATTTTGTTATTTCGGCAGATATTAAATCAATTGTAGTTATTTTGAAATAATTTCCTAATGTAGACATGCCCTAAGAGACTTCACCAAATTAACATGACGAGGGCTATGTGTGTGGCGGGGTGTTGCACAGCCACAAATTGATCCCAGTTCTCTTAATTCAGACTCCAATGCCATAACCAGCGGACCATCCTTCCATTCCATTGTGCTTGTGTGTCTGTTAAATGCTCGGCTTTTTCTGTCTTTCTAAGGCATTATGGTTTAGGAGATTAAAACTGTTTTACAAGAAACAATTTCGAGGCTACTCATGTTCAAATCCAGCAAAGCTCTCCTCAGAAATATTTCTGAGGTACCTGAGGCAAACTCAATATCATTTCATTCAAAACACGGTTTACGATTCCCGGCTCAGTCTTTTACTAATATTTGCACAGGGGATACTGCAAGTTGTCCTGTAACACATCATTAAAACCCCACGGGAATCCTAAAACGATTACATTGAAATGTAAAGGCTTTTAATGCCTTCCAGGAAATCTTAAAGATGTTTTCCTTAGACATACTCAGCAAATCCTTTGCAATATATTGAGTGACCTATTCCACAATGTTTTGGTATTATATTCCCGCTGTGGATACATTGCCAAATTCTTTATATATGAGTAATACTCGCTAGGTGGCAGAGAGCGATCAAATGAACAAGTCTTTCATTTGTTGCATTCTGAGACCTTGACATGAAATCAGGCTGAAGGGCTGAGTTTCCACCTCACCTGCAAGGCTTGGAGGAAACTCTTCTGCATTCTGGGCTTGGTGTATCTGGCAATCTTGGATAGCCCTGTGCTGAGGGGTTGGTATGATTTCTAATCCCACATTGTCATACATACTTGTTTAGAAGCTGCATCTGCTTTTAAACTGAAATGCTTCCTCCCTGTGGCCTGAACTCAAGGGTGGGTCCCAAAAGAGGCTGACCTCTATTAAATTGTGCTACTTGCCTCTGGGGCTTGCAATAGTAAAGGCAGGGCTAATCAATGCTGGTGGCTCCTATATAAAACTAAATGGGAAATGCTTAAACAGTCTAGTTCAGTGTTTCTTAAACTGTTCTGTGGCACACCAGTGTGCCGCGAGGCCGTCAGAGGTGTGCTGTGGAGAACAACAGAGTCCAAAATGGCCACCTTTTTTTTTTTTTTGCTCAATAACTCTCCTCCCCCTTCCCCCCCCCCCCCCCGAACTTTTTTGCTCAACAAAAAAATCCTTGGTGTTCCTCATTAAAAAAAACTATTCTTTGGTGTTCCGTGGTCTTAAAAAGTTTAAGAAACACTGATCTAGTTGGCAAAGCCTATGACGGGTGTTTAGCTGGTGTTAGCCAGGGTGACTCCATTGAAGTTACACGGCCTTACACCAGCTGTGGATCTAGCCCAGCATTTCCTGAACACTTGGAGAGATTCAGATGCCACCCAGCTGATTAGCAGAGCGCCCACAATGCCCAGCATTCAGCATGGGTTTCTATTGATGGTGCACATCTGCACATGCCTCAGTGCAGTCAACAAAATGTATTCTGCACATGGATGGAAAGAGCCTTGATATAGCCCCATAACTCTGCAACAGATCGGGTCTTAAGATCTTGATTTTTCCTAGCCTAGCACCTTGTGTCCTCACTTAAGCCCATGCAAAGTGAGTGATTGTGAAATGTTCCTCAGACAGAAAGGTGATGTGTTACACCTACTTTGCACGTGACCACACATGGTGCATGAAAATCAACCCCCGTGTGTCTTTAACCCACTCTTAGTAGTTCTACCTGGTCTACACTTAAATATTAGGTCAAAATAGCTACAGCCCTCAGGGATGTGGAAAGTTCACACCCCTGAGAGCTATAGCTTAGCCAAACTAATCCCTGAGGTAAACAAGGCTAGATCAGCAGAAGGCGTCTTCCACTGGTGATGGGAAAACCGCGTCTGTATTGTAGGAAGCCTCCATGACACTGTAGCAGCATAGTTGCAGTGCAATAGCTATGCCGCCGAAGTGCCCATAATGTAGACATGGCCTCAGTCTCAATGCCAGGCAAATACGCATCTGCTTTGCAAACCACCACCCTACAAACTGAAGCCAAGTTGTCACGTGAGCCCCTGACTAGTTTGCAATTGTAGTGTAAATGGGCATAGCTGGTTCCCTTTCTGCTTCGTTTGCAGATATTTTGACTTCCACACATCTCCCTGCATTCAAAGAACCTCCCCAGATGTTCCACATCATCAGCCAAATACAAAAATTAAGAATGGCTCTAAAATGTGTCTGAAAACACCCATCCTCTTGCACTCCTTGGTTCAGCCATGTTCATTGTCTTATACCTGTCCAGGAGAGAGAAAGGCCTGCCTGTCAAAGGCAGCGGAGTTAGATTAGGGAGGAATTTAGCTCATTGTGTTTGGCTTCATAACATTTTAATTCTTTGTACCATGCACAAGCGGGCGTGAGGCAATCAATCATGGAACACCAGATTGTCATTCCATAGAGAGCTTCAGGAATCTTCACAAACAACATGGCTCAGAAGAGTAGAAGTTCCTGGCATTATAGTGCCACGTGTTTGTTATTTGTCAGAAGGTCACAGGATGTGTCGCTGGACTGGGCTCTGTTTACATTCAATTTTCCACAGGACTTTTATCTGAGTCCCATAGAGGCACTGTCCCTGTGAACAGGGTCTGCAAGGAATAAGGCCTTCAAAATGCTTATGCTGAAGCAAAACAGGGGGCAGAGATAAGAACATAAAAACATAAGAATGGCCGTACTGGGTCAGACCAAAGGTCCATCTAGCCCAGTAGCCTGTCTGTCGACAGTGGCCAGTGCCAGGTACCCCAGAGGGGGTGGACCGAAGACAACGATCAAGCAATTTGTCTCGTGCCATCCATCTCCAGCCTCTGACAAACAGAGGCCAGGGACACCGTTTCTACCCCCTAGCTAATAGCCTTTTATGGACCTAACCTCTATGAAATTATCCAGCTTCTCTTTAAACTCTGTTATAGTTGCAGCCTTCACAGCCTCCTCTGGCAAGGAGTTCCACAGGTTGACTACGTGCTGTGTGAAGAAGAACTTTCTTTTATTAGTTTTAAACCTGCTCCCCATTAATTTCATTTGGTGTCCTCTAGTTCTTCTATTATGGAAACTAATAAATAACTTTTCTTTATTCACCCTCTCCACACCACTCATGATTTTATAGACCTCTATCATATCCTCCCTCAGTCTCCTTTTTTCCAAACCGAAAAGTCCCAGTCGCTTTAGCCTCTCTTCATATGGGTCCCGTTCCAAACCCCTAAGCATTTTAGTTGCCCTTTTCTGAACCCTTTCCAAGGCCCAAATATCTTTTTTGAGGTGAGGAGACCACATCTGTACACAGTATTCAAGATGTGGGCGTACCATAGTTTTATACAGGGGCAGTAAGATATTCTGGGTCTTATTTTCTACCCCTTTCTTTATAATTCCTAACATCCTATTTGCCTGCCACTGCACACTGCGTGGAAGTTTTCAGAGAACTATCCACGATAACTCCAAGATCTCTTTCCTGATTTGTCGTAGCCAAATTAGCCCCCATCATACTGTACGTAGAGTTGGGGTTATTTTTTTCCAATGATGCTGTTCAGAGTTTCGCAGCAGACCCTAAAGCCCCCTCTTGGAGTCTCTCTAATGTGTGTAGGCACTTGCCCTCCTCATTATGGAGAAACCCAGTCACAACAGAACTGGAGCTGGGCTCAGCTGGAGCTCAAGGAGAGAGATGATCAAAAGGAAAGGAGAGAAGAGAGCCAGCTGAACCAGATTCTGATGGCTGTCCCATTGGCGTAGCTCTGGAGCGAGTCCACCAGAGATCCGTGGAGTTACCCAGCCGACAGATGAGTGTGAATCACAAATTGGCGCTTCTTCTTCTTCTGCCATATAACGACTCCACTTTCACTGATCCCTGTGTAACGCCCTTGACGTCCGCGGCGATTCTGTTGGTCCCACTGTGGTGAGAGCGAACTCAGAATCAGTCTCCACTTTGGTCCAGGATTTCGGCGAGAGTGGAAAGACTCGGCATTTACATATTTCCTTCTCAGTTCCACAGTATTTCAGGACAAAAGGCCCCTTTGCTGTTGGTATCGTCCGTGTGTCTCAGCCCATTTAAAAATCCTGACACAAAACGTTGTTCTTACCACAATTGCCTCTAGAGGCCCCAGTCTAGATCAGCACCCCATTATGCCCGTCGCTGTTCATCCACCCAGCAGCCCAGACCAGAGCCCTCCTGTGCTGGGGAGACGACAGACTCAAAGCAGAACCTGTCTCTGCCCCTGTGAGAGAGGCATATTACCACCCCTATGTGGAGATGGAAATTGTGGCACACAGAGCTTTGACTTGCCCAGGGTCACCCCAGGAAGTCTGTAGCTATGCCAGGGATTGGTGGAGATCAGGTCTTGGATAAAGCTGCACCCAAACACAACAAGGTGATGTTAACAGCTTCCATTTGGGCTCTGTGAAAGCTGGCACCCCCAGGGCCGTGGTGTGGGTAAGATGGCAGGTAGGACTTTCACCTGCTGATAGCACAACAAGGTAGTGAGGTAGTGAGCTCCCCAACCGGAGAACCCAGGAAGGAGAGCAACCAGTATAAAAGGCTAACCCAGGGAGCAGGATGGGTTCCCTGTCATTGCTGTGGTATATCAGGAGCTTAACAAGAGGACAAACACTAAACACACATGGGGAAGGTACCCTGGTGCTGCTAAATGCACCAAGGCTACGTCTACTCTGCACAGTTATTTCGGAATTAGTTATTCCGAAATAGCTTATTTTGAAATAGCACGTCTACACTGCAGGGAAGCCTCAAAATGAGTCTGAGGCAGGCTTCCCTAATGTAGACGTGCTATCTCGATTTAGTACCCCAGGAGGAATAACTTAGAATGGTCCTGGTGGGGGCTATTTCGAAATAGCAGAGTGGAGCATCTACACACGCCTTATTTTGAAATAGCTATTCCTCATAAAATGAGGTTTACAGAGGTCGGAATAAGCCATCCGTTATTTTGAAATTATTTCGAAATAATGGAATTGCTGGGTAGATGCTCGCATAGTTATTTCGAAATAGCGGCCGTTATTCCGAAATAACTTTGCTGTGTAGATACACCCCAAGAGGCCCTCCCAGGAATTTCTTGGTAAGGTGAGCAGAGTCTGTTCACACTGAAGCAAGACTGAAGTATCCTGAGGGAAGCATTGTGAGGAGCTGGCAGCCACAAGGTAGTTTCCCCTGGCAGGAGACACGGACTCCCAGTTGGTCAATTCAGTCTCCAGTTCCCTGCTGACACTGAGCTCTGACACAGCAACGTCCATAAGTGATGCTTTCTGCCATCTCTGCTCACCTAAGAAATTCCATCCTATCCTGGACAAGGAAGGTGGGGCTTTAATTGTTCACTCCTTCGTTATCTCTTGGCTGACTCCAGCAGAACAATAGGCCCGGGGCCGTGCACCTCCTCGGCACCTGCCCCCCGCTCTCTATGCCAGCTTGCCAAAGAATTTCTAGTCTAGTTCAAGGTCTCAGTTCTTTTCTTCACAGTGCTCCATGGACAGCTAAAAGACCAGCTAAAAATCCAGTGCAAAGAGGGTTGGCAACGTCCAGAGCTGTCCTTACGTTTTATGGGGCCCCAGGGAATATGGCTGAACTAGTGCCCCTATTCCCACCAGCAGCCCGGGGGCACAACAATTTTTAAGAGATGTGATTTGTAGAGCAAATTTTAAACGAAGGCCCTGTCGACTCACACGGTAAATTCAGAAACTGACCCGATATACCTGGGGTTGGCAAATGGCTTCATTAGTACTTTCACAGGTTCAGTGCTCTGCTAGTAGCTCTGGTCGGCTTCTCACTGTTAAGTTAACTAGATCTTCTCTGGAGGAAGCAGAGCCACAGACCAGGGAGAGGTTGTGGCAGGTTGGTGGACGTTAAGAACCAGCGGTGCCCCAAATTTTCAGGTGCCCTATGCAACTGCGTATTCTTCCGGGCATGCAGAGCAGAACCCCTCTCCCCACCTTGTGTAGGGGTCTGTCAAGGTTGTTGGCCCCACTGCCTGTAGTGTAGACAAAAGGAGGATTTCTGCTACTGTGGGAACATGACCTCCCTGCCCAGTGCTAGCTAAGTCACCAGAAACATTCATCTCTTGGCATCGCTGTGTCCACACTGGGGACATGTCTCCACTAGCAAATTATTTTGAAATAACTTATTTTGAAATGATAACTCCTGAAATAACTCTTTTGAGATAGTGTGCCCACACTACAGGGAAGCTTTGAAATTAGTCTGAGGCAGTCTCCCCTAATGTGGACGCGCTTCCTCTACTTAGAGCCCCAGGAAGCACTGGGGAATAATTACTTGGAAGGACTCCAGGAAGTCATTATTTTCAAATAGCAGCAGCGGATCATTCACACTACTGTTATTTCAAAATAACTATACTGAAATAAGCTTTATTCCTCGTGGAAAGCAGGAGTTATTATTTTGAAATAACCAGCCCTTTATTTCGAACTAACGGGCTTGGTAGTGTGGATGCTCCACTTGTTATTTTGAAAAAACTCCCTAGTGTATATCAGGGCTGGAGGTTTTGTTTTCGTAGCTATGTTACAGGGATGCTGCTGGCGATGGTGGTAATCACATTGCTGAGTGACATAGCTAGAATGATAACATGGCAGCCTCAGCCATTCCCCCACTGAGCCCTCTTGAAAGGTCAGCCATGGTGCGATGCCACAGAAGTCCAGTGCCACAACATCTGAGCTGCAAGATTTTTGCCATAACCCTGTCATCTTCCTCTCGATTTATGGCTGTTATTGGTGAGTGCCTGCCAGCTCCAGGTGGGACGGTCTCAGGGAATTGAGTCAGGTGGGAGGGAACCATTATTCATCATAAAACCATTGGAGTATGTAATGAACAGAGCTCTGGTTTCACCCTGGCCCCACCGAACAGCTGAGTGATCCCTGGGCATCTCCAGGATGGATGGCTGGAGGAACTGTGCTGAGTTTCACAATTCCCTTGGCAGACGTTGCCAGGCCCACATGACTTCATCTCTGTTACTGTTATTTTTCTAGAGTCAGGCATAAGTTGGTCTTTCCATAACTTGTGGTTTTCTGGAGGGTGTGAGTAAATTCCCCTGCTATGACTTATGTCAGTATCTGAAAACCCAGCCCCGCAGTGGTGAAAACATTGAGCAATTCTGGAGAAAGAAGACCTGGTCTGGGGAGGTGACTTACTGAGACTCATCTTGTGATGCATCCCAAGGAGCCTCAAAGTTGAAGAAGGCATTGCTGGTACTCACGAAACTGACCAGTGCAGCACAGACACATCAACCCAGGCTATGTCTACATTGCATCCCTCTTGCGCAAAAGCCTATGCAAATGAAGCACACATTAGCTTATTGCTATGCTTCATTTGCATAATTAAATAGGGGCCATTTTTGCACTAAAATCCTCATTTTTTCAGGAAGAACGGCTCTTGTGCAAGAGGGAGGTTTTGCGCAAAAAGGAGCTCTGTAGACAGCTCCCTTTTGCGCAAAAGCCTCTTGCGCAAAAACGCCCCCGAAACTAATAATGCAGATGAAGTGCAGCAATATGCTAATCTGCACTTCATTTGAATAGGCTTTTGCGCAAGGGGGATGTAATGTAGACATAGCCCCAGTTTCATCTTTGTGGAGGAGACGCATTCAGAGTGGGGCAGAGATATCTCTAATTGTCCACAGCTTTCCCCCTGAGAGTCATTTGCACCCTAGCTGGCACCTACAGCATTTGATGAAGTGGGACCCGCCAGACTCTGCAGATGGCTAGGGAAGAAGAAGAAAATGCCAGTGTACGCTAGAGTGCATTTTTGCCAGGGATTAGCATGCACCACACCCACTAACCGCACCTTCCTTTTAGCTCCCCTCATTGGGCTATAGAAATTGGGGAGGGTGGGCAATATTACCCATGTCTCTAATTTCAGGGTATGATAAGGGTGATGAGGAATAGGAGTCATCTAAAGAATCAAATTCTTCTCTGAGCCTTCTGAGACTAGCAAATCTGGCCAGAAGAGCATTTTGGGTGGCACTTCAGCACTTGGAGTGTCCTTACCTGGCAGGCAGACTTGGCGGGCCAAAACGGGGGGTGGAAGCATAATGTTATGGTGAAGGCACTGACCAGGGGCTCAGTGCATGTAGGTTTGATTCCTGGCTTTGCCAAAGATTCTGTCTGTTGTGCTATCAAGAGCTACCTCTTCTAGCTTCAGGTTAGCCGCTGACTCAGCTTCTCCTGGTTTTCCTAGCTGGTTGGGTTGCTGCAGTGTCTAGGCCCTCTCTCTAAGTCCAGAACAAAACCATCCACCCCCAGTCTTCATCTGGTTGGAGCCCTTTCTTCCTGGGGCATTGGTCTGATCTTCTTAGCCCCTCTGCGGCTCCTTTAAGTCCCTATCAAGCAACAGCTCCGAGTGCTCTCTTCCTGGAGTCTCCCTTTGGGACTCCACAGGCTCATGTCTCCTTATCTCCACCCCAGAAGGAAAATCTCCACCCCAGACCTGACTGCCATGTGATTTTGCGAGTTAAGAATGCCCCAGGTAGGGCTGGACTCACCACCTCCTCATGAGCGAATCACACTGTGACTATGGTCTTGGACAAGTCCATTTCCTGTGCCTCAGTTGTTTCCATCTGTAGAATGGAGATAATGATCCATCTTTTGTGTGTCTGATCGACTTGAACTGTAACTTCTTTAGGACAGGGCTCATTTCTTGCCGTGCATGCGTAGAGCAACTAGTACAATGCACCCCCTAGGCTTATTGGGATCTCTGTGTGATGCTGTAGAACAAGTACTAATTCAAAAAAGTTGATTTAAAATGTGTTTTTCAAATCTCCAAGGTTTAATTCACTGAGGGTTCGCTCTTGAGAGGTGCCCGGCTTTGGGATTGTTTGACATGTTGGACAAAGATGTTAAGTTCTTACCTTATTGGAACATTTTCTTCCATTGGTGCTTAGTAGCAATACCTGTTGGAAGGCTGTGGGCTCTTAGCTCGCCAGCACTGCCTGTAACGACTCAGGCAGCTTCCGCGGACTCCAAACAAATTCAGTCTGAAATTGTTTTCCCCTTCTGAGGCCATATGACTCCAAAATAAACACAGCGGCCGAGCCGGTTCTCTTAGATTGTTACTGCCCCATTTCCTTTCCTGCTCTGACCTCAGCAAATCTCTCAGCACCACCTCTCAGGGTCCCTGGTCAGAGCAGTGGGGACACTACATTTACCAGCCATAATCTCCTGGAGCAATCTCTTGTGAAGGCAGATTGTAGTCACCAGTAGTCCTCCGACACAGGCGATGGAGGGATGAGCTGCCTGCCCCACACTTCATTGCCTTTGGAAAGAGCAGGAAGGTGGCATAAACCCAGATCTTCTTGGTCAGCTTGGCAGGGTCCCAGAATTCCTGTCATAACAGAGGTGAAGGCTGGTCTCATGGGGAAGCACAGTGCTAGCAATCAGGAAACTACTCACTTGTTATGTGTAATCTAACTTTTCAGTGTCTATCTGTAAAATGGAGACATTAAGCCTCTGTCCCACAGGTATTTATTAACTGTGGAGTACCCATGGCGGTAGGTCGATGGAGAAACTCTCCCATCAACACCCCTTACTCCTCATGATCCCATGGAGTACTGGGATTGACAGGGGGCACTATCAGCAGTTGATTTAGCGGGTCCTTACTAGACCAGCTAAATTGAACCCTGCAAGATCAATCTTCAGAGCATTGATCTCCTAGTAAGTATTTGCAGATTTATAATTCTTGTGAGTTTTCCAGATTTATGTGGCTTCAATGGGCACTTTGGATAAAAACCCTGAAGTTTGAATGTTTTTCTGAATCTGTTAGGCTAAATTCACTCCTATCCTCAAACAGCTCTTATCCTGCCTTTCTCACCAAGGGGCCCACAAGATTGCCTTTGGTTTCATGGTTCAATTGACAAGTGGTTTGTTTTAAGCCCCATTGAAATCAGTCAAAAACCTCCAGTGGACTTTGGATCATGCCCCAAAGTAGCAGCCACCTACAGAAACAAGTGTACAAAAAAAAGGCAGAGGACAGAGAGACCTAATTTAAGATTATACAAGGGGAAATGGCAAAAAAAAAATAAAACCCTTAAACCTGTAGGAACATACTTATATTTTGATTTCATGTATTACTACCTCCTGGTTTCCAGCACACATTCCCTGGGCGTCCCCTATCAAATATCAGGCAGTATTAAATCAATGATCGCTGATCCCTGTAGCTCTCAGAAAAACATCTGTACTAATTTGTTGGTTTTCCTTCACATAAGGGCCAGATGAACTCCTCCAGGGCTCGGCTGAGTGAGATCGCTGACAGATGCAGAATAGAAGTGCAAAGATTTTTCCTTTATTAAAAAGAAGGTTCCATTCTCCAAGTTCTTAGTTGGTAATTTGCCGTGGTGGTGAAATGACACATGGCAACCTTGTTCCAACATTGTTGTGGCTACAGAAACAGTATCCCTATCTAATGCTACTTCACCACCAATGTTTACTGACAATGTTTTCCAGATTGGCCTGGGAAGAAGTGGCTGGAAGGCTTGGTGACGGGATACTGTGTCTTTTACCTGGGGAGGGCTCAGGACCTGAGTTGACTCTGAAGTATATAGTGGTTGAAGTTCATGGATGTGTAAGGACTGACTACATAGTAGGAATTGGTGTCAATCCCTTTCCTTCTGGGTCCACCCTGCCAAAGTGCCTGCAAAATGTTGCTTCAACTGTCATGGTCAAATTCCCTGCTGCTGGTGTGATGTGCTCCACTGGTATCATGGACTGATTTTGGGCAGTCTCTGAAGAGCCACTAGGGGCTACACGTGTCAAGGATATAGAATTCAGGGAGCTGAGAAGAAAGGTACCATTTATTACCAGTTCTTGTGGGTGGTGTTGTGCTAGCAGTGGTCTCCAACCTTTTTACACCCAAGATCACTTTTTAAGTCTCAGAACAGGTGAAGATCTACTGCCCCGTCCCTTCCTTGAAGCCCTGCCTACATTACATGAGGCAATCTAATGTAAATGCACTGCACATCGCGATCTACTGGTTGGTGACCATGGTGCTAGAGAGATTATTGACTATGAACTGGACAGAAGCCTCATGTTTACATAGACTAATGAACAGCTTGTCAAGTGGTAACTTAGGGTGCATCTCCACAGCACTCTCAACTCAAAATAATATACACAATTTGCACAATTGCATATCTTATTTTGAATCTATTTCGAAATCGCATTTTTTGAAATTTGGCACGTCTACACAGCATCAAATTTGAAATAACACACTATTTCAAGACATCCCTTAACCTTGAGCAACGAGGTGAACCAGGATGGGGAAATAGCAGGCCCGTTATTTTGAAAGATATTTCAAAATAACTGGCAGCTTGTGTACATGCAGGGTAGCTATTTTGTGATATCTCTGGTATCCTGAAATAGCCGTGCAGTGTAGACGAACCCTTATTCAAATAATAACTTAGGCCAGATTTAAACCAATGGCAGTAGGATTAAAGGTACCATCATCATCTATTCTCAATTCCCTTAGCCATTGAGGCCTTTCAGTAAATAAACATTACATTTAAAAAATTATGTCCAAAGATGGAAATTTAGGTCGCAAAGTCAAACATTCAAAAATTAGGAAGTGCCGTACTTATAGTTGCCTGTGCAACCTTAACTCCACCACTTGGCGGGTCCAAACTGAATGAGGCAGGGATTCTACCCCAAAAAATGTATGTTATCGCAATGAATGACATATGCCCAAGGGGGAAGAACGAAGGGTCCATGGAAAACCATAAATGAGACATATCCTTATATGCACAACTCCACCCCACTTCAGCAAGGGAGGGGTTAGGAGCAGGCCAGAGAGGGCTGGCACAAACCCCTCCCAATCAGGGAGAGGCTTCTAGGAAGCCAGTCAGAAGGCAGCTTGTTGGGGCAGCCCTGTTATAAGGAGTGGCTGAGCAGAGCAGAGGACACCTGGGTCCTGGTCAGGGAGGGTGCAGGACTGGTTCGCTGAGAGAAGCACCATATGTGGAGCAGTGCTAAGCAAGCTTGGGGGGGCTGGAGGGACACTCCAGTCTAATGTGTCCCAGGATGTAGGCCGACAGAATGGCTCAGAAGATGCTAGGGTCAAGGGGAAATGGCCCAGGGAACATGGACAGTAAAGGGGGTAGGGAAGGAGTGTAGGATAAGGCTGCTGCCAGAGGGTCCCTGGACTGGGACCCAGGGTAGTGGGTGGGCCTGGTTCCTCCATCCCCCATCTGCAGCTTGTCCCTTAGCCTTGGGGCTAGACATTGGGACTGTGGTTTGGCAGGGTGGCAGCTGTATTGAGGGAGGATTGCTGATATCCTTGGAAGGGGCAGAACGGAGTGGTGGGCACTGAAGAGGATGCTGTGGTCCAGGGAGTGATGCGGGTTCAGAGCCAGAGGGTGCAGATAGCGGAGGGTGGAGCAAAGACAGGCAAGACGCCAACCAGAAGGAGTTTTCAGGCTCCGGATGTCGATTTCGGCATCCTCAGCTCTGGTTGGCATTTTCCGCTTCGAATGTCGACTTCAGTCATAGCGGCCCGGGGGGTTGTTTTCGGGCTCCGGATGTCAATTTCGGCATCCGTGGCCCCGGTCAGCGTTTTCGGCTTCAAAAGTCAATTTCGGTCACCGCAGCCCGAATGGAGCTAATTCCAGAGGTCACCAGGAGGAGATTCCGTGGCAGCGAGTCGACTACTCACACCATGCTGGGGTATAATGACTCAGTAAGAGAGGCACCCACACATCACAGCAGCCCCCTGAAATTTCTTCTGACAATTCTCTTCCAGTCCCTCACTTGCCTACATCAGCATACACAAAGGCTAGCTTTTTTCTGTCTAAAAGGGAAGTAGGTGCTTGAATAAACCCCCCTACCAATTCCCTAGAACCAATGACATACACTGAAACATTAAAAATAGAGAGGGTTGTTTGGCTATTGAAAGATGGAGATGGCTGAATAGGCAGACCATTAAAAACAGTCCCACAAAACCCTTCTCCAGCCTGTAACATCTTGAGGACTGTTGGCTGATGTCATCCTGAGATTACCATAGCAACATGAATTCTGATGGTGTTCTTGTGTCACCTCGGCACTGAGCCCCTTCTAGGCTGCAGCCGGACTGGGCGCCGCTTGTGCAGGCACCTATGTAAACAGCCTCCTGCATGTGCATAAGCCTCCTTCTGTTTGCTCAGACTGCTGTGGATGAGGAGTTGGGTGAGCGACAAAGAAAACACGTTAGAGGCCTTGAAAGTATTCACGATTCTTATGGACTCGGTCATCTCATGAACTAATGGGTGGCATCTTCCCAGTTGCAATTAGTGCTTAGCAGGGCTAACTAAGTTGTGAGCCAGCTAGCCACACTCATCCAGCCCAAGGGCCACTAATGGCTAGCATGCTGGACACCATGGCAGTAGCAGGTCTCCTTTTAAAGCACCAATATTAGCCACATCAGGCTAGGATACTTCTACACTATGGGGGGTGAAAAACGCCATGGCAGTAAAATTCATAGCTCATATGGGGTTCATGCTCTGTGGTTAAAATAGCAGCATAGATATTTTCACTAGGGTTCTACAACCTAGCAGGGGTTGGGTCTCAGAGCAGAAATAGAAACATCAGTTGGCCTGCATTCTGAACTCACACTGTCATGGGCCTTTTTCTTTTCCTCCTCTCCCCCACCCCCTGCAGTGCAGATGTACCCTTAGACCACTGCTAGCCTGGGTTTTTTGGCAGTGGCCTGTGCCACATGATTGAATTCATATAAGGAGCAATTAGGGAAAAACTTGTAGAGAGAGAGTCCAATCTGTCCAAATTACTTCTTTGCTCCCCTGCCCTGTTCCCAAAGTATCTGAGCACCTCACAAGACATGATGTAGGGAAATGCTATTTATTCTTAGGGACTGGAGAGATTTGCTTCACTTCACAGAGGAAGCTCATGGCAGAACTGGTCTCTCTAGTCCATTTGTGGGCAATACAAAGGCAGCAGTTTGCCAGGGTTAGCTCCAGCAGGCCAATGCTGCTATATTTACCTGTGCTTCTGCAGGTATGGGTGATTGCAACTTCTATTGGTCACGGATCACCGTTCCCAACAAATGGGATCTACAGCAAGAGGCACGGACCGGGACATCAATTCCTGCAGCTCCCATTGGCCAGCAATGGTGACCGGTGGCCGGCAGGAGCTGCAATCACCCATACCTGTGGGGGTGCAGGTAAAAATAAAAGTAGCGCCCACCAGAGCTAACTATGGTGAGCTGGATCTGGCCTGTGGACCGGTATTTGCTAACCCCTGACTTAGTCCCAGTCTAGTGACCTAACTACAGACCATCAATCTCACACTCAGACTGAGTTTGTCCAAGCACAGGGTCTTGTTGCCTGATTCTTTTTATCTTATCTGTTGTTAGAGTACAGCTGTTTTGTATTAATGCTCCTATTTAGGCCTTCATACTGCAAAGATTTACCCATGAATTTAACATCCAGCATGTGCAAAGTCTCCTGTATAGTTGCTTGAATAGCAGAATTGCAAGTTCCCTGGAAATTCAAAATATTGGGGAAAAAATTAATTTGGGTCTGAACAGCTTGGTCTACACTATAGCTTTTTCTGATCGCTTTTCTGGAATAGGCTTTTCCGCCATTTGGCCCAGGCTAGATGGGGCCAAATGGCAGAAAAGCCTCCTCTTTCGGCAGAGCCCTTATCCCTCATAGAACGAGGAATACAGGGCTCCCCGAAAGAGCGTGTTTGTTCTTCCACCAAAAAAAAGTGGAAGAGCAAATACGGTCCTTGGATGCAGAGGAGTTTTTCGGTATCCCGGAAAACCCCCAAAGTGTAGGTATACCCAGCCACAAATGAACATTTTTCAACATTTGGGAGACAACTGAAAAGTTAAAATAAAATAAAAATAAAAATTATGCCATGTCACTCAAAATGTGTTTGAACCCAAACAAAAGGTACTGAAGGTCATCTTGAAGAAAAAAAAAAATCAAAATGTTTCTTTTAAAAAATGTCAACATGAAATGTTTAGGGGTTTTTGGTTTTGGTGAATTTTGTAGTGGGGTTTTGTTTGTTTGTTTGGGTTTTTTGGGGGTGGGCTGTCTAAAACAATTCAGTAAATCCGACTTAAATGTGCAAATCATTGTTGGTGTTATCAACTCTGCATTTTTTGCTAAAAAAAAAATTCTTTGAAAATATTCAGCCAGCATTTGTTCTACTGAACTCCCTATAAAACTCAGTGGCACTATCCAAACACACAACAGTAAGCATGTATGTAAGTCTTTGAGGCATTGGGGCTTTTAATAGATTTTTCACATGATGTAAGTGGAAGATAAAGTGTGCACAGGCCTTGTATCGACCCTATGAACAATGTGCACAAATGTCAAAATTGCACGTGAAAATACTGTGGGAACTGGATGCCTGATGGTGCTAATTTTGTTGGTTGAACATAGATGCTGCCCTGTGGCACTCTTCCTTGTGATGACACAAATAATAACAGTGTAGAAAAGTACCAGAAAAACAGGTTACTTGAAACACTGATTTTGCATTCCAACCTGTGGCATTGATTGAGCCATTGACATGCAGTCTCTGTTTTCAATAAATCCGACTTTTATAGTCGGTTAATGAGCTGAATACTGAGCAATAAAATGTGTCATTAAATGAAAGTAGAAGAGTTTTGCAGCGTCTGTATCTATCGTTCTTTGATCAAGGACAGCTGTGAGCAACCAGTCTGGGGGCAAAGGTGTGAAAGTCATTTGAACATGTTTTGATTCTCATGGGTATTTTCACAGTCTCATGTCGGGGAGGGCAGCCATCTTGAAAAGTGACTTCATTTAGAAAACTGGCCCAGCTCTTAGCAGCTGCATTTGCAAAGTGAGAAATTGTAAGAGCGAAAACTAGTCTGCTCCAGTTCTGGTTAAACCATCTGAAATGGGACTTTTTTTTAAAGCTAACGAAAGGGACTATATTGCTAGGGGAATGCCTAAGAGAAAGAGCACAAGCAATGAAAGTCATTGGGGTTGATAGTCTTAGCTTATGTTTTCAGTGCTAAAAGAGGCATGTTTCAATACTTAGCTAATTTGTAATGATTCTTTCAATGTAAACTCCTAGTTAAGAAAAGGCACCGGTAGATTTTAGTTCAGTATCGCTAATCTAGATCATAACTGACTCTCCACCTGGTGTCTATCTTCACTAGCTACGTCACATTTTGGAGAGATTCTGATCAAAATTTCTGAACTCAAATCCCTCCTGCTTTTGCCAGAGACTTTTTATGTGACTCAGCTAGAGTACGTCTACACAGAAACAAAAGATCGGTGGCAGCAAGTCTTAGATGCCAGGTCAAATGACTTCGGCTTATGTTGTGGGGCTAAACTTAGCAGTGTAGTCAGTCAGGCCAGGTGGAAGCCTGGGTTTAGAAATCTGGGAAAGTGGGGGAGTCTTGGAACCCAGGTTCCAGCCTGAGCCCAGACATCTGCACTACTATTTTTAGCCTGCAGTGCAAGTTCTGCAAGCCGGAGACTCACTACCATGGTGGGGTTCTTTTTGGTTTGTTTTGAGGTTCTTTTGCCATGTAGACATACCTCTAATCTTTGAGTTCCCCATCTGTAAAATGGAGCAGATAGCATTTTCTTGTCTCGCAATGGTTTTGTGAGAATAGATACATTAACCATTGTGACTTATTCAATAGGAGCCACACAGACACCTGAATGAGCAGGGACCAGATCTCAGTAGAACCAGCAGCTGTTCTCGTGTGCTTTCAGCACAAGATGGTAGACGCTTATGCAGATGGGAAGTTTTTGTGATCTGGCCAATTTTCTGCCATTTGGAGCTGAACTTTAGTAGAACAGCTCTTGAAATTTTATCGTGTAATCTAAAGCTAAACTCCCGCCAGAAACATGCAGCCAGGACTGGCTAGTAGAAGTTCTTCCTTAAATTTTCTTTCCATTTAAAATTGGCCGGTCTGTTAGTCCCTTCAGAGGAGTCCAGTTAAGGTGCCAAGATTTGGGAAACCTGGCCTCAAGACCCTGCGCTGCCTCAGACATCCTGTGTTGCGGATACCACCGAAACTCCATTTTTGAAATCCTCAGACTCCATTTTGTAGCCCACCTTTCATTTTTAATAAGCAGGAGTCACTCCACTATTAAATAGAAGCTTCAGGCCACACCGCACTAAATATAGAATTGGTGAGAGAACCAAATTGACAGGGAAAAAAGGTGCAAACAATAATGAATCAGCAGAGAATAATTTTGAGGTAAATAATAATTCAAAGTCTAAAATTAGAACAGCCCTTGGCAAAAGAAAACAAAACAAGTAGGTTGATTTGGTCACATGTCTAAATAAAACTGAACAATGGTATAAAGGTCCCTGTGTTGGTTGAAGGGACAGAGTTGAAGAGATGAGAGAAAAATGAAGATTCTGAGAGATCCTGCAGGAGAGAGAGGACAGCAAAGACATCAGAGCCAGTCAGACCAAGTTATCATGATAGTGTAGTGTTGTGTTAGGGAGTATTGGTGTGTGGGGGTTTATAAAATAAACGTGTGTGTTGTGTTGAATACGAGAGGAATTCACACGTGACCTAAAGAACATCTGAGAATTGCCGTGCTGCAGGTATTTCCTTAGCCACCCTAGAGATTCCGACCTTAGGACAACAGATTGGCTCTAACAGGCGGGATGTTTTGAAGGAGGGTGGATGATAGGTGGGGCCATTTGGGGGGACCCACATTCCGTTTCTGTGGTAACAATGTGACCTTTGACAAGTCACTTACTCTGTGACTCAGTGTTTCATCTATAAAATGGGGATAAATGATACAGGGGTGTTATGAGAATGAATGATTCTGAGGCACTTTGATGCTGTGGTAATGGGAACCATCTAAGCACTGTAGCTAGATAGGCCATGCTAGATAGCTAGAGTTTGGCACAACTAGAACAAGGCTCTAAATCAAGTTTAAGCACTGTGCATGAGGGTGCATGTAAACAGCAAGAGGAGGATTTCCTGCATATGTAACACATACAGCTGTTAGCTCTAGGCAGCTGCTGTCTTCCAGAACACAGTGACTGATGGAGCCTGTCACTAGGATGTCAGCTTTTGCTAGTGTTTTAGGAAAGATAAGCCACTAATGACCACGGTTGAAATGGGGTTTGGCAAGAAGAAAACACTAAGGTCCTTTATAAAAAGATGCACTTTATCTGTCAGAGTTACAGGCCTATTTGTTAATTTTTTTCCATACTCTATTGTGTCTCAGGGGTGGGTTTGGGGAACTATTTTCCAAGAATGTCAGAATAGATCCTGCTGTCTCAGGGTTGGATATATGTGGAACTGCCTGCTGGAGGCACTTATGCATTGACAGCTATTAAGCCATGTGTAAAGATTCATCCTTCCTGCCATGTCAGCCCTGGTCTACACTAGGACTTTATTTCGAAATAACCCCCCCACGGTCGAATTTATAAGTGGAGCATCCACACTACCAAGCCGTGGAATTTGAAATCTGCTCTCCTGCTTTTCATCAGGAGTAATGCTAATTCCGAAATAGTTATTTTGAAATAGCAGCCGTGTGGACACACCGAGGCTGCTATTTCAAAATAACTAATCCCTGGAGTAATTTGAACTAATTACTCCCCAGTGCTTCCTGGGGCTCTAAGTCTGAGGCAACACATCCACATTAACAGAGCCTACTTTAGACGAGGCTTCCCCATAGTGTGGACATGCTAGTTTGAATTTGTTAAATCAGGAATGAAGTCGAATTTAGTCATTTTGAAATACTTCCCTAGTGTACACATGGCCTTGGTGTGCCTCAAATCCTGACCTCTTTGGTCTCTGTGGTCCCTCTGCCCAGACTGCTGATGTACTTGGAGCTATGGCCAAACAGAAATCCTTGACTCATTTCAAACAGGCTTCCAGATTATAACCACCAGGAGTGAACCCAGTGGGAAGGCTGAATGGGTTGACCTGGAAGTGAAAGAATGTATTGTCTGTTTCCCAGCCACCATTGTTGTATCAGAAATATACAATTTTCTGATGGACTAATTTACGGGCTGTGATGGCCAGGTCTAGTAGGCAGGCTTGGAGGCAAGAGACCTGTGTTCTGTTCATCCTGGATCTGCTGTATGACCTTAGGCAAGTAATTCACATCTGCCTGCCATTCCATCTTGCCTCCATGGACTGTAACCTCTTCAGTCCAGGAGTTTCTCTTAGGGTGTGTCTAGACTACATGCCTCCTTTGACGGAGGCATGTAGATTAGCCAGATCGGAAGAGGGAAATGAAGCCGCGATTAAAATAATCGCGGCTTCATTTAAATTTAAATGGCTGCCCCGATCTGCCGATCAGCTGTTTGTCGGCAGATCGGGGCAGTCTGGACGCGATGCGCCAACAAAGAAGCCTTTCTTCATCGGCACAGGTAAACCTGGTTTCACGAGGCTTACCTGTGCCGATGAAGAAAGGCTTCTTTGTCGGCGCGTCGCGTCCAGACTGCCCCGATCTGCTGACAAACAGCTGATCGGCAGATCGGGGCAGCCATTTAAATTTAAATGAAGCCGCGATTATTTTAATCGCGGCTTCATTTCCCTCTTCCGATCTGGCTAATCTACATGCCTCCGTCGAAGGAGGCATGTAGTCTAGACACACCCCTAGTGGCTACGTCTACACTTTAAAGTAGGAATAAGATCCTCCGGAAAAGGGCGCTTTTTCTGGAGGATCGGGGCCAGTGTAGACGCTCTTTTCCGGCTTTTCTAAAAGCCGGAAAAAAGCGGCGGACATTTTTATTTAAATGCCGCGGGGGATATTTAAATCCCCGGCGGATTTCCCTATTGCGATCTCTGAAATTAATATGCCCCTTTCGGAAAAGGGGCCAGTGTAGACGTAGCCAGAATGTGTTTGTACAGGGCTTATCACAACGGGGGAACTATTTTGTGCCACTGTAATACAAAGCAAACCTACAAAAAGGTAGCATCCTTAATGATCTGCCTCTACGAGTGTTCTGAGAGTGACTAACTCTAGAAAGAGGTTGTAATGAAGACGGTGTAACAGGGAAATCTCTGCCCGTGATTTGCTGTGTGATCTTGGATAAGTCACTCTGTTTTTTTGCCTCAGTTTCTCCATCTGTAAAAAGGGGATGGTGATAGTATCTTAGCAGAGTGTTGTGAAATAACGAGTGTTATAAAACACATTGAGAGATGTGGACGTCAGGTGCTGTATAAATGCAAAGCATATTACGTTGTTATATCATTCTCCCAGCTTCTTTCCGAAATATGCCTTAGACAGAAAAAAGCCAGACACCAAAGGGGCTATTAAGTGGGGCTATTTGACAGTAGTTCTGCTACATAGAGATATTAAATTCTAAATAAAAATGCTAACAATAAAATAACAATATTTAGCATGTAAATTTTATACCAAAATGTAAATGGTGCTGTGCATCTTCAAAGCACTTTATAAACAGTGATTAATTGAGCTGAAAAAAACCAACAACAGCTGCGTGTAGAGCAGATTCATGATTCATTTAGAAATAATATAAGAGGAAAACACAAAAGATATAGATGGGATTATAAAAATATCCACCCTGGCTCAGACCTCTGGTCCATCTAGAGCAATATCCTGTCTCCCACCATGGCCAGATACCCGAGAGCAATAATAAACAATGGATGGGGAAACTGAGGCATGGACCAGTGACGTGGCTTATCTGTGGTCACACAGAAAGTTAATTGCATAGTCAAGAACCACAATTCTCAGCCCAGTGTTTTGAGATTAAGGTTGACAGGGCTCCTGAATGTTTATTCAGTTTATACAAATGCAGCTAATATTCCTATTGCTCTGGTCATCTGAAGAAGTGGGCTGTGCCCGTGAAAGCTCATGATACCATCTACATGTTTTGTCAGTATATAAAGTGCTACCAGACCATTTGATTTTTGTTTTTGTTCTTTTTAAACTCATATTCTTGTTTGTTATTTCTAGTGTAGGTATGGCTCTGCGCCATGCTGCATGAACACAGATCTAATTCGAGCCTTTCTTGCAGCTCCCCAAATAATTATGCAGTACTGTACCGTTGTTCCTGGATTACTCCTCGACGAGACTTGGCATCTGGGCAGCTACCTGGACTGATGTGGGAAGGGAGATGCATCTGTCCTGGCTATTGAGGTAAAAACGACTGTTTGGTTGGAGAACAATGCATGATGCCCAGGACTGGAGGATGAGGAGGTAGTGAAGACTGGGATTGAAAGACATCAGCAGAGCAACATGGAAGGTACTTGGACAGCGCCTGGCTGTGCTGTGCCCACATTCACAACGTGTGTGTGTATTGGCAGAAATTACACTTAAAACTTCCGGATGAGATGTAGAAAGTGACCTGTTGGAAACCGTTATCCTGTGGGTCCCTTGCTAAAGGCACCACGTATCAGGCGGACACGTTGCAGCTAATATTTGGCTGCTGGATATTTGGGTCACAACACTGCCATGCGTTGTATAAGTTGCATAAGTGCTCAGTGTGTGCTAGATTCTGTCGGACCGCACAGTCCCCACCCCAAAAAGCTTATGTCTAAGAGGCACACAACATAGACGGACAGCTTAGGAGTATTTCTACTGCGAAGGGTGTCTCAGAACATGCTTGAGGGGAGCTACCAACATGCTGTAGACAACCAATGACAGGACCAGCAAGTGGTATGGTGGATTTGGGCACAAGGGAAAATTTTTCAAATGCACCTAAGTGATTTAGGCACAGATCCTCAAAGACATGTAGGCCCCTGTCTTCCCAGTGGAAGTGGAAGTTAGGAGCCTAAATATCTTTGAGGAGCTGTACCTTAAGTGATTTGGAAAATAAGAGTTAAACTCCTAAATCTCCTAAGTCACCGTTGAAAGCTTTTCCCCAGGTGTGTAAAGCCCCAGATGGAGGTACATGAGCTGATCTCTAGGGGCGTGTCAGGGCCGGAGCCGCCTGGAGCATTACACGTCAGGTCTGAGGGGCATTGGCAAAGCTGTGGTGGAGGGGCCCAGGCCTGGCACAGCAGAGGCTGCGGCTGCTCGAGACCGAGGCGCGTTTGAAAAGTGGTGTGTGAGGTCTGTGTGCGGAACAGCGAGGACACGGTACAGTCAGCAGCAGAGCTGGGAGAGGGGGACGGCCAAGGCAGGGACATGAATGAATTTCCAGGTCAGGTGTGAGATCTACACGCACAGGTCTAGCACCACAGTGATGGAACCGGCAGGTCGATCCTGCGAGGCATTGGCGCAGCAGTGTGGGAACCGAGTGCTGCAGTGAGGGAGGGGGGCTGCTCCATGCAGCATCAAACCTGGGGTGGGGGGAGAAGTGCTCCTAGCACCTGCTCACACTATGCCTGGCTCTACTCAGCGCTGTCAGCATCACGCTTAAAAAAATAAATGAAGATTATCCTGTCCAAATCTCTCTCATTCCCCCCTCTCCTTCTCTGAGCTCATACATGGCTCAGGCTCCAGGACAGCTGCCTGGTTGCCAAGTCCCCGCGGCTCACTCCGCGCTGAAGCACAGAGCAACACGATCAAGATGATAACCGGGCCAGCTGTGAAAATCATTTCCGGACCGAAAACAATTAAAGCAAAGCTGAGGCGTCGATAACGGAACGCCCGTTGCTCCTTCTTCTTGCCTGCCCATTGCGGTCTCCCCATTACGACGATCTTCCAATTGTCATGGCAAAAATGGCAGGTTGTTAAAAGGAATTTTTGTAAATGGCTCAGTTCTGAGATAAGGTTTTTTTGTTTTGTTTTTTAAATTTTCATTAGACCATTCTGAATGCAACTCAGGTCAACAGCAATGACCTTGATCCTGCCTGGGGACCCAGAGTTTCACTGAAATCTCTCTGAAGTCCAGGGCCCTCTGTGATGGTAAAAGGGGTGCTTGGGAGCCTCCCATTTCAGGATTGCTACCCAGGGTCATGATGGGAGGCTTCTGTCTTTCATTCTGAGTGTATGAAATGGATCCAGTTCAGTAAATAACCTGTGAAATTCGGCAAGCTTTTGATGCAAAAGGAGAACCATTTCTAGGTGAAAAATCATTCACCAATTTACTCTCCCTGCAGCAAAATCCACAAGTCCTTAATCCGTCAACACACCATTTCATGCAGAGAAGGGTACATTTGCACACCACATGTGACAGTGAATTCTGTGAGCTTCCATGCAAAACAGGCAGTTTTGCAATCGTTTCTTGCAGAACGAAATCTCGGGGGAGCCAAATGGGCCAAAACAAAATCACAAATATTTTCGAGAAAGTTCCCAAAAAAATGAGTTTTCCCCTCTTTCAGCACAGCCTCAGCAGAAACAAAAAGCTGCTGCCCTCAGAAGACTACTCGCTGACTTAAACGAGTTGCTGAGTTTTCAGGTCACTTTCTCTGTGGACAAGTTTCTAATCACACAAACCTCAAGTGCATCTGCCACTAACGAGCTATTTAGTCTTGTTGGCAGTCTCTGCAGAAGGATTAAGGGTTGCAAGGACCTTGGAGACTGATCTCCGCTCACCCCAGCCCTAGAAGTGATCTATTCAAGCATACAGATTGGAAGCACTGTACATCCTGTACTGGGAAAATTCTGTGGATAAACAGAGCCCTTAATTCTCTAGGGATGTTAGTTCTGACACCTTTCCCCAGAGTTAAATTTTATACCAAAATGTAAAAAGAAAAATAGCAGTTGATGGTGATGTTTAGATTGCGAGGCATAACGGAGCGGTCGACAAAGGCTTCCATTGTCAACTGCAGAGTGTCCATACTGTGACCAAACAGCTGATCGGCACAGCGCGGCAGCCATTTTGATGTAAATGAAGCGGCGATTATTTAAATCGCCACTTCATTTTCTTATGTCTAATAAACTCATCTACATGGCTCTGTTGACAGAGCCATGTAGTCTAGACGGAACCAGTGAGAATGCTAACCCTATGCCCAGCAAAAGAAGAGAGAGAAAAAATCAAGGTAATCAACTAATACATTTTGAGATTCGTGGGCAAATCTGGATGAGCAGGGACAGAATTTCTACACATTGTGTTAGGACATGGCAGGCTTCCTTATGTGGGTTCACTTAGGACCCTCAGCAACAAGGGCTACACATCTTACCTTATGTACCAGGCATTTTAGACAGCACAGGTGATGTTCAGTTCTTTAGCCTTCTGCCTTTCCCATCTACAATGCGAGCAGCATAAGGGTGAAAAGATTTATCAACGGGAAGTAGATTAGTGGTGAATCAAAGTCTGAACCATTTATCTAGCTCTCTTCCCGACCCTGGGGTCTTTGGGTAAAAGGCTCAGGTGCAGAGGACAAGTATCCCTCGATCTCCCATGTCCCTGTGATGCAGCCATTTGGTGACCCTTGGATTTGGAGAGAGGGATGGTCACACCCTTCCCACTTCTGCCAGATTCAGCCACTGGGATGTGATGATCAGGGCTCAGTTCTCCTCCTGCCCTGGAAGAATGCCGCCGAGGTCAGCAGTTACATCGGAGTAGAAGTGGCACGAATTAGAAGAGAGCAAGGCCCTCAGTTTGGAACAGAATCCGCGTTCCGGGGGAGGACCCAGGCCTGTCCATGTGTATCACGTCAGGAGCTGGCCCGGGAGATGCCGTACAAGCTGATGACAACGGTGTGGGATTGCATGGGAAGCAGAGGAGGGCAGGGTAAGAATTTAATTTCTTCTCAGTGTATCACCTTACAGCTGTCCCACACTGGGCCCTCCCATTCTCACAGCCCCTCTCTCTGCAATGGGCTGCCTGAGGCAGCTGATTTCAATTTAAACACATCGTTGGGGGGAGGTATTATTGTTCCAGTTGCCTTGTGCTCTCTCTCTCTCTCTCTCTCTCCTTCATTTTTCTTGCTGATGGTGGACGATACCAGGCCCGTTTCCATGGTAACACTCCTCAGCTGCCCTATCACCCACCCCAAAGCCATACTGAAAGATCTCAATAGAACCAAAGTGGGGGTGTCTAGGAGAGCATGGGATGTCCCGTCACGGGTGGCGAGGGGGAGCCCCCAGGAACTGGCTCTGTGCTTTCTCATTGGCATGTCTGTCCCTGGCCAGCGGGGTACAAAGATTTGTATATTTGTATCCATGACGGGATAATTTTGGACGGGAATAAAGGACATGTCGGTGCAGACTCCAGTGACAGGGTGCCCAACCTCCACTGAACTGCACACCCTGAGTCCCCAGGCACATTCCAGTCCCAACAGACCCATCCACCACTGTCTCTGTCTTCTCAGCTCCTGTTCTTGACTAGTCTCTCTCTTTCTTCTCTTCCCATTGAGAGATAGCTCAGCTCCTTCCCACGCTGGAAGAGAAAAGAACTCCCCTAAGGTTACAAGTGGCCCATAGAATGGAAGGGACCTCGAGAGGTCATCAAGTCCAGTCTCCTGCCTTCACAGCAGGACCAAACACCATCGAGAGCATCCCTGATAGATGTCTATCCAACCTGCTCTTAAATATCCCCAGAGATGGAGATTCCACAAACTCCCTAGGCAATTTATTCCAGTGTTTGACCACCCTGACAGGCAGGAAGTTTTCCTTCGTGTCCAACCTAAACCTCCCTTGTCAAGGAGCATGAAGTTTAGTTATTATTGTATAATATTAAACTTTAGCAGGAACCCTCACAGTTTGCTTCAGCATCTGTGTGCTCCCTTTCTCTGCCACAGAGCATCCTGTGAAATGCCCTGGTGTATTTATGTCTCCAGGGAAGCCAAGAGACTTGCCGGGTCCCTGAGCAAGGTGCAAAGAGGCAACTCTGTGCTCCCAGAAGGAACCAGGCCTTCGGCAGAAGAGGCAGGGCTGGGACAGCCAGCCCTCAGTGCTGCTGGGACCGTGCTCTCGCTCAGCGCTAGCTGGAGGGCACCAGCAGGCGCTCTCCAGCATGCCACTCAGGGCTACAGTGGAGATTTAAAGGGTCCACAGTTCCAGCCGCCACAACTGCTACAGAAGGCAAGCAATAGGCAGCAGCTGACCCCTTCCCTCCCCGCCCCCCCCGACCCAATCATCAGGCCTGATGCCAGCTGGTACCCGAGAGACATAGGAAAGAAACAAACAAAAAAATCGTTATTAAAGCCATCCCATGCAATGACACATTAGAACAACCCGTCCGTACAGAAGAGAGGCCTCACCTGGTTGGGTCAGAGCAATGGTCCATCCAGTCCAGTATCTGTCTTCTCCTTGGCAATGGCCAAAGGAAGATGTCTCAGTGGAAAGTGGCAGCACATCAAGTGGATGATTATGGATTAGCCATCTGGTAGGGGAAGAATCCTACCAGACTGTCCCATCTCCTGAATATAAGAACATAAGAGCGGCCAGGCTAGGTCAGACGAAAGGTATCCTGTATCCTGTCTGCCCACAGTGGCCAATGCCAGGTGCCCCAGAGGAAGGGAACACAACAGGTTACCCTCAGGTGATCCCTCTCCTGTCATCCATTTGCAGAAAAACAGGCTACAGACATCATTCCTACCCATCCTGGCTAATAGCCAGTGATGGACCTAACCTCCATGAATCTATCCAGCTCTTTTTTGAACCCTGTTAAAGTCCTAGTTTTCACCACATCCTCTGGCAAGGAGTTCCACAGGTTGACTGTGCACTGAGTGAAGAAAAACTTCCTTTTTGTTTTAAACATGCTGCCTATAAATTTCATTTGGTGACCCTTAGTTCTTATATTGTGGGAATAAGTAAATAACTTTTCCTTATTCACTTTTTCCACACCAGTCATGATTTTATAGACCTTTATCATATCCCCCTTTAGTCTCCGCTTTTCTAAGCTGAAAAGTTCCAAGTCTTTTAAATCTCTTTTCATATGGGACCAGTTCCAAACCCCTATTCATTTTTGTTGCCCTTTTCTGAACCTTTTCCAGTGCCAATATATCATTTTTGATATGAGGCGACCACACCTGTATGTGTGGGCATAACATGTTTTTATATAGAGGCAATAAGATATTCTCTGTCTTATTCTCTATCCCTTTTTTAATGATTTGTAACATTCTATTTTCTTTTTTGACTGCCACTGCACATTGAGTGGATGTTTTCAGAGAACTACCCACAATGACTCCAAGATCTGTCTCTTGAGTAGTTGTAGCTAAATTAGTCCCCATTATATTGTATGGATAGTTGGGATTATTTTTTCCAATGTACATTACTTTACATTTATCAACATTAAATTTCAGTTGCCGTTTTGTTGCCCAATCACTTATTTTAGTGAGATCTTTTTGAAGCTCTTCACAGTCTGCTTTGGTCTTAACTATCTTGAACAGTTTGGTATAAAATAATAGAATCATAGAATCATAGAGCTGGAAGAGACCTCAGGAAGTCATCAAGTCCAGCCCCCTGCCCTAATCTCAGCTAAATCAACCCAGCCAGGGCTTTGTCAAGCCGAGACTTAAAAACTTCTAGAGATGGAAATTCTACTCCCTCCCTACTTCACCACCCTCCTAGTGTGGTATCATCTGCAAATTTTGCCACCCCACCGTTTACCCCTTTCTCTAGATCATTTAGGAATGAGTTGAATAGGATGGGTCTCAGGACAGACCCTTGGGGGACCCTGCTAGTTACCTCTCTCCACTCAGAAAACTGACCATTTATTCCTACCCTTTGTTTCCTGTCTTTTAACCAGTTATCAGTCCATGAAAGGACCTTCCCTCTTATCCCATGACAACTTTACTTAAGAGCCTTTGGTGAGGGACCATGTCAAAGGCTTTCTGGAAATCTAAGTATATCCACTTGATCTGCCTTGTCCACATGTTTGCTGAACCCCTCAAAAAACTCTAGCAGATTAGTAAGACATGATTTCCCTTTATAGAAACCATGTTGACTTTTCCCCAACAAATTATATTCATCCACGTGTCTGACAATTTTATTCTTTACTATAGTTTCAACTAATTTTCCCAGTACTGACGTTAGTCTTACCGGTCTGTAATTGCCAGGATCACCTCTAGATCCCTTTTAAATATTGGTGTCACATTAGCTATCTTCCAGTCATTAGGTATGGAAGCTGATTTAAAAGATCGGTTACAAATCACAGTTAATAGTTCTGCAATTTCCCATTTGAGTTCTTTCAGAACTCTTGAGTGAATGCCATCTGATCCCAGTGACTTGTTATTGGTAAGTTTATCAGTTTGTTCCAAACCCTCCTCTAATGACACCTCTATCAGGGACAATTCCTCATATTTGTCACCTAAAAAGAATGGCTCAGGTTTGGAAATCTCCCCAATATCCTCAGCCAGGAAGACTGAAACAAAGAATTCATTTGGTTTCTCCACAATGACTTTATCATCTTTAAGTGCTCCTTTAGCATTTCGATTGTCCAAGGGCCCAACTGGTTCTTTAGCAGGCTTCCTGCTTCTGATGTACTTTAAAAACATTTTGCTATTACTTTTTGAGTTTTTGGCTAGCTGTTCTTCAAACTCCTTTTTGGCTTTTCTTATTATATTTTTACATTTAATTTGACAAAGTTTATGATCCTCACTAGGATTTGACACACACTTTTTAAAAGTTTTTTTTTATCTGTGTCTGCTTCTTTTGCTTGATTGTTTTACAGGGATGTTAAATTTTATTACGTTATGTCCACTATTTGCACGTGGTCCAGTTATATTTACCTCTTGGACCAGATCCTGTGCTCCAGTTAGGACTACATCAAGAATAGCCTCTCTTCTTGTGGGTTCCAGAATCAGCTGCTCCAAGAATCAGTCGTTTAAGGTATCAAGAAATTTTGTCTCTGCATCTCATCCTGAGGTGACATGTACCCAGTCAATATGGGGATAGTTGAAATCCCTACTATTATTGAGTTTTATTTTGATAGCCTCTCTAATGTCCCTTAGCATTTCATAGTCACTATCACTGTCCTGATCAGGTGGTCGATAATATACTTCTACCGCAATATTCTTATTATTGGAGCATGGAATTATTATCCATAGAGATTCAATGGAACATTTTGGCTCCTTTAAGATTTTTACTTCATTTGATTCTACATTTTCTTTCACATATAATGCCACTCCCCCACCAGCACGACCTGTTCTGTCCTTCCGATATATTTTGCACCCTGGTATGACTGTGTCCCATTGATTGTCCTCATTCCACCAAGTTTCCGTGATGCCAATTATATCAATATCCGCCTTTAAAACTAGACACTCTAGTTCACTCATTTTACTATTTACTCTTCTAGCATTTGAGTATAAACACTTTAAAAATGTGTCACTATTTATCTGTCTGCCATTTCCTGATGTGTTAGACTCTTTTATGTCTCATCTGATCTGACCTATACTTCCATCCTGTCCTCCTGACTAGAACAAAGAGCTTCTCTATTAATAGACCCTCCCCTAGAGATGTCTCTGTCTGATCCCTGTGCTCCTCCACATCCAATGGCTTTTCCCCAGCCCTTAGTTTAAAAACTGCTCTACGACCTTTTTGATGTTAAGTGCCAGCAGTCTGGCTCCATTTTGGTTTAGGAGGAGCCCATCCTTCCTGTAGAGGCTCCCCCTATCACAAACGTTTTCCCTGTTCCTAATAAATCTAAACCCCTCCTCTGTACCCATTTGTCTCATCCAGCAGTTCAGAGAACGCTACCATAAAGGTCCTGGATTTCAGTCTCTTTCCTAGAAGCCTAAATTTGGTCTCCAGAATCTCTCTCCTACCCTTCCCTATGTCACTGGGACCTACATGAACCATGACCACCCGCTCCTCCCCAGCATTACACATAAGTCTATCTAGATGTCTTGAGAGATCCACAACCTTTGCACCACGCAGGTAAATCACCATATGGTACTCCCGGTCATTGCAAACCCAGCTGTCTATATTTCTAACAATTGAATCCCCATTACTAACACCTGCCTTTTCCTAATGACTGGAGTTCCCTCCCCTGGACAGGTATCCTCAGTTCAAGAGGATCCACAACGTCCTATGGAAGGAGGGTCCCAACTATGGGATCGTTTCCCTCTGCTCCCGTTGACTGTTCTCCTTCCCTGAGACTTTCATCCTCCTCAATAGCACAGGGACTGTCTGACCAGAGGCGGGACAGTTCTGCAGTGTCCGAGAAAGCCTCATATACGTACCTCTCGGCCTCCCTTAGCTCGGCCTCCCTTAGCCACCCTGGCTGCCAAAGCCCGTACGTGGTTTCTGAGGGCCAGGAGAAAATTGCACCAAATGCACACACATGCCACCTGCCCAGGGGGCAGGTAATCATACATGCTACACATGCAATAAACAGGATAGCCCCCATTCTGCTGCTGGGCTTCTGCCTCCATTCTCTCTTACAGAAAATTAGATTATTGATTGGAATAAAAAGCCTGTCAGGTAGATTGGTTTTAGTTTAGTTTAAAAGTTTTAAAGAATGTGAAGTGTACATCACTCGCTTCCAACTCCCCCTCTGAACTCCTTCACGGAACTCCATGGGAGCTGGCCCTGGTCGCAACAAGACAAGCTTCCCTTCTAAAATAGGGTATCATTTTATCTAATGAACGGTGGATGGTCTCATGTGCCACATAGATATCCAGACCTTGTTTTGCTTTTGTTCTTTTGAGTCTCATTAAACTCTTGGCCTCAATGATCGCTTGTGGCAGTGAGATCTAAACTGTAATTATATAATTGGTTCATGGATAGCTTACAGGTGGGACAAAGGGGTTACATTCATAGCTCCCCCAGCGCTACTTGAGATACTTAGATAAAAATGCTAGGAGAGGCAATAGAATGGATGTTTATTGTGATGTGAGTGAACCAGTCTTCCATCAGTTATTAAATCCCCCGTCCTACACAGCCTGTGTTCTTCGGGAAGAGAGGGGGGAAGGCTAAAGGAAACGAGCCCTTAAGGCACTATAGCCTGTGGTTCTGGACATCTTGATTCAAATTCTTGCTCTGACACCGACTTGGTGACATGAGGCAAGTCTCTCAGGCCCAGATACTCAGATGGATTAAGGCTCTTTTGAAATCATTGGGAGCTGGGAGCGTAAAGACCTTTGAGACTCCAGGCCTGCATCTGTGTGTGTGTGTCTCCTAAAAGCACGTCTCATAGCACTTCTGTGAGTAAGGATAGTACAGTCCTTGAGGCTATCACTGAGAGATTGCTTAGGCCCCTTGCGGGCTGTTTCCTGGTGCATAAGGCAGCCTTGTAGTTGGGCAATATTATTACAGAGCGACCTGAACAACCCTGTATTAATCAAAGCTTCCTCCTTGGTAACTATATTTTCCTATTCATTCATCCCTTTGTCCTTTCTTCAGTGTGTGAGCCATGGGGCAGGGTCCAGGCTGGCGTAGTACAGGGTGCCCCAGGGGACTCTGATTGCTGGACAACGTCAGGCAGACAAATGGGGGCTGCTCTGGGGGAGGGGGAAATCCAGCTGTGGCGGCTGTTGTGATTCCGAACATCCCAGCATCTGTGTGGCCGCACATGCCCAGCTTATCTGTGACGGGAAGGAATGCCGAGGAGAGGCCGAGCTGTGTTTTGTCATACGGCCCCTCTGGATGTTCTCACAAGATGCTGGTTGTGTCCATGGGGTGACAGAGAGGCGAGGAAGAGAGGACGAGCCCTTTCCATCTGCAGGACAGAGTCAGCGCTGTGCTGTCTGGAGGTAGTTGGAGAGCTGAGTGCAGTGGGGTCTGGCGCATGCACCGGGGCACTGCACAGCACGAGAAGCACAGTGGTGGGCAGTTGTCAGCCCTCTTGGTGCCTCCTAGGTTCACGACTTCAGTGGGGCTGTCTGAGACTGCTCTCAGTAGCACCTCATACCCGAACCTCCAGAGCACACGCCCCAGACCCAGCTCCGGCAAGCCCACTGCACCAGGCTCAGAAATTGGGGCAACATCGGGCTGATGGAAGTGACCCCTGTCCTGCTTCTGCACTGGGAGAATTCTGCCCCTACCTCCGGTGACATCCTGGAAGCACCGGTACACTGCCAGAGTGGCATGTAGGCTACCAGGACGGGGGAATTTTTGCACCCTACACTGGCTGAAATCCAAGCAACCACCTTTTCTCCATATACTATGTTCCTCTCATAACATAAGGACTGGGAGTCACCAAATGAAATTAACAGGTAGCAGGTTGAAAGCAAACAAAAGTAAGTTTTTCTTCATGCAGTGCACAGTCAACCTGTGGAACTCCTTACAAGCTGATGTTGGGAAGACCAGGACTTTAACAGGGTTCAAAAAAGAGCTAGATAAATTCATGGAGGTTAGATCCATCAATGGCTATTAGCCAGCATGGGTAGGAATGGTGTCCCTCACCTCTGTTTGTCAGAGGCTGGAAATGGGTGACAGGAGAGGGACCGCTTGATGATTCCCTGTTCCGTAAGCAATTTCTGGGGCATCTGGCATTGACCGCTGTCGGAAGACATAACATAGGGCTAGATGGACCGTTGGTCTGACCCCGTCTGGCCATTCTTATGCTCTTATGTTCTCTTCTCATTTCCAGAACAGTGAGGTTCGGAGAAATTTTCCTAGCAGGGCTCCGAGCATCTTTTGGTCATGTCCTGATGCTTCGTATTGTGACATTCAGAATAACCTGTATTTGTATCTTAAAACAGAGAGTCTCATAAGGGTTTAGAACTTAGTAATGAAGGATTCTTACTTTGGTTCACTCTCCTATACACCTGGAGACACCAGCAGACACACTGAGACATATATACCAGACAGTAGATGCACACTGACTGACAAACACCCTCAACTACCCCGTCACACACCGATATACACACTCACGAACAAGCACCTCTACACAAACAAATCCCCACCCCCACATACTATGCACACACCCTTGTGTGCAAATTATCCATCTTCCCTTTGTATTTGGCTTGGCTGAACAGCCTGCGCTCTGTGACTCAGCCAATAGATATCTGGGCTAAGATAAACACCAGACAGTTCCTGGAAGACAGAGATAGTTCTGTGATTTACTGTGTGCGGGGTTATGCAACAGAGGCCCTCCGACCCCCACCCACTGCCCCCCTAGAACAGGCTGTTGCTTTTCAGATTTCTACTTCTTGGGCAGAGATTGGTGGCGAAAAGAGATGCTCCCAAAAGCCACCAGTGTGACACTCAAGTGGAAGAACCCAGTTGCTCAGCTCCCTTTTGTCTGAGGGGGAAATGGTGCCAGCCAGCTTCCTGGAGTACTTATTTTACAACCTTAGAGCTCAGAATGTAAAAATGGGGTGATTTTATCGCAAGATATTTTGGGCCTACGAAGACGAAGGAAATATCAGAAATCGTACAAGCAAGCTTGTTCTCATGGGCTTTACGGCTTAGCTCAGAGTAAGTTCCGATAGGCATTTGAACTACCGAGTGCTGGACGAATGGCTGACCTTTCTGAAGCTCACCTTTAACTATACTTCGTTCTTCTGACTGAAGTCACCACTGTACTGTACCTTCCGCGCTATGGCGTTAGGCATATTGCAGTAGCACCTAGGGCAGCGACGGGCAACCTACGCTAGTGAGTGGTCTGCGTGAGCGGCCCTCCTTCATCTTAGTAGGTCGCAAGATGGTTGCAACCAAGATGGTCTTGTGGGCAAGGATCGTTTTGCTCACTGCGCTTGCGTACCTAGGATTTGCGGGATGTGCCGACTGAACCGTAGCAGCGCTGTGATTGGATGCTGAGGGAGCATGTGGCTCTCACGATCATTGGTGTGTGCCCTCAGCACACACCCCACTTCACACGCCCTTGCTTTATGTGCGTGCATCTGTGACGGCGTGTTGGGGGTTCCCCGTCTCCTGCACCCCGAGATGGCACAAACAGACTGCACCAGCCAGTGGAATAGAGGAAGTTTATTGCCTCTCCAGGATACAGCATAGCACAGATGTAGTCTGGTCACAGAACTGGGCTAGGATGCCTCAGGCCCCCTTGAGTTGGGGGGAGACTGGGCCCCTAAACTCCAGCTCCTCTCCCTAGGCTGTCTCCTCCATGCTCTCCCACAGTAACAACTAAATTCCCTTGCAGCCCTGCCCCCCAGTCCAGGGCAGCATTCACCTTCCTTTGTTCCTCTCCATGGGGGGTGTCTGGCCACTGGTTCGACAAGTTTGGCCTTATCTCTGCCTAGCGAGATTTTCCCTGCTGGGTCTTGCTCCAGACAGCAGGGGTCACCACAGCCCAGCAAGTACCCCCACTACGTCACAGTTCTCCCCCCTCCGAGAGCGAACTGAGCAGGGTCACTCCGCTCGTGACCTGGGGAAGTTCGGGCCCCTCGCTACGGGACAGCGCGTCGGCGATGATGTTGGCGCTCCCCTTGACGTGGATCACTTCCATGTCGTAGTCCTGCAGGAGCAGGCTCCACCGCAGCAGCTTGGCGTTCGTCCCTTTCATCTGGTGCAGCCAGGTCAGGGGGCAGTGGTCGGTGAACACCGTGAAACGCCGGCCAAACAGGTACGGCTGCAGCTTTTGCAGGGCCCACACCATGGCCAGGCATTCCCTCTCTACGGTCGCGTAGCTCCGCTCCCGGGGCAGCAGCTTCCTGCTCAGGTACACGATGGGGTGACGTTCCCCTTTCTCGTCCGCCTGCATCAGCACCGCCCCCAGCCCGGTGTCCGAGGCGTCCGTAAACACGATAAAGGGCTTGTCGAAGTCTGGGTTTACCAGCACTGGGGCCTTGGCCAGGGCTCCCTTCAGTGCACAGAGAGCCCTCTGGCACTGCTCCGTCCAGACCAGCTTGAGCAGCTTCTCTGCGGTCTGGGCTCCGACTCCCGAGACCCACTTGCGGCAGTATTGCGCCAGGCGGGAGGCCAGGTCCACATAGGTCTCCCGTGGCCCTTTCTGTATCTGTACCCCCCGGAACTTCTTCCTGTACATCTCGGGGGTCAGCCCGAACTTGTGCAGCAGGGCCTCCTTGACTCGGTTGTAATCCCCTGGCTGTAGGTCCTCCAGCTGACTGAGCACTCCGGCCGCCTCCTGGTTCAGTGCGGGGACGAGCTCCTGCAGCCAGTCAGCTGGGGGGACCTGTTGCAGCCCACAGGCCCTCTCAAAGGAGCTGAGGAACCCGTCTATGTCGCCCACGTCCTTCAATTGGGCCACTGTGAGCCTCTCCAAGCGCCTGGCATCCCCGGGACTCTGGGGCCCATCCACTCTTGGCGCAGCCGGGGCCCCGCAGGTTCTCCGCTCTGCCATGGCCAGCTCATGCTGTCGCTGCCTCTCTCGGTCCTGGCGCTCCCTCTCTCGGTCCTGGCGGTCCTTCTCTCGGTCCTGGCGTTCCTTCTCTCTGTCCTGTACTTCCAATTCCTTCATCCGCAGCTGGATCTCCAGCCGCCGCAGCTCCGCTGGGCTGGCCCCTGCCCTAGATGGGCTACGGCTTGCAGGCCTCCCGGGAGACGCTGTCTCATCTCTCCGGTGGGTTCCAGCGCTCCTCCCCCTCTCTGAGCCTGACACACTCTCAGGGGGGGTCTGGCTGCTTCCCCTGGGGACAAGATCCTGGCCCCGTGGCTGGTCATTCTCTTCCAGCTGGGTAATCAGCTGGGCCTTGGTTGCTTTCCGCACCGGCAAGCCTCTCTCTCTGCACAGCCCCACCAGCTCTGCCTTCAAGAGTCGGGCGTAGGCCATCTGCCCGCTGGGCCCCTCGGTGCAGACTCACCAGTCTAGTGCTGCAGCGCCCCACGATTCCCAGGAACCGCTTCGCTCTGTCTCCAGCACGCCTGGCTCCAGGGCTCTTGCTTCTACAGCGCCTTGTCGCTCACCGCTGGAAGCTTCATCCACGGGGTGCAGTGCATCCCACTCCTGACACCAGTGTGACGGCGTGTTGGGGGTTCCCCGTCTCCTGCACCCCGAGATGGCACAAACAGACTGCACCAGCCAGTGGAATAGAGGAAGTTTATTGCCTCTCCAGGATACAGCATAGCACAGATGTAGTCTGGTCACAGAACTGGGCTAGGATGCCTCAGGCCCCCTTGAGTTGGGGGGAGACTGGGCCCCTAAACTCCAGCTCCTCTCCCTAGGCTGTCTCCTCCATGCTCTCCCACAGTAACAACTAAATTCCCTTGCAGCCCTGCCCCCCAGTCCAGGGCAGCATTCACCTTCCTTTGTTCCTCTCCATGGGGGGTGTCTGGCCACTGGTTCGACAAGTTTGGCCTTATCTCTGCCTAGCGAGATTTTCCCTGCTGGGTCTTGCTCCAGACAGCAGGGGTCACCACAGCCCAGCAAGTACCCCCACTACGTCACAGCATCACTTTAGCAGCACCGGTAGGAAAGAAAGCTGTTCAGACAGAAATCTGTAGAATCTGGCGATCCTGTGTGTGAGCAACGGTAAACAAAATGTCTTGCAGGTCACACATGGAACCCCGATGGGCTGCATGTGGCCCTGGGGCTGGAGGTTACCTACCACTGACCTAGGAACCATCAGAGTTCAGTTCACTCTGTGCTCCACACTGTACAGATGCATAACTAGAGGATACCCAAAAAGCTTACAGTCTAAACCAGCGCTTCTCAACCTTTTTAAATAAAGTACCCCTTTTAAAATAAAATTATAAGTACCCCCAGTACCTACAGTTTTCAGACACACAAAATTTTTTCTACCATTGCAACCCATTTGTTTAAACAACTTAATCATAGCCGGGCGGGTGATGAAATGTTTGGGTGTAAAAAGTACAAAAATAATAAAGTGCTGTAAAACTTAAAACAAAAATTCAGTTTTCTCCAAATTTCAGTTGTGTTGACGTACTCCCAGACTTCTCTCAAGTACCCCTAAGGGTACTCGTCCCACTAGTTGAGAAACACTGGTCTATACAGACAAGCCGGAGGAAGGAAGCATTGTGATCTGTATAGGAATCAGAAGCAGAGAGAGATTAGGGCTGATCATTGAAAGGGGCTTAAGCGAGTTAGGGCTAGGTTTGTAAAGATATTTAGGTGTCTAATTGACATCAAAACCAATGAGTGCTAAGTGCCTAAAAACCTTTTCATCCCTGTTTCTTCTGAGATCTGGATTTGACACCTGATTCTAACACAGATTAAGGATAAATTATTTAGGGTAGGATTTTCAAGAAGCCCATGGGAGTTAGGCACCCAATGAACTCCCAGTGAAATCTGTGTCCCAGTTCAGAGTCTTAACCCAGAATATTTTTCTTCTCAGTAGTTTTCCTTCTGGAAAATCAAAATGAGGGAGGCTGGCAGAGCTATGGACACCAAATTCTTCTTAGACTCTGGCAGCCACATCTAGAGGCCACTCCCACTTCTAGCTTTGGGTCTAATGCTGTTTTGACCAAGGAAAGGGAAAAAATAGGAAGCTGCTCACAGTGCTATCATAAAAAGCCAAGTCTAAGGATTAGTGAATAAGCCATGGCCTGAGAAAACAAACACATTGACCTCGAAAGGAACTACTTCAAATAATCTTGTGTTGTTGTTGTTGTCATTAAACTCCGCCAGCTGCAAGTCTGGTTTCTACCGGCCGCGGTGTGAACTCTAAAGGCACTATGGCATAGGATGAAATCTTTCCAAAGCTGCCTCATTTGGGGTGGGGAGAGGAGTCTGAAATCCGGATGTGGCTTTGCGATTTTGTGACTTGGACCCATCTTTGTGTGAGATTCTTAGAATCATATATGGCTGAGCATTCCATGGCCTCTATGTGTTATGCAAGTTATAGAGAGGTAGCCGTATTCGTCTATTTCAGCAAAAACAAGGAAGTCCTGCGGCTTCTTTAGAGATGTATTTGAGCATAAAGTTTCATGGGCTGGAGGGTCAGATGCATGAAGTGGAAACCTCAGTTTGGAAGGGATATATCCCTATGCAAAAGATGGGTGTGCTACATTACTATGTGGAGGACTAGTGCTAATGATGCCAGTTCCCAACTGTTGATGAGACAGTTAGAATACGAAAGGAGGGAAAATTATTTTTTGTAGTGAGCTAACCCCTCCCAGTCTTTATTCAGACCCAGTCTGTTAGGGTATGTCTACACTACCCCGCTAGTTCGAACTAGCGGGGTAATGTATGCATACCGCAGTTGCTAATGAAGCCCGGGATTTGAATTTCCCGGGCTTCATTAGCATAAGCGGGGAGCCGCCATTTTTAAATCCCCGCTGCTTCGAACCCCGTGTAGCGCGGCTACACGGGGCTCGAACTAGGTAGTTCGGACTAGGGTGCCTATTCCGAACTACCGGTACACCTCGTTTCACGAGGAGTACCGGTAGTTCGGAATAGGCACCCTAGTCCGAACTACCTAGTTCGAGCCCCGTGTAGCCGCGCTACACGGGGTTCGAAGCAGCGGGGATTTAAAAATGGCGGCTCCCCGCTTATGCTAATGAAGCCCGGGAAATTCAAATCCCGGGCTTCATTAGCAACTGCGGTATGCATACATTACCCCGCTAGTTCGAACTAGCGGGGTAGTGTAGACATACCCTTAGTTTCCAGTTTGCATGTGAATTCCAGCGCTGCAGTTTCACAATGCAATCTGTTTTTGACTTTTTTTGCTTAAGGTTGGCAATTTTCAAGTTTGTTACTGAGTGTCCAGGGAGATTAACATGCCCTTGTACTGGTTTTTAAATGTCATCATTCTTGATGTCAGATTTGTGTCCATTTATTCTTTTTCATAGAGACTGTCCAGTGTGGCTAATATACATGGCAGAGAGGCATTGTTGACATGTGAGGACATATGTCACGCTAGCAGTTGTGCAAGTGAATGAGCTTGTGATGGTATGGCTGATGTAGTTAGTGTGACAGGATGTGGTCATAGAAGTCCCCTAGGGATCATTCTCCAGTGTGCTGAACATGCCCCTGATACCCACCTTCTTGCTCTCTGGGCCCCCAATGCCACCCTGTCCTACTGGGCCAGATCCTCTGTTCTCCTCCAGACAAGGCACTACTTTGGGTTGACCACCCCCCAGCAGAGCAATGCAGACACTGAAACACTTCAGCTCTGGGGTGGATGCATTTCTAGGGCAGAGCACCCAAGAAACCAACTCCCAAAAGTTTTACACAGGGAAAGCTTGTCAGGTAAACTCCCTTTATCAGTGAAAGAGAGACATGCACAGTGGTTGCTCCCTACAGGTAACAATTATTTACACAGGGTATGACAGTAAACAAAAGTGTTTTTATTAAGTGCAAACAGTAGGATTTCAGTGGTTGCAAGTGAGACAGATAGATCAAAGTAAGTTACTAAATTAAAATGAAAAGAAAACACATAGCTAGTTCTAATTCATGCATGTAAATTCTTATCTTAAAGAGCTGTTCTTATTTCAGACATACTCTTCAAGTCAAAGACAAACTCTTTTACTCTGATTTGGGCCTCCAGCCTTCTTTAAAGTTCTTTGTATACTTTTAGGGTGTGCTGGGTAGTTTCAGAGGCCAGCCAAAGACAAAAGGGGATTGCTTCTTATTGCTTAAATCACCTCTCTCACAACGTGGAAACCTATTTTACATCCCTTTTTCATGGGAAAATGCCCGGTTCAAAATGGATTCCAGCACCAGGAGGTACGGTGATATCTCTTCCCAGACCAACCATCTTCAAAACTTACAGGAAAAACTAGGCTGTTAACAAGTTGCCGAGTTGATCACCCAGTCAGTAGGCTTCCAGGGCACAAGTAATGGTTCTCATTAGCACATTTAAAACTATAAACAGACTCACACTTCATATTTCTAACTTCACATACAAGACTGAGGCATGCACTAGAATAGGAGATACAGATTATGACGTAGTGGGGGGTACCTTGCTGGTTGCTATGCTGGGCAGTGGGTTGTGAGTGACCTCCACTGGCTGCTGTCTGTAGCACGGCTCAGCAGGGCAGGGGATGAGTCATTGTGCAAAGGGGGCTCCAAACCTGTTTGACCAGCTATCTACCAGGGAGCGGAACAATGGGAAGAAGGGAGAGTGGAGCCCTGGCTGGGGGCAGGGCTGGAAGAGAGTTAGTTTCTGTCTGGGAAGCAGGGGAGAAGGAGCTAGGGAGGGGGCTGGGATTGTAGGGCCCAGCCACCCCCCATCTCAAGCGGGGGCACTGAGGCCTCCTAGCCCCAGTTCCTGTAACCAGATTACATCTGTGCTGTGCTGTATCCTCGAGAAGCAATAAACTCCCTCTATTCTACTGGCTGGTGGAGTCTGTTCGTGCCATTACGGGGGTGCAGGAGGTGGGAAAACCCCAACGCGTCGTCACACAGATCAATCAGATCATAACACTAAAATTGATAGGCTACAGGAGGTATTATGTTCAAAGCATCCCTGAGTTATGTACGTCTATACTCATAAGCCAATTTTCATAAAACATGGGGGCACCATCACAGTTAGTTGTGATGTCACTAGGGTAGTTATGTGGACAGAGTTGATAATAGGGTTTGTGGCAGGGATTGGTTCCTGGGTTAATGTTACTGAAGTTAATGGTAAATGTTTGCTTCAGGTTGGAGAAACAGGGAGGTGTCTGGAAGTGTGGACTGGCCTGCCTCCCATGGTCAGTGAGAGTGCGAGATCATGATCTAGGATAGGTTGTAGATCCTTCATGATGTTCTGGAAAGGTTTTAGTGGGGGGCTGTAGGAAATGGCCAGTGGCGTTCTGTCACTTTCTTTGTTGGGTCTTTCCTTTGTTATGTGACTTCTTCATATACCACCTGAGTATATGTATTATGCAGGAGATCAAACACTGCTGTTGCAATGATCTCTTCTGGATTTCAGATCGATGAATCTACGAACTCTGGATAGCCGGCAACCATGTATCCATACGCAAATAGTCAATAAGGTCTGAGGGCACACGGCCCTTTCCTTCTGCCTCTGTGCTTTCCCTTCCCATCCTAAAGTGCGAAAGGTTAAATGCCGGGGTCTGCTGAGCCGTGTTCTGCCGCGGCGGAGCCATCGGGAGCTTTGTGCAGGAGCAGAGTCCACCCCCGAGGCGCGGCGGCAGCTCCGAGCAGCTCACGCTTTCATGCCTAACTTCAGCCCATCGTGGGCTGAACTCTGATAATGAAATGATTGAGGCTGGCAGTGCTCTGACAACTTCACTGATGGCTGTAACTAGACACTGGCCCACACAGCTGCCAGTGAGCCTACGGTGCAACATAGGCCCTATTGTTGCAGGGCAGGCGGGACCAAGAGCCGGAGTTCATGTGAGGGCAAATGACATGCTTAGGAACACAATACATAGTGATAAAGCCCTTGGAAATATATAGGGTCTATATATGGTATATATACTGACTGGGAACCCTTTGACAGTCTTAGGGCTTCTTCATGCCCATTTAGGAGGCACTGCATGCCACATGTTCCATCACAGTAAAGATGTTTGAACTGTTGGGGTGAGGGATGTGCACAGAATAAATACACACAAGTGCATGTTCCCGAGAGGGGCTGTGCTCTGTGTGTGTATGCATGCAGTGTGTGTAGGAATATGGGCATATACAAGAGAAGGAGGTGAGCATTTCCATGTACATATGTGCATGTGTACTCGGAGTGTGTATGCCTACGTGGAAGATGTCAAGACTTTCCTAGTGTTGCCTTGGTTTTGGAATCTGCTTTCTCTCCCACAGGGCTATCTCTGATCACTGGCATTTTCAAGGGGGTTTGAGATATTCAACTCTTACTGGAATTCAGTAGGAATTGGGGGTCTAACTCATTTAGGATCCTTTAAAAAAATCCCAGATTTAAATCTTTGCTCTTGTCCGTCTCTTACTCCCGCTCATTTGGCCCATCTTGTTTTCCTACTACTGATCTTTCTCTCTCTCTGGTTCTAAACACAACTTGTTGCTCTTATCTTTTCACCCTCTCCTCCCCAAATGGCTGACTCCAGCTTCTCATTCCTGGACAATATTTGCTCTTCTCTTTTGGTTGTCATTATACCACCTCTCCAGGTCTCCCTGTAGCTCTTAGCTAATGCCTGCAACCAGCAAAGTGATTGAAAGGAAAGCAGCTATTGGGGCAAAATTATCTCTGGCATAATTCCATTAAAGACATGCCTCGTTCTCCTCCCCTTACACTGATAAAAATCAAGTGAAGACAATGGAAGCATGCCACAGTAAGCCAGTGAAAGGGGAGCAGAATCTGACTTGTGGTGCCTGGCACAAGAGGAGTAACCCCACTACAGTCAACAGAGCTGTGCTGCTAGAGGACTGGTGAGGGGAGGAGTAGAAGCATTAGCCAAGCATTTTTCATGGGGCTGGTAGGGCAAGCTGCTGGTGGGCCCACGCCACTTTGTTTACTTAACAAGTCTGTGGCCACTGAGCCTCTCAGCTCTCATTGGCTGCTGTTTCCAGCCAAACTGCAGCTCTGCCTGCCTGGAAAGGGTGAACCACAGCCGACAGGAGCTGCGAGCGGCACATGCTGGCCAGCGGCTTACCCTCGTGACCCTGCGACTCAAGTTTAAAAGCACTGCATTAGGCCAGTTGTGTTTATGAGCAGCCATAACCTTAAATAACACTTGGAAACACTAAGGGTACGTCTAAACTACATGGCTCTGTCGACGGAGTCATGTAGATTTGTTGTTTTGGCAAAGGGAAATGAAGCGGCGATTTAAATAATCGCGGCTTCATTTAAATTTACATGGCTGCTGTGCTGAGCCGACAAACAGCTGATCAGCTGTTTGTCTGCTCAGCGCGCTAGTCTGGACGCTCCCCTGCCGACATCAAAGCCCTTTGTCGGCAGCCCCGGTAAACCTCATCCCATGAGAAATAACGGGGCTACCGACAAAGGGCTTTGATGTCGGCAGGGGAGCGTCCAGACAAGCGCGCTGAGCCAACAAACAGCTGATCAGCTGTTCGTCGGCTCAGCGCGGCAGCCATGTAAATGTAAATGAAGCCGCGATCATTTAAATCGCGGCTTCATTTCCCTTTGCCTATAACCCTAATCTACATGGCTCCGTCGACGGAGCCATGTAGTTTAGACACAGCCTAATAGAAATCTTTTCCAGTGCAGCCTCCCAGTCCAAATAAAGGATTAGATAGGACATCTAGCAACAATCCTTGCTTTAAAAATGTGTGTCCTGTGGTTTAAAAATTCCGTACTACTTGGGAAACAGCCAAAGCCCATGGGCAGGTACCACTACCAATCAAAGCATTGTTCCGCCTGCACAAGCGTTTTACCCTCTGTAGTGGTTCATACCTGATGCATTAAAGGACAGTGAATCCCCATGTGTCCACAAGTAGACTCACGGATGGTGCACCCTCTTGAGGCTGGGCATGGTGTAGGCAGGTTTTGTGCCGCTAGCAGCTCCTGCTTGGAGTTGAGGAGGGATGGCAGTGGTCCGCGTTCGCCTCGTAACTCCGGTGTCTGGCTAAGTGGTGTTTTAATGCCAACCCGTCTGCGGTAACAAAGTCCAGCAAACAACACACTGGAATCTCAGTCCATGAAACCCAGCCCGCCTTTCTGATCGTGAACAAAGGGGATACTATTGTAATTCTATGTCATGGTGACTTTGTTAACAAGGCAGCTGACAACTTGGACACCCCGTACTGTCAGAGAAGCTCCGCATGTGACTGCACAGGAATTTAAGAATCTCATCAAATCCTTCCCCAAATAACTCCAAGAAAACTCTCCAACCTCATCCCCCATGCACCCACTGGAAAGCTTTCTTTCTCCGTGCGTTCCAGGGTTCACAAATAAGGGAAGCCAGGCAGATATGTCATTTCTAGCTGTGGCACTCTTATGGGCTTAAACTGCAGCAAGGGAGGTTTAGGTTGGACATTAGGAAAAACTTCCCACTGTCAGGATGGATACACACTGGAATAAATTGCCCAGGGAGGTTGTGGAATCCCCATCTCTGGAGATATTTAAGAGCAGGTTAGACAGACACCTGTCAGGGACGATCTAGGCAGTGTTTGGTCTTCCGTGAGGGCAGGGGACTGTGCTTGATGACCTCTCGAAGTCCCTTCCAGTTCTATGAGTCTATGATAGCCACGTTTGAAAAGCACTGCATCAGGCCCATTGTGTCTATAAGCAGTCATAACCTTAATCAAATAACACTTGCAGATACTTATCCCAATATTGAAATCTTGTAACCTCTTCCATGGCCTCCCTAGATTTGCCTTTCTTTTAGGGCAGGGACTCACAGGTCTTTCCCCTGGAATCCCACAATAAAACTCAAACAAAGAGTATACAATTAACCCAACTTGCCCTCTTTGAGCTTGACCTTTCATGCCTCTTAAATTTCCCTCACCCTGTTCCTCAGTTAAACATCTCCCACGTCTCTCACCCTGGACTCTGAGTTCCTGCCCTTTTATCAGGAGTCAGCATTGAAGCTTGCTGTACCTCCAGTGTCTGCTTTGTTTCTGTCCTGGGCATCCGCTGGTCTCATCCACTCAGTACAGGATGCCAGGGCCAACTGTCCATCTGGTCTCTCCACTCTCTAGTACCAGAGAATAACTACAAAGTTGTCCCCTGTATTCTCTTTCTGCTCCATAGAATCATAGAATCATAGAACCAAGAGCTGGAAGAGACCTCAGAAGGTCATCAAGTCCAGCCCCCTGCTCTTTTATGGCAACTGCTCATCTCCTTTCCTTGCTGGGACTCATCTTTAATTGGGGTTGGCCCACCCTCCAAGGGCACCTCTTGGGTTAATTGGATTCTGAGGCTTTTATTTATCTTTTTTTAAAGCTAGGATGGTTCTATACGCCATCACACCCTAGTGCAACTGGCCAACTGCGCTACGCGGTACAGGAAGGAGGAGGAGTCTTTTTTGATTTGCTGCCATGGTCCCTTGATCCCCTGAAGCACAAGAGCTCAGAAGATCCAAGAGCCACAGGGATCTAGAGTTACCCATTTCATTCTGTGTGACTGGATATGGGGAAAAACCAACCCCCTAGGATTTTTTCTCCTTTCATGTAAAATTATGTTGAATGGGAGAGAAAAGAAACAGATCCCGGCTAACAGAGATGCAAGTAAATAATCGCCAGCCTAATCCACTTTGACAAAGAAAGAAATTCAAGCAGAGCATTTGGAAGTCTGCAACTGACCCTGTAGCTGAAGCACGAGGAAGTAGTGTCAAACGAGGAGGCAGGTTCTTCTAAAAGCTTTTCCATTTCCAGACCCAGGTCCCTAAGCCAAAAACCCAGCGCAGGCTTTGAGCCATGACATCTGAGAGCACAAGCCTCACGGAGGGACGTGCTAAGCTCTGCTGGAGAGACAACGGATCAGGAAAATATCCTAAAGGAAGGAGGCCATCAAGCCAGAATGAAAAATCTCTCACAGGGGGAGGCCTACAATTCACTGGTGAAATCTAATAGCAGGTGGACCCACCTCCCATGGGGACTGGTGGAAGCCCCGTCATTGGAATAATTTACACCCGGACTGGAGAAGTCATTGTGGGAGAATCCATTCTCGGCTCTCTCCGTGCAATCCCACAAAAGTCAGTGTGCACCTGGGTAATCCTGCTCGCTGCAGGGAAGGGTAGCCTCAGGGCAGGGCGGGGTGGAGGGATGTGTGTTGCCCGGCTCTCGTTTGAGCAGTGCACTTGATTCTCACCCAAAGAGGATAAACAATGCATGAGGCCTAATGAAGTGTGCACCGTGCCCCCAGCAGCCTGATTGCACAGGGCCAGGGGAACGGCCAATGATAAGCTAGCGCTGCTAGAAGCAAGGGGTGATTAGGAAGGCCTGTTCTCCTACCCAAGCCAGTCCTCATTGCCCGTGAGATGGCGGCCACTGCTAGCTGTGTGCACGGGGATGGGTATCTGGCACAGTGTTAGTGCCCCAGCTGGCAACAGGGAACGCGGAAGACACACACCAGGCGCCAGTTCCCTAGGAGGAGAACCAGACAGTATCTGGCCTCAGGGTTGCAACACTGAAAATATGGCGTCAGCCCCCCTACGTGGGCATGCCTGGAGGAGAGAGGGAGCTCTCTGGGGGGCTGGACATCTCCCCGTGCATGTGACCCACTGTGATGGGGTGAGGCAGCCCCGCACTGAACCTGCAGGGCCCAGCCAGGGTTACCTGGCTGCAGAGGCCCCTCCCCCACAGCCCTACTGAGCATGCCCGGGCTGTAGCTGTGCTATAAAAGCCTGGGGAAGGACTCAGTCAGGGGAGACAGCCGGAGGAGAAGGACCGGTGCAGGGAGCTCCCACTCAGCTGTTGCTGGGGACTCCAGGAGAGGCCGGAATGGACGCGGAGGTGAGCTGGTGTAACCCAGGGACTGCCTGCCGAGGGGACGCCGGCACGGAGCTCGCAGCAAGCTGGGAAAGTACAGGGGAAGGAACCAAAGGGGACCAGGTAGGAAGCGGCCCAGGGCAGGAGCGGGAGCCGCCTCTCCTGCCCAGAGAACCTCGGCGCGTTTCAGTCGGATTGCCCCGCCGAGGGAGAGACCCGTTAACCGGTTGCTCACAGGGCCCTGGGCTGGGACCCGGTGGAGTAGGGTGGGCCCGGGTCCCCCTACCTGGGGTGCGTCCCCGCTACAACCCTGAACTACATTGCGGACTCAGGCCGGAGGGCCTGGGCTTGCTTAAAGGGCCAGCTATAAACTGCATTGTGGACTCGGGCCAGGGGGCCTTGGACTCAAGAGGGCAGGCGGGAGGGGCCCGCCACACCCACATATAACCACTCGGCAGCATCCCAGGGCCTCGTGGCAGCTCACCACCCCGCACTGACTAGGGTGCTTTGCTGGAGCGTCGTGCAGCGAACATACCTGTAAAGAGCAATAAGAGGGCCACCGTGGAGAGGCAGATAATTGGTCAGCGCTTGACACCTTCCTGCCCCTGCTGTACAACACCGCCAGCGCAGACAGCTGCCAGCTCTCCAATCAACGTTGTAGAGCGGTGGCCACATCAGTCTTTGATTGATTTCCAGGTAAAATGCTTTCCGTCCTGCAGCTTCGAGACACACTCCCGCCAAGCCCCAAGTCAGAATCCGTCCTAGCAGCAATGTTCTGCGGGGCATAAGAAGGCTCGCACACAAAGGGAACAGCCCATCATGGTACCACATCAATACTCCAACTTACCAGTCACTGGACTGCCCTCCAACCTCCAGCAGGGGGTGCGGCTTCCTCAGGATGCTCCTGTATTCCCCTTCTTGTTCCAGGTCTACTTAAATCTGGCTAGCGATGGTACCAGAAACAATGCAGCAGGAGACAGGATATGTCCAGTTTGCATGTATTAATGCCTACGCACTGGAAAGGGATCTAGGGGTCAGAATGGATGACCAGTTAAACATGAGTCAACACTGTGACACTGTTGCAAAAAAACCCAAACCTGATTCTGGGATGCATTCACAGCAGTGTTGTGAGCAAGACAGGAGAAGTCATTCTTCCTCTCTACTCTGAGCTGATTAAGCCTCAGTTGGAGTATTGTGTCCAGTTCTGGGCACCACATTTCAAAAAGGATGTGGAGAAATTGAAGAAGATCCAGAAAAGAACAACAAAAATGATTAAAGATCTAGAAAATATGAGTGATGAGGGAAGACTGAAAGAACTGGGCTTGTTTAGTTTGCAAAAGAGAAGACTAAGTGAGGACATCATAGCAGTTTTCAACTATCTAAAAGGATGTTATAAGGAGGAGGGAGAAAAAATTGTTCTCCTTGGTCTCTGAGGATAGGACAAGAAGCAATGGGCTTAAATTGCAGCAAGGGAGGTTTAGGTTGGACATTAGGAAAAAGTTCCTGCCCGTCAGGGTGGTTAAACACTGGAATAAATTGCCCAGGGAGGTTGTGGAATCTCCATCACTGGAGATATTTAAGAGCAGCTTAGACAGACACCTGTCAGGGATGGTCTATGTGGTACTTGGTCCTGCCGTGAGGGCAGGGGCCTGGACTTGATGACCTCTCAAGGTCCCTCCCATTTCTAGGGTTCTATGATTCTAGCTGGTGATGGGAATTTCAGGTGTGACAGCCCCTGCACATACACAATGGCCGATGTCCTTCGTTACCTGAGCCTAGGAGGATTTGTGACCAGGTGACACATTTTGCCCAGGAAGCAGGACAAAGGCTGGAGGAGGAGCCTGGCTGGGGGCTGGGACCAGGAGCTGGGAGTAGGCCAGTCTCCGCCAGTTTGAGCTGAAGGGGGAGTCCCAGGGCTCTGGTCCGGTCCCCCTCTTCCAAGATGGATTGCACCGACGGCGTCTGGTTTCTGTGCTGACAAGTTTGTTCTACACTGTGTCCCTTTTGTTTACTAAACCTTCTCTTCTCCCTTCTGGCTAAGAGTCGCATCTGACCGCAGACTGGGGTGCAGGGCCATGCCTTCCCCATAGCTCCATGACAGGCATTGGGTTGGCTCTTGAGAGCTGTGAGGGCAGATCAGAGTATTCCAGGGTACATCCCGGCTGTAAAGGCAACAGCTCATTACAGGAGATGCTACACTTTGCAGTCAAAGGGCAAGCTCTCTCTTGAAGGCTCTGGGTAGGTCTACACTACGGGGTAAGGTTGAATTAAGGTATGTTAATTGCGTAGCTGAAGTCGAAGTACCTTAACTCGGCTTTTGGCGCTGTCATGCTGTAGGAAGGGGGAACACTCTCCTTTCGACTTCCCTTACTCCTCGTGGGAGCAGGACTATCCGCATCCACCAAAGTGTCGACAGGCCCTGTGGTGGCACAGGCCTCCTGGAACCTACGGGGGAAGTGAAACTGTGCACAGGACAAGGCCGGATCCAGATCTGCCACCAGGAGAGTGGGGAGAATCGTGAATGATGAGAGTGATTATTTTACAGCTCAGGGGCTCCCATCACTCTGTTATATCTGCATCCGACACCCTGGCCTCTGACCCAACCTCAAATGACATTGGCTTTCCCCAGCTCTCTACTCCTGCCTAGATCTGTGTTAGACTTTGCAGCTTCAGGTTCAGACCCTGTTACTCTCTGACTCCTCCACCTCCCAGCGGAGCCCTGTTGTACTTGCAGCCTGCACCCTCTGCCTGTGTCGACTGCAGTGACACTTGGATTCCGCTGGGCAAGGGGAAGCATTGAAGAGACCGTGCAGAGAGACAGGCCAGAAACTCTATGCTCCAAAGCCCAGATCCCAGCTGGGTGGCTTATGTTCTGGTTGGGACTCATGTGGGTTGCACTCAGTCTTTCTTTGGCATATGTGAAAACTTCTCTACAAGTGGCACTTTGGGCCACAAAGGTAACCAATACTACCTGGTGTTATAGTGATAGAGATGTAGCCGCGTTAGTCTGGTCTTGCTGAAACAAAAGACAGGACTATGCAGCACTTTAAAGACTCACAAGATGGTTTATTAGGTGATGAGCTTTCGTGGGCCAGACCCACTTCCTCAGATCAAATAGTGGAAGAGCATTGGCATGGCCGTATATACCAAAGGGATACAATGGAAAAAAATGAAAAAAAGTGAGCTGCCGAGTGTAACACACATTCATTTGCTGTTTCACTGGCGTTTGGGGTGTGCTCCCACACTTTTGACGCTGTGACGAGACATTGGGGTGCAGGCCAGATCAACACACCGAGTGGCAGCTGTCACTTTTGCATCACTTATCATCATTAAGCCCATCAATTCTGGGCCCCAGCCTGTGCAATGGCTAAGACCACAGCCCCATCTAGTGTCCTCCCTGGGAGCCTGTTGCAACCGTAAAGAAAAGACCAAAGGCTCCCTCTTATGGAGAACCAGAGGGAGGACCAGGCCGGAGGAAAGGGATTTTCGGGCTAGAGATGTCCCCTGCTCCATGGAAGATGTGAGATAGTGTAGCTCAGTAATGCAGCCAAAGAACAACCGCGTCACGGCAGGGTCTCGTCCATCTCTGGCATGATCAATACGGAACGTGCAGCCAGGTCTGTGGGCGTCTCATTCCAGGCATTGCAATGTCATTGATGCTTTGTCTCCCCAGCGAAAGAGGCAGATATCTCTATCCCCCTGACTGTGACTGCAGGATAAAGACATCACCCTTCATTGTGAGAGTGCAAAGCTGCTTTAGCCCCGTGTGTGCAGATGGCATCGAAATGCTTTTTATGGGCAAGGTGACTCCCCCGTTTTTCAAAGCGTTCGCCTGATGTGCCCCTCTCTTTGGTGGGTGATCTCTGCCATGCCACTGGGCCTGCTGTAAACCTCCCATTGCTGTGACAGCTGGTGTGTGGGGGCCCAAGCCTAGAACCCCTCACAGCTCTGCCAACATACACCGTCTGGCATCGCAGAGTGGAAAGATTGTTGCGTGGCTGGCACACTAGCTTAGGACAATAGAATTGGGTTCAAGTCCTTTCTCTGGCACAGACTTCCCATGTGATCTTGAGACATTCACTTAATCTCTCTGTGCCTCACTTTCCCATTGACAAAATGGGGAGACTAGTACGGCCCTACCTCCCTGGGGTGTTGCGAGGATCAGTGCTTTAAATTTTGTGAGGTGCCGCTCAGATATTATAGTGATGGGGGCCATGGATGTAGCTTAGATCAAAGGCATTCCTGCTGCACCATTCCCGTGTGCTCACTCCGCTCCGCCAGTGCACCTCCATCCCAGACCACCTCAGACCCTGCAGCTCCATCCCATCCCTATCCCACACTCAGACCCGCCAGCACCGTTCATCCTGGTGTGCACAAATGCTCGCTGCACAGCAGTGGGCCTGCCACACTCTGGTCACGAGTGACCCATGCCTGTTGACATGTTGTAGCTATAACATGCACTTCACAGCAGGGCTGGTGCGAAGCATGTGAAGCTGCTTCCCTCGCGCATGGCCCTGTGCCTCGGCAGCGTGTGCTACCTCAGGCACATATGGAAGATGCGGGCTGCACATGGCAGTGTTGGCCTCCCCGCCCAGCAGGGCCCGTAGCTGACGGGAGAAGAGGAGGAGGCTGCTGTGGGTGCTGCTGCGGCGGGCACCCGGGGTGGCCCAGCTCCCCCCATTTCCAGCCCAGGAGCTCTTTGCACCTCTGGGGAAGCAGCTGCTGCTGTAACACAGCTGGAACCCTGGACCTGGTGTGCATCCACCAGTGGCCCAGGCCGCAGCGTCCCCTTTGAACTAGGCTCTGAAATAATCATGCCAGCCCAGCTTAATAGTGACCATTCCCACTCCCACGCCTGCCCCCGTCTCTGCAGTCTCATTCTTATGAAGTGTGTTGTTCAATGGGAACATTCTTCGTACGGATTGGCCTGCCAGCATTCCAACTCTCCCCGGCCAAGCCCTCTTCCCTGCATCCCCTTCCAACGCGAACACCGCAGCCCGAGGTCAGGCCGTGTGTGAAGCAGGACTGGATAGAAGCTTTCAGCTTCGCTCTTTCCCAGCGCAATGAGACCCAGAGAACCGCTGCAAAGACAGCGTCATTTTCGAGGCTGAATTCAATCCGTGCCATCCAATAAAGGCAGTAAGAGAAGGCCCACTCCTTCATTTTAGGTGTAGCCAGGACATTTTTCCACAAGGGAGCTGAGCCGGGCTCTACCACACTGTGTTCCATCAGGTAGTCTTAGACCACGACAGGGAAATATTGACATTCTCTGGCCACTGTGGGGCAGATATGGGTATTTTACTGAGTGTCCTAGCAACAGTCTCACCGCACTTGGGTTGTGTACGTTCGCATTGCTAGTTAATCCTGTCTCCTCACTTACCTCACCACCAAGCTGAGCTTTCCAGGGAATATCACCTCTGATGTCTTGCCAGCCTGGTGGTCACTGTCTGTGAGATAACGTCTCTTCATTCTGGGTCTGTGACATAATAACATTCAGTCTCCTTTTGCCGGTGCCCACATTCCAACTTCAGGACAGAAATTGACCAGAGAGAAATGTGAGAGGTTAGTGACATTCTTGGGCTGGGCATTCACACAGCTCTTCGTGGAAAGGAATGGGACCAGGAAGAGACACCCTTGATGTTTATTTTAAAAGTCCCTGATGTGCGATGCACTTTAATACACCCTTCTCTGGTGCAGCTTTTCAGCTTCAGGTGAACCTTGCAGATGGGGCATGACTACATTACTTTTGTTGGTGGAATGTAGCAGGTCCCATAGAGCCCATAAAAGGACCACGGAACTTCATGTCTAGGGCTCATCTGCACCCAGTTTTCCACAAGACAGGGTTATGGCGAAGAGTTTTATTCTTCCAGACAGAGGTAGCGGTAGGAAGAGATGGACCGCGTTGCCAAATGACATTGTAAGAGGAAGTGTCCTTGGAGGGCCGGACCTTCTGTGCAACTTGTGGTGACATCACAGAGGCACGGGAATCAGAGATGGAGATCTTTTCCTGTAATAGGCAATGGTCTATATTTGTGAAGAAGATTTGGTGCAAAGTTTAGATTCACTGGCTAATGCAGAAGGGCCATCCCAAGAGAGCTTTTGGTGTAGAGAGGAGCTGGCAAGTTTGGGAGGTTTTTATTTTCCAGCCAGACATAGGGAAGCACCGTTTAACTGCTCAGCATTTTGCTGCATGGGAGGTGAGCATGAGCTAGAGATGGGAAGTCTCTTTCCTGCCCATATTATTCAACCATCTCCAAATCCCCTTTTCTAAATGAGCAATGTTCTCTTCAGAGCCACAGCCTGAGAGCCAATCATGTGCATGTTGGTTCAGACACGGCACATGGTGGTTCCATCACTTCTTGGTGGCCTTTCACGTGTGGGGGCATTTGTGTGTTCGTGGAGAGAGGAATCCACCAACTTTTATTGGCCCCATACAATAAAAATGCAGACAGGATCTCTAGAGACTCAGAAGCACACTTTGTGCTATGTCTCATGCAAAGGGGTTAAGCTTTATGTAAAGAATTCCTTTGTGCTAACAGAGGCGTCCAGTTAGGAGGGGGGGGAAGGGTTAATACATTATGTTTGCAACACCGCAGCTCCTCGAATGGCCCATGCATGTGAACATACATGCAAATCAACAGCACAACGGCATTGCTAGTGACACAGACTAGAGATAAATTACAAGGGCTATTGATTGTCATGCCTCATGGCATAAACAGGGCACCAACTGGAGTCAGGGAGCAATTCACACTGAGGTTTCCTGGCTTTCTCTGAGACATGGTGGCCATTATGAGGGACAGAATACTACGCAGGCTGGGCCATTGGCCTGACCGTATGTAACGATAGCTTACCCTTATATACAGCCATTCATTTATTAGTATGTGTGTGGTGGTAGCAGTCAAAAGCTCCCTTCAGGATCAGGTCCCCACTGCAGTAAGAACTACACACATAGGTGGGCTAATTTGAGTTTATTAAAAAAATGGCAGGGAAGAGGCGAGGTTCTTGCTGGTACTAAATCATCACTAGTTTGAATTCTATACACTTAATTATTTAAATTAGCATCAGCATTCCCATAAGACAGGGGTGGGGAACCTTTTTACTGCCAGGGGCCACTGAAAAACCAGTCAGAGGCCACACAGGAGCAAAAAAAAAGGGGGGGGGAACACAAGAAAACCCCTTACTACTCACCTGCTCCCAGTGTGCCAAAGGTGGGAAGCAAAATAAAACAAAACAAAAAACAACACAACAACACAACAACAACAACAACCAAGGGCTAGAGTGTGAGGCTGGCCCTTGTGCACCAGCCCAAAGGGGGTAGGGGCATAGGAGGAGCAAGGCTCAGGACTTCTGGCCCACGGTGTGTAGACTTCAGTAAAATCCAAGGTCTGGCTCTGGCCCGCAGGCCGTAGGTGCCCCAGCCCTGCCATAAGATGTGCCACCCAGTCCTTTGCTGGGTGACTGATTTTGTATTTCATTTCATTTATTCATTTACGCTGAGTGTTATGGCAAAGGATTAATAGACCCACAGCACGTGACAACCTGCAGCAGAATTGCTTCACAACTCCACATGGTCCTGCAGGGGTAATGCCGCTAGTGAACAACCGTGACCCGCCTGCCCAGCTGACTAGGACAAGAAGTGAAGTCTTATTTATCTCTTGGAAAAGGAAACTTGGGCTGAAGAGAATTAGCCAAGTCAGGAATTGGTATCCGCTTCGGCAAAAAATACCATGGGACGTTAAAGCGCCAATTGGTCAGCACTTTACATCTCATTTGAAGGACAGAGCAAAGCTGGTTCCGGTCTGACTCTGAAACCCACCAACTGATCCGGGCCCCAGCACCTACATACAGGTGGTTGCCATCAACGAGATGGCCTGGCCCCAGGGTGGCATCTGAGATACCCCGGTGAGTCCATGCACTCAGACCAGGCAATAACGCCAACACTTGGATTCGGTGGTGGGGTAATGCTTAGAGCTTGCCTGGACGTAATATTTAATTTGGAGTGAGTGAGAATTTAAAATGCACTCGCGATTCCGAGGAATCCCAGGTGCGGACAAGCCTTTGGAAAAGTTGGTGCTATGGTGGCAACCACAGCTGCGGCCCCAAGTGAATATTGGCCAGGCCCCCTTCTCTTTAGCTCTGTGAGATCTGCTGGGATTGCAGGGAAAGGTGTCAGGGCAATTCCTATGGCTTTATATGCGTGTGTGTGACTGAGTGAGTCACAGTAATCAATTACAGCTATTAAATATCAAGTATTTCCCATGAAGCTGACATTTCTAATCCCCTCATGGCCTTCTCTTTTCACACACCAGCGACTGAGGCGTTCCCCCACTGGGAGAAGCTTTTTCCAATTTCTCCGGCCTTATTGCTCCCTCCTACTTCAAGTTTAGAATTAGAGACACAATAAAGAGCCCTTTAATGGGAGGGGGAGCATTGGGGAGGGGGAAAAGCAGGTCCCTTGCTTGAGCCCAGGATTCATCTGCCTCTCCCTGTGGAGATAAAGAGGCCCTTTCACCCCAGCAACCAGAAGGTTCAAGCTGGATATGTGCTTCCTAGATAGGCTGTAGCTGGGAGCTGCCAGCCTGGGGCCTGCTTGTGGTGACATTTTTACCTCAGATTAGACAGTATGTCTCCAAATGCATTAGAGTCAAGGCCTAACTGGTTGCTGGGGAGACAGGCCCTTCATCAGGTTGCAAGTTTGAAGGAGAGCTGCTGTATCTATGAAACCAGGCCTCCGTTGGCTTCAATGGCTGCTTTTCTTCAGATTAAAGTTAATAACAGCCTCCCCCTACCTTCTATGTTGGCAGCAGACTCACAGCGGAGCCCAGACCTGACGGAGGTGGGAGCTTAATGCTTCAAATCTCCCTACCGGAGAGCTCGCTCCTCACCGGCTTTTGTTCTCTGCTTTTGCTGAGTGATTTTCATTACAAATATCCTCTTATGGTGTGTGCGTGTGGAGAGGCCAGGAGGGGTGAGCGGCCCACACAAAGAGAAGGAAAAGGCCACTCGCTATAGAACCTGTAATTACAGGGGCTCTGCCTCGCCTTGCGGAGGAGCTGACGGGATTCCTACCAATTGGACATGGCAGCGTTTCACACGCACAGCCCCTCCGAGGGCAAGCGCTTGTTTTTATTTCATTACCACTGGCGGGGATGCAAGAGAACTTTGCCCCCCAAAACACTGAGCTCCCAAGCGGTTTGGGGGATTTTTTTTAAATTTTAGCTAAAGCTCGACTAACTTTGAGTGTTCCCCAGCAGCCTCTGTGCTCTCTGGTTCCATGCTGGAAAGGCAAAAATACGGCTGTTATTGCTGTAGCCAAGATGCAGGCAATAAGCACCGGAAAACTCAACAGAGTTCTTGTTCTCTTGCTACGAGCGTGTCCAGCCCGTTCTAGAAAATGCAAGCGGTTCTAATAATTGCCAAATGGGTGCTGAACCAAACCTCTGAAGCTTGTAAGATCTGCCCGCCTTGGAGGAATATCTGCCTAAACAAACTCACTGCTTCGTTATAAGAATTTTTCATCCATCCTGCTACAATAACAATTACAATGAATACATAGAATTTGGATCAAGATACTCAATTCAGATACAATTAAATGAAAATAGAATGTCACCTCCTAATTACAGCCAGTGGTGCATGCATTGCATGAGTTTCTTCATCCATATTAATATTTACACTGCACCATTACCATTATAACCAACAGCCTCATACCCTTTAATATACTTTACACCACAACTCCCATTTTAGAGATGGGGAGACTGAGGCGCAGAGTGGCTGACTAATTGGTCCAATGGGAAGTGGATTTGTCCATCTGGGAAGTGTAAGAGAGCAGCCGAATACGAGCAATTATCTTTGAGACCTCCTGAAGGATGGGGGCAGTCCCAGAAGACTGCAGATGGGTCCACAGTGCCCAAGATGTTGGCAGAATATGTGCCAGTGTATGCCAAGGATCCCCATGCCTCAACTGAACACTGACAAATACACAGCTGGAATAAGCCCGGCTCATCTGTGTGTTAGTATTGATAAAAGTGATTGTCTAGGAAGGAGTCTGCAGAAAGGGATTTAGGGGTCATAGTGGACCACAAGCTACGTATGAGTCAACAGTGTGACGCTGCTGCAAAAAAAGCAAACATCCTTCTGGGATGTATTAACAAGAGTGTTGTGAGCAAGACACAAGAATGCATTCTTCTGCTCTACTCTGTGCTGAGTAGGCCTCAACTGGAGTAGTGTGTCCAGTTCTAGGCACTACATTTCAGGAAAGAGGTGGAGAAATTTGAGCAGGTCCAGAGAAGAGCAACAAACATGATGAAAGGTCCAGAAAACATGAGCTAGGAGGGAAGGCTGAAAGAATTGGGCTTGTTTAGTTAGAAAAGAGAAGACGGAGAAGGGACACGATGGCAGTTGTCAAGCTCCAAGGAGGAGGGAGAAAAATTATTCTCCTTCACACCTGACGGTAGGACAAGAAGCAATGGGCTCAAATTGCAGCAAGGGAGGTTTGGGTTGGACATTAGGAAAAACTTCCTGCCTGTCAGGTTGGTTAAACACTGGAATAAATTGCCTAGGGAGGCTGTGGAATCTCCACCACTGGAGATATTTAAGAACAGGATAGACAGACACCTGTCAGGGATGATCTAGACTAGTGTTTCTTAAACTTTTTGAGATTATGGAACACCAAACAATATTTTTTTTATGCGGAAGACCTATGAAAATTTTCTTCCAAAAAATTGTTGTCAGATAAAAAAAAGACAAAAACAAAGAAGACCTGGAAGTTGTTCATGGAACACCAGTGATCCGCAGAACATAGTTTAAGAAACACTGATCTAGACAGTGCTTGTTCCTGCCGTGAGGGCAGGGGACTGGACTCAATGACTTCTCAAGGTCCCTGCCAGTCTTAGGAGTCTATGGACGTAGGTATTCAAATTCTGATCTCCAACAGAAGGTGTCATGCCCTGGCCAGTAGAGAAGATTCCTTGACACCAGAGAGCCTACTGTGGAACATTAAAAAGGACAATATCCCCTCCCTGACTCTCATGAAGATAATGGCATAGAGTGTAGAGAGAAAAGACTTAGAGGTGACCTGGTAATGGACTTTAAATAGGGGAAGGGCTATTCAAGAGAATCTAATGATCAATTGCTCTCCATGGAAGGCAGGACAAGAGGTAATGGACTTTAACTGCAGCAAGGAAGGTTAAATTGAGAAATAACAAAAATGTTGGTAACTCTAAGGCTAGTTAAACTCTGGAATAGGCTCCACAGGGAGGTTGTGGAATCCGCCAGTGGAGGTTTTGAAGAACAGGTTGGCCAAACACCTATCAGCATCGGTCTTAGGCTTCCTCGGTCCTGTTTCTCTGCAGGGGGCCGGATTGATGAAAATTCAAGGTCTCTTAGAAATCTACATTACTATGATTCCTTGACAGAGCAGGGAACCTGTTTCTTTCAGCCCCAGGCTTATTCTTTAACTACTGGAGCCTCCTTCATGACTACTATCTCGATCTTCAGTTTGTTCTTGAGTGTAGTAGGTAAGAAGCACGTCTCCTATTTTTAGTAATTTCTTCCTGTTGCCCTTGGCTACACATTCTAGATCAGGAAGCATGCTATGCAAATGTGGGGGCATCTGCAGAAAAGCTCACACGTGGGCCAGCATACCTACTGGTCAGAGATGGGAGACCTGGGTATTAATCCCAGTTCTGCCAGGGGTGAATTGTGAGACCTAGGGCCACTTTGTTTATTTGTATCTCCATGTAAATCTGGGCTAAAAAATCCACCCACCTCTGTAGAGTGTTTTGATAGCCAGAATAAAAAGGAAGGTGCATTCTAAAAACAGCTATAAGACCCCAGTCAAAATCACTGTGCTAAAGTCAGTCCTTCCCTACAAATGCTTAGGATCTATACAGAAGCCTGTATATGTGTTCTGCGACCCACCCTATAGCTGTGAAGGTTGGATCAGGATCCTGGTTTGAGTGTCTATTGTTCCCCCACCTACCACAGATACATTCCTCATGGGGGAATTCAGCAAGTGTTGCATTGGGAGCCATCGTAAAATTGAAGAATTCCTGCAGGACTGATACATTCAGGCCTCGGCTTTTGAGTTGGTTCTCTGTAATGAGGTTCAGTTTTCTAGCACACCAGAGGCCAGCTCCCAGGGTTCTACTTTGGATCAATCTAATTCCCACCCTCTTTTTTCCTTCCCCTTTTTACTTGTTAATTTCCATCTGGGTCTTAATTTCCTTCACCCTGAGATCTGTCCAGGCCTGGCCTCTGCCTACGTGTGATCACACGCTTTAGTCCTTTACTTTTCGGGGAAAGGTCAGTAATAGAGTTTTAGTGTGCGGAGAAGAAAGGCAGGGGCAGAAAGACAGAGAGTGCTCACAAAGTTCTGGCTGTGAGCCTCTCTGAGAAAATGTCAGGTTGGGGAGTCTATAACAGTCTTAATCTGCAGTACAAGGGGATTAAAAAGGCCATTCTCACAGGACAAAAAAGAAAAGTAGAAGCAGAAGAGGAGGGGGAGGTAAGAGGCAGGTTAAAAACCCAGAAATAAAGAGCATCAGGATTTAAAAAGCTCTGTCCCCTGGTGTAATAAATGCATCTGAAGTGGCCGGCATGGAAAAGGGGCCTTAGCAAATGGCTTTGCTTTTGCTTTTCACACTAAGCACATGCACTTCAGCTGTCTTCAATCAAGACAGACTGTTTTGTTTGGCTGGGTTGATTTCCAATGGCAAAGGAGTGGGAGGGGAAAACAGGTCCTTAATGAGTTTCTGCCAGACTCAGCACTCCAGAGAACTGGTGGGTATTATTTTAAAAGACTGATTTATGGTCTTTGATCCTCATCACCTTTGTCCACCCTCGGGACTGGCGCTCAAGTGAGCCCCACATGTGAGGACATGGGGGGAAAAAGGGGGTCTGGGAACAGGAAGGGAGTGTGCTGAATTCTGGGAGGATTTGCTACAGGGATGCTGAGCAGCCTTTGGAGTGGCTCAGTGAGGGGGATGAAAAGATTAAAGGAAGGAAGGAGATTTTTAAATACAATTGAAAATAGAAGTTCCTTGGGGAAGATGTAAAGGCCCCTGAGGTGCAGGGCAGCCCGGGCCACAAAGACCGTAAGCAAGGAGGATGGATGCTCTGAGATGGCCACAAATTATTTGCACTACTATTTACTGACCTGTATGCCTGCGAAGGGGGACCCCTTTGTGCTAGTGCTGGATACACAGAGTAAGGAACAGTCCCTGCCTACAAGGCTGTACAATCCACTCCCCAGCCTACAAAGCTTATCGTAGGCATGGACAGATGTCCCATTAAAGTCAATGGGACTATCGACACTGCATTAAGTAGAGCATGTACGGGAATCTTCAAAGGGGAAACGGAGTGACATGAAGTGATATCATACAGCTGGTCACAGCTGGAAAGAGACTCCCCATCTATTGCCCTATCTGCTAGATGGCACTGCTGCCAGCAAAACACTTTCCTATGCCCTTCCACTGATTGTAGAAGCAGAAGTGGGTTATACAAGTGAATACAAATCGACTCTGTTTAATGAGCTGTTCACCGTAGAGTTAGGGCCAACATTAGATTTCTACCTGGCTTTCAAAGAGACAACTTCCTTATCTATCGCCTGCCACCATCCCCATCCCTTGTGCTGTGCTTTCACCCACTTTCTTTAGTCAAGCAGGGTGGATAATCATGAGACACCCCTAAAGAACATCTGGAGGGCTGCAGAAAGTGATGTAGGCAGTTCAGTAGGCAGAGGTTTATCGATGAGATCCAATCTTGCAGAATGGAGTTAGCAAGCGCCAGAGGTGGTCGAGTGCCTTGAGAAGTTGTACTAAAATGTAACAGTACTGGCGAAGTTCACACTGGAAACAGGAACTCACATATCCAGCGGGGCCTGGAAAATGGGGTGGCAATAAGATAAGAGGAATATAGCTACCGGAGCACCATTATTCCAGTGCTCAGGTGAAGGGAAAGGCCTTTGAATGAATCATCATCCGCCATGCTCTGCATCCCTAGGTGGTGACTTCCCTAGTGCTCTGACACTATCCCTGCACAGAGTGATGCAGCAGGTACATCACTTGTCTACTCCAGCAAGGCTGTGCCTGCACATCTGGTGCATTGGGAAACTTGGCCCCTGTGCGCATAGTCCTGGGGGTGCGCTGGATCAGCATTTAGCCATGGATATAGTTCCAAGCAGGTTCTGTAGAGTGTAGTCCCCCACCCCCCCCATTGGATCTGGTATTAATTATCCAGTGTTCTGCAGAGAGATAAGTACTTAATCCTCAAGCTGTTGACACTGGAAATGGACCAATCTTCCCTGGGGTGGATATTATGGAAAGGAACTTGGCTCCAGCAGCTCTCCCTGCCACATGTGCTGTGCAAATGTTCTCTTACTCATAGGTAATGGATTTCATAGAGCATATGGGATCTTTCTGTGGCAAAGCTAATCTGCAATAATATATGACCCAAGCGCTTAGTTGTATACGATTTCTCCCATTTTTTAACCTAATATTTTAATTCCTACTTGGAATTTTTCTTTTCTAACTCTCTCCTCCTTTTTGCTTTTAATTATCAATCACCATCACTACACAAAGGCATGTAAACTGGTGAAAATGGTGAAACGTGGGCAATATTTGTGCGACAAAAGCTTTAGTGTTACTTTCACTTCTCTTCTGTGCCAGGATTTGCCACCTACGCTCTGGGACAAGCTATTCACCCACTCTCTGGTCTCTCCTCAGTTTTTGGTCATCCTCCCTGTTTTATACTCTTCTTTCTTCACCGTGCTTGGTGTGCAAGGATATGTTCCGCTCAATATGCATTTAAAATCCACAAGCATGTTTGCATTTTTAGGTAGAGTATTATATACACATGACAAGAGCACACTTCACAGGTATTTTGGTACACTATTTGTCTACATTGCTATGTACAGGTGTTGTTATGCACAGTATTATCATACACAAGTAAGTCCTCACAGAATTGGTGTCTGGTTTTGTCCCCAAGTGAAAACATAGGGAGTTGGTGCACCATTACAATTCTGCCGCTGTTATAGGGGGTTGTTGTTATTATTTGGGCTGTGGTAGAGTTTAGAAGCCCCAACAAAGATCAGGGCCCTGTTGTGTACTCTATATACACAGTCCCTGCTGCAAATGGCAGGTGTGGAAAGAAGCACATAGACGTGAAATGACTTGCCCAAAGTCACCAAATATGGGAGCTGTCGATCTCGGAATAGAACTGAAGCCTCCAGTCCGGCAGGGTCATGCCCTGTCTGCTGGAGCACAATGTCTCTCTTGTGGTACAAGCTGAACCTCTCTAGTCCAGTTCCCTCGGGACCTGACTGGTGCCGAACCAGAGAATTTGTCTGATCAAGGGAGGTCAATATTGTCTGGCAGCATCGCCAACACTTCCACTGCTTACTAGGCTCTTAGGAGACAGTTAGGGCTAAGCTGGAGCTAAAGAACAGCCCAGAACCCTGAGAACCAGAACTGGGAGCTGTAAACAAACTTTCTGGGACCATGGGAAAGTTGGCCACACCCAAAACGGGGTGGTCACTATTTATTTTTGTTTCTTCCACATGACAGCTCACGCAGTGCTTAAGGCTCCTCCACAAAAGTAGCACAGGGCTTGTCACATCTGAGCCATGCTCTGTTCTGTACCTTGGGTAGGGATGGGTAACTGCGGAGCTTTTGCTTATGAATCCCAAAATATTGAAGATTTCCTTGCTGTTCTCCTGTTCCTGCAAATGCCCCCTTATTAACAGGCTGTGACAAGCCCCTGAATTCCTGCCAGTAAAATGAGTTTGCGGAGTGTGGTGTAGCGAGGAGGAGGCAGCTGGATTCTTGCTAAAGAGGGATTTTCTGTGAGGGATAAGAGGAGATACATTGTTAACTCAAACCCACGGAACACTTTTTCCTCTGCACTTTTTCCCCTTTTCATTTGCAAACTCGGGCCAAGTGGCCTGTGCAAAGGACAGAAACCCTAAGAGAAGCTTGATCTTAATACGATGCGCATAGGCATGTGCAGGGGGTGTGCCCAGACACAACCTAATGTCTCAAAAAAAATGGCTTTGCGTTTTAATGTAATCACATGATATGCTCTTTTATGTAAAGCTTAGTTGTTAATTTAAAAAAAATTAAAGTTTAGTTAAGTTTTAGTTTGTTTGATGAATAAAATAATGTCCTTTATGACTGAGTATTCAATAAATGTTCACCTTAAAAAAAAACCTCCCTGGGTGCACACCCTAATGAAATGTGCTGCGCACGCCTATGACAACGTGTGCTGGGCAATGGCAGCAGACAAGCTGGGGCTTTCAGAGTAAGCCAGCAACAGGCTTTCTCTTCCTACTTCTACCCCTGTGAATGTGGGCAAGTCACATCACCGCTCTGTGCCTCATTCCACCACGTGTCAGCCAGGAGCAAATAACGCAGGGGAGCTCCGGAGCAGCATGCAGTGAAGTCTGCAAAGTTCTCTCAGCTCTGTGGACAAAAGGGACAACACAGCACAGCACAAGCAGCAGCGTGTACGCTTGACACGCCTCCCACTGCAGCACCAGGGCTCTGGCTATGTCCTGCAGAGTCTGCAAGAGGAACTCACTCCCCAAGCCCAGTATGATGAATGGGAACTGATTCATTCATCCACACCTGCCCTCAAATAATGTCAGAGATCAAGGCAAGATATCTGAACCCGAGTCTCAGCCTCTCTGCTTCCCAATCCTATTTCCTCCAACGTACAAAAGTGGCTTTAAGGATTGCAAAAATACCCCTCTCCCCTGCCTTCTCTGTGACACTGCACGGTCTGATTTATAGGCGAGGGGCTCGCCCACCTTCTCACAAAGCAGCCTTTTTATTTTGGCATCTCCGGTTGACGTTGGGTACAAGTTGGGACATCCAAAATCACGAGCTCATGACCACGCAGCAGCCCAAGAAAACCAGCCAGGGCTTGGTAATGTTCTTTCAGAGACTGGCCTTGTCTCTTCGTGCCTCTCCTAGGCTTCTTTCGGGCGAGGCAGGTCAGGGCATGCCGTAAACGCAAATACTGGGCAAGGGGAGCAAAACAGCAAGCCTGCGAGTCAGGAGGAAGGAGCAAAGTGGGACGCTGAAGGTCAACCTGTTCCCTAAGAATGAATAAAGGAAAGTGAAGCTGGGAAGACCTACGGGGTCCCGACTTCCACACCACGTGTTCTGCCACCAGGGAGGGACTATCCTCTATAGTATGTTCTCCAATTCTTTGCTCAGATTCACTCTTGAAATGACTCACCCAATGGCCTGTATCCCTTTCCACTTGGGAGGCTAGTCCTTCCCCTAACGGATCATGGCACTGTTAGGAAGGCTTCACACGCAGGCAGCCTAAAATTTCCCTTTGCTCAATTTCATCTGATCCCTCTTTGCTTGTAGACTCCCCCAGGCCATCCTAAATAGCCCCCACCCTTGGCATCTCTACCTTTCACAACCTTGTAGGCAACACACACCAGAGTTGATACCCACATGGTGGCTGTCTCCCTCTGGGAAGAGCAGGGTCTGTGTCTTCACGGCCAGATGCCTACCCCTCTGGCTACACGTCCTCTCTAATGAAAACCCTGCGCACCCGAGTCCAGCACAATGATTAGGGAACAGCAGGCCGGTGTGGCCGGCTAATACATTTCTCTTTTTGTGCCTGGAGGCTTGAGTGTGGCACATGCAAAGGAATCACATTGGGGTGTTGTGCAGAATGCAAATGATGGCCAGGACCTTGCAGGCATCTCTCATGCCAACTCTCTCCCACTCACTGTTTTAGACTGCAGAGACTCACAGGAGGCAGGGTCCCCTTGGACGGCAAAGTCCAATGCCAGCCAGACTGCGGCTCGTGACCTGATGAAACATGGCCCATGGGCTGAAGGAAACGACAATACTTTTGCTGATGCCTATACTCCCCGCTCACCTTTGTAAAGTTAGTTCAACAGCTGGGCACCATAAGCCTTTGGTATGTAGAGATCGTCACCCGGAGCATCATACAGTGATGGGAGATTATATATAATCACCTTGTGTTGCTTCTATAACATCCCCTCTTTCTAAAGCACTGTGCAAACAACAGAGCAACACTAATAACACCCCTTTTTACAGCTAGGGAAACTGAGGCACAAACAGGTTAAAGTGACTTGCTCACAGACACATGGCAAGCCAGGGCAGAGATGGAGGGGTGGAGGAGATTTGCAGTCCTAGGGTTCTCACCTATCCAGAGCATTCAACCATCCTGCCTTGAACTCTGACATTACCTGAGGGCAGGTTTTCATGAATTATTCAAGTTCCCATTCACCACAGTGGGCCCGTGGAGTGAGTTCCTTTTGCAGACACAGAAGGACATGCCCCTGTACTCGCTGCCTCCTTTAATCACCTCCCATGCATCATCGCACGGTGAGGTGAGGCATCTCCAAGGACTCGCAGCAAGAGGCAGTGTATGGTGATAGCAACTAGCGTATTGCCCGTGGGCCTCATATGGGTTGGTTCCTTTTCTCCATAGAGCCCGGCCATTGTAACCCAGGGACCTTCCCCTCCCTTCCCCCCACACTTACTCGATGACATGGGGTGGATGAGCCATTGCCCCATAATTTTCCATTTTCCCTGCAGGGGCACATGACGTGGGGGGAGGGGGCTCTGCATTTCTTTTTCACCCCAGATTCCTCTCCTCACCCTGGGCAGCAAGGAATCTCAAACCAAGATGATCTTGGAGTTGCGATGGTGGGAGGCTGCTTCCCCTACTGCTGAGGAGGGCATGGGCTTCTGCTAGTCACCCGGCGCTTTGAAGTTCCCAGAAATGTGGATGGTTGCTCATGATGCCGACTTGGGGCCATGGAGGAGGTTCCACTCCGTCATTCGGGGAGGCAGAGTTCTTCCCTCTTGCTTCACGCTGGGCAGACAAATGGGCAGAGTGAGCGATGGGCAGAGGAAGGAGACCAGGGGGAACGTGCCTGGAGACGGGAAGGACAGCACCAGAGGCAGGAACTCTCCCCGGGGATGTCCCCATCTCATCCTCGGGAGGAATGGAGGTGGAACGGGGACATCACCACTCACAGAATCTGAGAAGGTCAGGCAGCTCCTCATTGGGTGAAGGCTGCATGGGGCTCAGAGTCCTAAGGGGTGAATTCATTCCCGAGGAATAAAGGCTGGATCCTTCTTCTCGTTGCCCTGGATGGTGTGGGAGTCGATGGGCGTTCTTGTGACACCACGTCCTGGGGCCACATCTCCGCACATCATTGCCAGAGCCCGAAGCCTTCCACGTGCCACCCTGACCACTCCGGGAGAGGGCAATGCAGACGGAAGAGGGCAGGGCGTGACATTACTTCCGAGTGGGTTTTGTGGCTGGCCTGGTCTCACTTAGCAGCCCGCTTGCCCCAAGAGAGATCAGGCGCTTTCCCGCCATGAGCTCCTTGCTCTCCAGCACGTGAGTTATGGAACGGGCACTTGTGTTACACACAGACATCTGCCCTTGCCCTCACTGGGTACAGTCAGTCGCCCCGCCAACTAGGAGAAGCCTGGAAGAAGCCTCACATCAGACCAGCTGGGGAGTTGATTAAGAAACTCCTAGGCCTGCCCAGAAAACACTGAATGCCAGTCGCCGGATGCCTGGCAGTTCTTCACTTTTCTCTGTTGCCCGTTCTCCTGTGCTGTGGGCAACCGCGGCACTGCTTAACCCGGGGACGTGCCTGTGGTCTGGAAGCTGTTGGAGACAGATGAAGCTACAGCTGCTGTTCTGGGGTCCTCCCCCGAGTTGTTAAGTATCAAAAACTCCAGCAGGACATCCGAGAGGCGATAAACCAAGTGCCTGAAAGAGACAGAAGAGAAAACAGGCTCAGCACTGCACGGAGACGGGAGTCCCACCTCTCTGCTACCAGAGGCGACTCTGCACTCATGCAAGCAGGGTGTGCCATTAGAGCTCACATTCTCTCAGAGACCCGGGATGGGGTGTGGGCAAAATCCCACATACTGAAAAAGAAACACTTCAGTGGACAGGTGATTCCCCTCCTCCCCCAAACAATGCTTGTCTGCTGCTGCTGCTGAGAAGTTTGGAAGGTTAGAATCAGTCCCAGGGAGAAGGATTAGTACCGGCTGGGTGTCTGTGTGGCTCAGAGATGCATAATGCTCAGTGGCCTGCCGTCTGTGTATGCAGCACATCCCCGCAGGCCCACGAAAACCAGGAACAGGACTGCCCTGTCTGGCTGTGCCCATGGGGATGACTGTGCCTCCAATGGAGCTATAAAGTGTAGAACGGCGTAGCTATGGCAGCACCAGCAGCAGAGGCACAGCTGGGTCACGCAGAGAGCACGCCGGCCTGAAAGGGGTGGGCATGTACTTGGCTAGCTCAGCTGTGCCTCTGCTGCCACGGACTGTGCTCCCGCAGCCACACGACTGTTTGTTCTCACGCTGGCTCCAGGAGAGCTAGTGTGCGAGGGTGTGTGCACACCTGTGGTGCAGACATCATAGTAAAGCCTTTCCAAACAACTGGGCAACCCAGGACTGGGTCCGGCTTTGTCTCCTGCCGCACCCTTGGTCCCAATGAAATCAGCAGCTCGGCTGAGCGAATTCATGGCATGGTTAGATCACTATTTCTGACCGTGCTCTCAAGTCAACGTCTCAGGAGATGAGCTTTCAGAGTGAGGCCCCTTGATCTGAGACTTTACTAGTTGCAGAGAATTTCCCCATCACCTGAAACTTTCAAACCAGGGGGTTTTCCACAGTCCACCACACAACGCACTGCTTAGTTGTGGCCTAGCAATGGCCGTCGCTTTTGGAGGCTAAGGCGGCCCTATCGTAGAGGCTACCTGTTTATGATGGGTTGTTGTAGTGATTCCAGCACCAGGTTCCAGCGCAACTGACATCTGCTTGTTCCAAGGATCTCCAGAATTAAATCTGTAACATCAGAGACACGTTTTATCTTTAAAAAAAAACCTCCGTGTTTTAACTACTATACAGGACACACTGCACTTGTTCAGGAATTTCCACTCAGTTGATATTAAAAAGGCTCTTTTACCTGATTAAATGTCCCCAAAAGTGATACTGAGCTGGAGAAATGCCGGTAAAATACACATCTTAAAGCCCAGACTTAAAAATCCAGCTCTAGACCCGAATGTAAACCTCCAGCTAATTATAATAAACAGCAGATGGGCAAGAATCTTAATGCACTTTACAAATGCACTTTACAAATTATCCACAGATAGATTACTTCACCCACTTCTGAAGTGCAGCCACCTCTGGGGTGAACCGCAGAGGGAATGTAAAAGAACACCAGCTGGCCAGCACTTCAGGGTTAATGGAACAGTGGCCCAGGGATAAGCCAAAGGAACTCTGTTTTATAGCTCCTCTGAGAGACCTGAGGTGCCTTCAGCAGAACAGCCCGTGCTTGCTGTGCGGGGACATGAGCGCCCTAGGAAGCGGGTGAAGGAAGAGCACTGCCTACCTCGTGGCCAGGACAAGGAGGAGATGAGGAGGCCTGCATCAGAAGTCGCCAAATATCAGGCGGTCTCCCGCCGGGCGCTGGACTTTGCTGAGGTGGCACTGTGAATTATCTCACAGGACTGTCCGCTGGGAGCTAGTGCAGACCCAACTGGTGGGCCATTTCCCTCCTGGAGTGGTGTGAATTTGCCGTGCCGTGGATGGAGCACAAAGGGTGTCCAGAGGGCACAAAGTTCAGAAGGCGGGAGTTAACACTTCCCAAAGGGTTTCATACGAGAGGGGCGAGCGAAGCAGGGATGGCTTCAAGTCCAGGCCTCCACCATCACGCAAGGAGGCTCGCTCGTGCCCTGAAACCAGGTCCCTGAGGTGACAATGCAACCTGTTCATGGGCAGAGATCCGCAGCCGCTACTTTGCCCTGTTCTCGGGGGGGGGCACCCAACTTATGACAAACTCCCACTGGTTTGCCAGCAGCCTCTCACTGCTCCCGGCCTGTGGCGCTCCGTGGCTCCAGGGGTTACTGTCACTCCCGCTCTCCGTCATAACAAAGGGGTGGGGTGGATTTCAGCGCCTGAGCCCTAAAGAGCCCAAGCGTGTGAACCGGTTACCACAGCCCGGGGCTCTCGGGTGTTTACCGCAAGGCCAACTCACCAGGAAGGATTCCCATCAAGCTTTGCAAGGCCTGCTGTGCCGCTGCCTCCTTCTGCGCCTGTGTCCTAACAGGTTTAGGCACCGCCGGTAAGACTCCCCCGGGCCATATGGATTCCTGCAGCAGTCGTAGGTATTGGACCCAGCGCTGGGTGCAGGTCAGGTTAGCCACCTGAACTTCCAGCCATCTGCCGGCAGGCAAGGGGAGAGAGGAAGCGAGAGAGGTGAAAGATGGGAATTAGCTCTTGAGCCTCCCCGTCTGGGGAAGGGTTATAAAATGCAAATGCAAATGCGGCCTCTTTCACTGCAGCGGTCACAGGGCATTGCAGCCGCTTCACAGTAATTAGCTGCTCCTCCTCACCCACCTGAGGCAGGCAGAGATGGCTACCCCCATTTTACAGATGGGAAAATTGAGACACTGCGCACAAAGGCCAGATTCTGACCCTCTTGCGTGCCCCGGGGAGGAGTTACTCCCATGAAATCAGTACAGTTACTCCTTTAACCGGCTCCTGGTGGGATCAGTGCTCCACAGATCAGATTAGTCCTTGAAGACTGTGCTTTGCGCTAGCTCTTAACACTGGCTTGAGGGCAAACTAAGCCCGGGGCTTCTTGCTCCAAATCTGGGGCCTTAATGCTGAGAGCATCCTTAGTGCTTTTGGTTTCAGAATCAACCCGGCTCAGAGACTGAGATCCTCTCAGCTGAAGACAAACACAGGCCTCCCGGATGTGTCACTGGAAAAGGAAGACCGCTCCCAAGGCTAGGGTAGCATGCGGGGTAGTCGGTTTCCCTCCGTTCCCTGATCCCATTGCCAGCATGGTCTGGCGAGGGACTCTGGTCCAGCATCCAGAGCCCTCCTTGTCCCGTCCCACTGCTAGGAGATAAAGTCAAGTCAGGACCCTGTGTGAGTGATTTGGTGTCACTTGTACCAAAATCTAACCTCGGGCATGAGGAGCGGCTAAGGAAAGTGCCAAGGGGAGGCACTCGGGAAAAGAAGGAGCTGTAAGGAGACACCCGAAGATCTTTGCTAATGTCGGTTCATAAGACTAATGCTATATCGTCCTAGGGCAGGAGGTGAGATATACTGCTGGCTTTCCATCCCCTCTCCCTTAGCTCTGCTCACCTCCATCGCTGGAGAGCAGGGAAATGATTGCAATGTTCCTCCAAAAATGTGAGCCGTACGCCTATTAAAAGGACAGTTATGTACCCCCCAAAGAAACTTCTCGCTGGCCCTCCTGCTGGGTCAGGACTGTGCCCTTTATATGGTAACAACCTGCAAATCCCAAGGCGGTGGCCACGAGAATGTCATTCCAGGTTGGAGCCAGGAGGCATGTGCAGCCAGTGCAGGAAAGTTTCGTTGACACCACCCGTGCTGGCCAGCAAATGTTACTAAATCAAGTGTGGGTCCCTAGCCGCCAAGACATTCCAACGCTCTCCCAAGTAACAGAAAATGCCTCTGCAGCCAGCCAGCCCTCAGCTCCAGAGCTCCTTCTCCTGCCAAAATCAGCCATGCTGAGTGGAACCCGCCACGATCCTAATCCGGATGTGCCCGTCCATGCCAAGGCTCCCTCTGACTTTAGCAGGAGCAGGACTCAGCTCCGCGGCATGGAGAAGGCGGGTATGATCGCCCCAGCACTGGGACGCTTGTCTCTACCAGGAAGGGGCTGTTCAAGGAAGAGCGAGGACTAAGGGAAAAGTTTGCAATTTCTCCAGCCCTTCCATTTCCCACCTCCTGGTGCCCTGCAGCCTGGAATTCAGCATGAGCCAGGGAGTCCACACAGCAATGAACAACCCAAACTCTCCTAGCCTGAGCTGGATGGTAGGGGACAGCCACGGGCGTCTAGCTGCTGTCCCAGCAGATACCAGTCCACAAGAGCGGCAGGAGACCTGTCCCATTTGGCAGCCTGCGCGGGTGCTCGCAATTCCATCATCACTATGCTCCAGTGGCTTGTAGTTCATCCAAGAGCCAGGCCCTGCCAAGACAAACTTTATTTAACCTGCGCTCTGCCAGACTGTCTGCATTCTTCTCGGGCTGCCCATTCGGGCCCAGGGCTTCTTTCCCGGCTTCCAAACGCAAGTGGACAGAACGAGAGCAGCACTAAGGATAGAAACACCAAAAGGTAACCGAGGGAGAGAACTCTGCGTCCTCCCAATGGCTGTCTGGGCAGGGTTGCAGTGATCTTACTCCTAGTGCACCCCTCTCTCACGCCATCTCCCTAGCTATAAGCTTCCAGGCACCCACGTGCACACACACACACACACACACACACGGGTGCACACGTGTCTCCATGTTAAAAACAGTGACTCAAAGTAAAGACAAGAACATGACACCAGCCTTGGTTCTACCGAGCTGTAAGGCCTTTGGAATGCCCCTAAACAGCCCAGTTCCCGGCCCTACTCTGCGGCGCCTGGATGATTATTCCAGAGACTTGGGCCAGCAGGGGAAAAGATACCATCAGCAGCGCTTTGTGTCTTCCTCTGTGCCCCACGGCCCCAACCAGGTTCAGAGCCCTCTTGTGCCATCCCAGCACGTCCTTGGGGCTCAACAGACGCGTTTCCCCCAGCTGTGGAGGGCAAGGTAACCAGCTCCTGGTGTAGATGAGGACAACATGCATGTTTGAAAATGCGTTGGCTTGCGCTCAGCTTTGCCCCCAGCATCAGCATGCTGGAACATCTTTCAAATCTTGCCAGTCATGCTTAGTTGGGCCAGGAACGCTCTAGGGTCAGCCACCACCAACGCGCATGGTGTACAGGGCGTGGCACTGCGCCAACTCTACGGGCACTGTCATGCTGAAAATCCCATTAATGAACAGATTTTCAAGTGCAATCTATTTTCCCAGTCTAGGCAGCAGCTAAGAGGGTTGCAGAACTCCAGGGACGTAGCGTCAAAGCATAGCAATCGGGCCAAAGATCTTTCCAGGGATGTTAGATCAAAAGCTGCACTGGATTAATCTCAGCTATGCTCAACGACCTTTCTCTACTTGCTTCTGACAAAGAGCAAACACGTTTCTTGGCAGGAATGCCAGCGAAAGAGCGATTTTGGAGCTAATATTGCAGAAAGATAATGTTGAACATGGAATCATGAGTATCAGCAGTGGAAGACTCACCCGGAAAAGTTGCTCTCCTCCAGTTAGGGGACTGAATGTGCAAATGGGTGCAAGCCACAGCCCAGGACGGGTAGGGATTATTTAGTACACTCTATAATTTTGCATTTTCAGTCTAGTTCAGTGCCTCCCAAGCTGGGAAGTGAGTGCAGCACCAGAGGAGAGGACGAGTCCAGATCTGCTCCCCATCAGGCACCCACGTTTCTCCCTGCTCCGAGGTCAGCCCCTAATGCAGCTCGTTTCAGGAGCAGTTCATGTGAGCAGGGATGCGGCAGTCTGCTGTCCCAGCTGTGCTCAGCTGCAAGAGCACCCACGAGCTGGCTCCTTTCGATCCCCAGTGGGCACCGCTGTCCCAAGCAATCTGTCTGCTCTGGGGAGCAGCCCCACACACAGAGAACAGAAAAGAATCAGCATTAGGGAGTGAGATGAGGAAAAAAGAAAGGAAAGAAAGCGAGACACAAAGTGGAGGAGAAACAGAAAAGAAAAGGGACCACGGTGGGGACTCCCTTATGCCATGTCAGAACAAGGCTGGGAAGGTCAGAATTGCTAGACAAAATTAGACAAGAGTTTCCTCTAACACCAAGCGTGGCCGATACCACATGTAAGAAATGCCCAATGACCTGACCACAGGGGAAGTTCCTTCCAAACTCCCCACTCTTCATGGCTAGATCACTGGGGGTATGTCTACACTACCCTCCTAGTTCGAACTAGCGGGGTAATGTAGGCATACCACACTTGCAAATGAAGCCCGGGATTTGAATTTCCCGGGCTTCATTTGCATAAGCGGGGAGCCGCCATTTTTAAAACCCCGCTGGTTCGAACCCCGTGCAGCGTGGCTACACGGGGCACGAACTAGGTAGTTTGAACTAGGCTTCCTAGTTCGAACTACCGTTACTCCTGGATCAAGCCTCTGTATTTCTGTGGACAATAACTTTGTATTACAGAGTCACGGAAGTCACCAGGAGCACAAGGCAGTCACCCGAGAGCGCTGAAGGAACTCAAAGATAAAATACCGAACTAATAACTGTGCAGTTAAACCAGCTAACAGAAAGTTGGGACTCATTAAGGAAGGGATAGAGAATAAGACAATATTGTGTTGCCTTTCTACACATCCATGGCATGCCCACATCTTGAATATTTGGGCAGATCTGGTCGCCCCATCTCAACAAAAGATATATTGGAAGTGGAAAAGATACAGAAAAGTGCAACCAAAATCATTAGGAGAATGGAACAGCTTCTGTATGGGGAGAGACGAATAAGACTGGGGACTTTTTAACTTGGAAAAGAGATGACTAAGATAGGATAGAGTCTATAAAATCATGACTGGTGCGGAGAAAGTAAATAAGAAAGTGCTATTTACTCCTCACAGCACAAGGACTAGGGATCACCAAATGAAATTAATAGGCGGCAGGTTTGAAGCAAACAAAAGGAGGTGTTTCTTCACATGACACAATCAGTCTGTGGAACTCCTTGCCAAAGGGTGTTGTGGAGACCAAGACTGTACCAGCGTTCAAAAAAGAACTAAGGGTAAGTCCATCAATGGCTATTAGCAAGAGTGGGCAGGAATAGCGTCCCTAGCCTCTGTTTGTCGGAAGCTAGGAACAGTGACTCAGCATGGCTGCTCTAAAACACCTGGCATTGGTCACTGTCAGCAGACAGGACTCTGGTCTAGATGGACCTTTGGTTTCACCCAGTCTGGCCGTTCTTATGTTCTACATTCATGTGGGAGGCAGGAGTAATGTTTTAGACCCTTAGGCTGTGTCTACACTGGCATGAATTTCCAGAAATGCTTAAAACAGAATAGTTTTCATTATAAGTATTTCCGGAAAAAGAGCGTCTACATTGGCAGGCTGCTTTTCCGGAAAAGCCCTTTTTCCGAAAAAGCATCTGTGGCCAATCTAGACGCGCTTTTCCAGAAAAGAGCCCCGATCGTCATTTTCACGATCGGGGCTTTTTTCCGGAAAAGACTACTGGGCTGTCTACACTGGCCCTTTTACGGAACAGTGTTCCGGAATAAGGACTTATGCCCGAGCGGGAGCAGAATAGTTTTTCCGGAATAGTGGCTGATTTTGTACAGTAGAGCATCGTTGCTTTTCCGGAAATTCAAGGGCCAGTGTAGACAGCTCGCAGCTTATTCCGGAAAATCGGCTGATTTTCCGGAATAAGTGGCCCAGTGTAGACACAGCCTTAAAGTTTCCGGAATAAAAATGCCTCTTCTTGAGGCTGAGTGGATCAATGAATCGAAACCCCAGAGGATTCAAACCCAAACTCCTGTGACAAGCTGCCACGGCCACCCGGCACACCAATTACACTCAGCTCCAGCCCACAGATGTGCACCAATGCCATATGACAGCTAAGGGTTAACATTTTTCGTGCCTGAACTTAAATGTGTAAAGCTGCCAATCTGGCACCTTTCACTGGCGCTAAATTCACAAGTAATTTGTTGTGTTATTAAAGCCCTAATATTTTAAGGTAGACACCCAGACGAGACACGCACACACACAGAGGAAATCAGGTAGAAATAAACCTGCTGACAAACACAAATAGAGCTGGGTTTATTTGGAAGAGCGATAAGTTGCTATTTTCACTCTGGTATTTTACCCAGAAATAGGGCCCCAAAAGAAATTACAACAAACCCATCCCTGAACCATCTCCTTGTGTTGCAGAGGAGACCTGAAATAGACAGCAATTGACCCCTGAGGCTCAGCCACCAAAAAGCGCTGAAAATGCCCAGTGTCAAGAGCCAGAATGCAGAGGCAATGGGCCCTCGCCTCTTGTCTGGAGGAGCATAACTTGTCCATGTGGTAAGGATCCTCTTTTTGAAATAGCTATTGATGGAGGAATGAAGTGGCTGCTAAAAACGAGCTGATTTAATACCAGGGCTTAGGATGGAACTCCAAGGTCAACTGAAGGGGCCCCATAGCTGGAACAGGGGCTCGGGGATGAGCGTGCACAGTGGCCCTGTTTCACCAGCAAAAGATGATGGGCGCTGCTGATCTGGGAAGATCTTGCAAGGCAGGTACGGGAAGGTCTTGTAGGGAAGGCACGGCACTGGGGCTCAGCAGAAGTGGAGAAGGAGCGGTGTGTGGACTGAAATCTTGCTTGACTCTTAAATGCAAGATGGGCTTCTGTGCCCAGAGAGAGCTTGGCTGGCCGCCTACTGGATTCCTTGCAGATGGAAAAGCCTGAGTATAGTGTCCTCTCAAGCTTGGAAGGGAGCCCTTGAGACTTTGTCTACACACAGGAGTTGCAGCAGTTTAACTTAAGCCTGTTTTTAAACCAATGTAACTAAAGCAATGCAAACCCTTGTGCAGACACACCGATTTACAAGTGGCTTATTGGAGTTTAGCTTAAACCTGTTCCTAATGCACTCAAACTAAACGGAAGTAAGCCTGCCTTCAACTGAAATGCAGGTGCCCATGCAGGCTTTTGCAGCAAGTTAGCTAAATCAGTTCTCTAGCCCTTGAGTTAAATCAGTGAAGCCCCACATGCAGACAAGCCCTTGGGCCACCAATCTCAAAGGGCACGTCTACACTATGCAGAAGATCAATGCTGCCATGGTAGATCTTCTGGGGTTCAATTTAGTGGGTCTAACGAAGACCCACTCAATCGCACTCCGAGGGCGCCACCATCGGCGCTGGTACTGCAGCTCCTCATGAGGAGTAAGGGAAGCCAATGTCAGCCTCCCACTGTGTAGATGGCACGGAAACTCAATTTAAGTCAGTTGACTCCAGCTACATCATTAACCTAGCTGGAGGTGCATATCGTAATTCAACCTTCCGCTGTCGTGTAGAACAGGCCAGATGGATTCAAATCCCTGTTTGCGAGAAGTGAAACAAGAATGTACCGATCCCAGAGTTGCAGCTCACCACTCCCTCCCATGATCAATGACTGAAACAGAATTTAATTCTCCAATGAATGCATCTCCCAGGCAATCGGAAAGTGAAAAGCAAGGCTCCCAAGGGAGTACAATACGCCAAAGAGAAGGGTGAGGCATGGAGATAAATTCCTGGCCTCGTCTGCAGGGCGAGGATGGAATCCCTCTGTCTGAAACTTCAGAGGGCATTGTTACTCCAAACTCAGCATCACAAATGTCCTGCCAGGGTTATTTTGACTAGACCCAACAACTCCTTAAAAAACTAGTATTCTTCGGTAGCCACAAGTGGGCAGGACCTCCGAGCCTCAGCTCTTATCGGGAGTTCTTCCTTTGTAACATCCAGTAGGTAGATTTTTAAAACAGACACACTCCTCCTCTATAAAAGACAGGCACCTGGACAATTCGATTCAATTCGATTTCTTATCCCAGGTGCTCTCCTGCTGGTTGTCAGTATCTGCAGCAGTATTCTTCATTCATCTTCATTCATATGCTCTCCCCAGGGATAAGTTCACTCGCAATACAAATGATTTTTAAATGACTCAAGGCACCACACGCTGCAACTGAATCATGCCCAAAACCACGGGGAGCAGGAGAAGGGGAAAGAAATGAGGCTACATACGATTTTGTTTTGGGGGCTGTTAGAAGAACAGAAAATAAAGAAGGAAGATGGAAGTCCAGCAGTGGCTAGTAGCCAGGAGGGGTAGAGAGGGTGTCCCTGGCCTCTGTTTGCCAGGTTAGAAATGGGTGACAGGGGAGGGATCACATGAGGATTCCCTGGTTTGTTCCCTCCCTCTGGGGCACCAGGTATTGGCCACTGTTGGCAGACAGGACACTGAGCTGGATGGACCTTTGGTCTGACCCAGTCGGGCCGTTCGTATGTTCTAAGATATCCTCCCTCACCAGCCTCCACTTCCGGCACCTGGTGATGCTACAATGACCAGAATTTCTCCCTCGTGCTGTCAACAGAAACGCACGGAGTTCAGAGCTGGAAAACTTGGATCCACTGCCTGCCAGGCAAACCAGCCTTCATACCGTTTGCTGAATTGTTTGCAGCAGACAGGCAGGAAAAAAAAGAGCCCTCCATAAATCAAAGACTATGAAGCACCCTGAGCCCTTTTAAAGAGCTGGCCAAGAAGAAAGGAAAAGAAGTAAACCATCTCCTTGAATTACTGGAAATGTTCGTCTCTCGCTGCCCTGTAAAAAGTTTACAGTGGTTTAAGCTGCGAACAATGTGTTCCATACCCCCAGCCCGAGGACAATATGATGAAGTGTTTGTTCAGTGGTGCAGCAGCCTCCATCCTTCAGGGCTGAGCGCTTTCCCATTGAACAGGCTGTCTTGCCAATTTCACACCTGCTAAACACACCGAGCACGCTCCGCTCTCCCTCGTGCTGCAGGGAAGGGAAGGCAGCAGAGTGAAGTGGAGCTGATCCAGATCCAGTAGTCTCATTTACACCAGTACCAAGGGGGTCAGAATGGGAAGGCTTTACAGTCACTGGTGTAAATAACTCTACTTGATTCGGGCCAATGGGGCATCAGGCCTTTTCTTTTTCCCTTCTTACCCCACCGACAGGTTTGAGACAATGGGGACTATGTGTGGGGGGCAATTGTGTTCTGCTGCTCTCTGGGGTGCACCCGATATGCAGCCAGAAGGATTCATTCCTCTGGAGCTCTCAATCTTTCCCCGGGATTAAAAGCACCAAAGCTGCAACTGAATCATTCCCAAAGCCACTGGAGGTAGGCGAGGAGGAAAGAAACAGAGAATAATGGTAATAATAATAAAGTCCCATGTCCTTGATTTATAATGAAGACAGAAAGTTCCCCTGCCTCCGATAAGGTCTTAAGTATTATTGAAGCACTCGGCAATGCCCCACAGTGACGATGGTGACTGAGAGCCCTAAATTGCTTCATTAGCTCAAGTCTGACATGACACACAGAAAAGCACAGTTAACCCTTTGCCGACGAGATAAATTAACCCTTACTAAAGCGCGGACTTTTGCAGTCAATCCAAGGACAAGAGACGGTTAAAACAATGTAGTGACAGAGTTTGCCTGTTTCTAGATGGAAACTTCTGAGACAGACACAAAGTTTAGAGGGACAATTCCCAGGTGTTGAGGGAGATCTGGATTATGCCATTATCCAACAGGATTTCAATATGCTTCTTTTTCTGTCTCTTCCACACACACCCACTGCTCTCACCTGGGAAACAGAAATATATAGCTAGCTCAGATTTGGAGGTAAGATGGTATAAGATAGACTCTCTTACAAATAGAGTCCATCACAGACCCTCGCTGTGCAGAAGAGTCTAAGATTGTGTAATTGACAAGCTGAGAGGCAGGCGAAAGGGAAAGTAAGCTGGGAGTAGCTTTAGGTACCCTTTTCTGTTACTGTCCTTCGCTTGCTGTATAGTCCCCAAGGTGTGAGTTACCCCAGCTCAGATGGCCTTCAGCTCAGTAGGAGGAATTCCGGGGTGAAGCAGGGGGTGTGTGTGCGTGCATTACTCACACAGGATCTCTTTGGTGGTCCATGCTGGGGTTATTGTATCTGGGCAGCCATGCCAATGCAGCTGTGCATTCCATGACAATGCCTTGTACCAATGGGATTGGTCCCAGTCTCAAATCAGTGCATCCTGCATTGGTGCAGCACATCTGCACTGTGAGTTCACATGGGTGTTCACCCATCAGTGCAGCCACCTTCAGACAAATATCCCCAGGAGAGAGACGCTCTGAGTTACTACAGGGTTCCTGAGCTTCGCTGAGCGAAGCTATTGCGTGGCTGCCAGAGAGACGCCTTCCAGACTTTCTGGGACTCCTTTCTGAATGCAGAATCCTGGACTCGTTGGGTTCACGCGGAGAAACCCAACGCAGGCACTTCTTCACCGCTCCTGCAGAGCAAATGATTGGACAAGAGAGACGGTTCCCGGGTGGAGTTTCGCATCCAGACACCTTTGCGCTTGGGCAGGAGGGGAAGGTCGGAGCGTTCTCAGTTCCGTTCTTGCAGAGAGGGGGGTACATCACAGTCAACCCCCCTAGCATCCTGACGGCCCCTTTTTTCTTGGTGGCCTCAGCAGAAGCCATCAAATGGGGCATGGAGACTCAGTCCCCTCCTTGTCCCCGGGGAGATCCCACCAAGGACGGTGGCTGTGCGGCTGTGGAAGAAGCCCGTACGGTGAGGTGCCACTCTAGTCCTGGTCCAGCGATGAGCAGAGGGCCTCAGGGCTGTCACTGCACATGGAGGGTAAAGCCAACTGGCAAGGAAGCGTGGCACCAGGTGAGGCGTAGGGTCCACCTGTTGGGACAGCTGTACAGCTCAGTTGCTTCCTCTCCATGTTTTGTGGGATGGGAGGGAGGTGAAATGACCCCCAATTCCAGACCTCTCCCTGCCTCCTCACCTGGTAAGTGCCTGTCGCCCCCCAGCTGCCTGTTAGGGGGGGTGGCCAAGTCAGACTGTAACACCGGGCAACTGGCCTCCTGGTGCACCCGGCCCAGCTGGGCCCTGCCCACTTGCAGAGCCAGCACTGTCTCAGGGCGATGGCGGCTGTCACAGCAGGGCGCGGCCGCCCGTTGAATCCACGCACACGTGACAGGAAGAGCAAGATGGGAACAAGCGGCGGGGGCGGGGGAGGGGGCAGCGTCTGCAGCAGGGAAGTTCTTGCTTGTTTCCTGGGGAAGGCATGGCCAGCCCCGCTGCAGGTGCTGGCGTTGTGTGGAGACGGCGGCAGGCGCTTTCATGGCGTTCTCCTGGCAGCAAGATTCAGATTCGCTGCAGTCTCCGGTAGCGGGAAGAGAGGCCATCAGCAGCACCCAGTGTTCTCATTTTTCCATCCATGTGCAGAATGCATTTTGTTATCTGCACCCAGGCATGTGCGGATGTGCACCACCGAAAGACACACACGCTGCCGGCTGTGGGTGCTTTGCTCATCAGCCGGGCAGCATTTGAATCTCTCCTGGGTGGCCGCAGCGCACCACTTACAGGGAACCCTGCCAGCAGCCTGCCTCTGGCGCTGCTCAGTGTCCTGGTACCCCGGTTCCAACCTCGGTCCAGTTTCCCAGGGGCTTTGCTTGGCAGGAATGACATCCGTCTGGATCAAGGCTTTGCCCTCTTTCCCTTGATCCGCTTGTGCGGCTTTCCGCCACCAGCAGGATGGCAGTGGGAGTGGTGTGTTGCTTTCTGAGTCATGACAGCGCCTGGACCGGCGCTGCGGAACGAGCCGGCGACGGGAGCAGGCAGAGACCCCACAAGCCCGTGTCCTCGTTCGCCTGCGTCTTACCCCTAGAAGGGAGGGAGGTGGAGCAGAAGCAATGACTTCCGCTTGCCACTCTGGATGCGGTGCGAGGGAAGGGGGGAATCCCTCCCCCACCTCCATGCAGGGGGGACACCAGCCGTTCTGGGCCAGCAGAGCGAACGCCACCGGCTTCAGGGGAAGCCCTTGACTTGGCCATCTAGGCAGGACACAAGTCAGGACAAACCCCTCCCCTAGTGCCATAGGATCTGACATGGCTGCAGGGACGCCCTTTGGTTCTGTCTCTCCTGCGAGAAGGGCAGGCGGGGGTCCTTGGCGAGGCCTACCCTGCAGTCCCGGCAGCTGGATATTCGATCCCGCCCTCTCGCCCCGTGTTCCAGATGGCTCTGGCAGCCACGCCGCTGATTCACCTCCCTCCGGGCCTCAAGGAGCTACAAAGCGCAGGTGCCCGGAGACTTGGGGCCAGGCCAAATGCTGGCAGTGTGAACAGGCAGGTTTGCGCAGGTGCAAGAGGGTCGGGAATGCCGTGCGTCTTGGCCCCTTCTGCAGGCCAGGGGAGCCCGGAGGCTGCGCCAAGCCATTTGTTTTTGCCGGCAGCGTTGGCAGAAAGCGCTCGGGAGAGAGGCGGAAAAACAAACCAACCCCCAAGGCTACAAGCGCCTTGAGTCACACTTGGACGTCCAGGGCTGCCCGTGCTGGTAAGATCAGCTCATTCCAGCCTCAGTGCCCAAAGCCAAGGGGGCAGGGAGACGATGCGGCCTCCCCTTTCAGCTCGCCGAGTGGAGAGCGCCCAACAGGCTGGCCCATGAGCACCCGGGGAGCTCATCGCGACTGCCGCGGGGCTCCCCTTCCAGCCCCGAGGGGGAAGGACGATCAGCGACGAGGCTTTGATTTCGGAGTAAGCCGAGGGGCCTTTTTGATTGCGGTGCCCAAGAACTTGAGCGGCCACCGGCCTCCGGTCTTACCTGTGGCACCCTTTGCTGGCCCAGTCCTGGACCTGCTCACAGCTCGGCTACGGCCCCTCACTCCTGACCGGCTGCATTCGCCCCTGCTCCAAGCTGGGACGTCCCTTTCCAGCGGCACGTGACAACCATTTCCAGCCCTGACGGGGGAGGACAACGGCGGGGAACCTCAGGCCCAGAGGCTGGATGTGGCCCCAGCTTGCCTGGATTCAGCCTCCGAGGACTCCCCAGGCATTGGGGACCCTGCGCTGGCACTCCAGCCTCCCCGGTGTCCCTCCCCAGGGCCGGAGCACACAAAATCTACTAGTCTGCGCCCCCAGCCTCTGGGACGGGAGGGGGACATGGGGAGGGGGGTGTCATCCCTCTCCTCAGGTGGGGGCCCTGCCGGTGAGGGGGTTGGTTGGTTGGTTAGTTTGTCGCATCTCCCTCGCGTGCGGCCCCTGACTGCAGTTTGGGCAGCTCAGCGGCCCCCGACCCAGAAATCTTTCCCGCACCCCCCCACCCGCTCTCTTACACATCCCTGAGGTCTGAGCCCTGGGCGGGCCATGGAGAAGGAGGCAGCGGTTCTATCGCTACAGCAGGAAACTGAGGACACGCCCTTCCCCCGTGCTCGCTGGGGCCTGGCTCGGACACCCAGCGAGCCAGGAGGGCACGTGGAGTCAGGCCGGCTGAGGCTGTGGACGGTCACGGAGCCAACCCCGAGCGCTGTTCCTGGCCGGCCCTCCCACGGCCCCTTGTGGCCCCCTCGCCCTCCGGAAGGAGAGGAGAAAGCCTTCCACGGAGCCCCCAAGCTGCAGCACGCCCCCTCCCGCACGGCGCGGATCATTCTGGGCAGCGCTCCTCCGTGTGCGGGTCCCGTCCCTGCCCCCCCGCACCAGCACCAGTGTCTGAGCCCCGCCCCACCCTCCCGTCCCCCCGTCAGACAGGGCAAGGCCCACAGCCGGGGAACCGCGGCGCAGGGAGTCTGCGGGGGGAGCAAGGAACTGAAGTCTCCAGTCAGTGCCCTAACCACTGGACCACCCTTCCCCCGTTGGTCACTGAGAAGAGCGCTGGGAGCGAACTGGACGAGGGAGAGGCACAAGGGAGAGGGGATGGAGAATCCAGCTGGGACACGGTGAAACCTTCCCATTGCTCCTGGGTGCAGGGCAGATTTCAGCCACGGGCCGGCTTCTCCCCTCCATCTGCTCCGCACGGGACCCTCACCGCACGGGCACTGCCTGCACTGGGGCTTGTCCCCCCGCAGAGCCAACTCAAATCCCCTGTGACGTCCGCTGCCCCCCCGCCCGGCGCACTGGGGCTTTTCACCCCAGCTGGCCAGCCCAGGGGGGAGACTGGCCTCTCGCCAGGGCGTCCGTCCCAAGGGTCTGTGCACCGAGACGTAGCCTCTGTCCTCTCTGCAAAGCAGGCAGGCTGCAGACCAAGTCAGGGCAGAGTCTGGCCTCTAACCCACCCTCCCTGCTGGGTCACTAGCCCAGGCGTAAAGCCCCTCTAGGGCAGTCAGAGGTGTCCGTGTGGGGAGGGAAGGGGGCTAGGCTAAAATCCAGGAGGAGCCCGGGCTGAGCGTGCCGGGAAGACAGACGCTGGCTGGAGAGGCGCCCTCTGCGGAGACAACTCCAGGCTCAGCTCTAAACACTCTTTGCGTCCACACGCCACGTGGTCGATATGCAGCTAGAGACCGTGGCAGCCAACAAGCATCACCCCCGTCAGTGGCCTGCCCTGGCGCAGCTTTGTCATCGAGTGACACACAGGGGCGAGTGCGCCGTGTGAACGGGCTCCCTGAACTGGCCCACCAGTTTGTCTTCCTCCGAGCGCTGTGGGTAGTGGATATCCGGACTCCAGCTGCCCTCCTCCTTCCCTCAGGGCAGTCGCGACGGCCCTGGGCATGCTCCCGCCCAGCTAGATCTCCTGCCGAGGCATTGCGGGACAGCTGGCCAGATTTTCCCAGGATGCCACGCACGGTGGGCGGTGCGGCCGTGCAAGCTTGGCAGGCACGTGGGCACCACGGGAGCAAACCCAGCCTATTGTAATGGCACGTCCTCCCACCACGTTTCCTCACTCTCGTGTGAACGGCGGCCTGGCCCTGTTCTCAGGCGACCAGTGTTGGGGAGCCAGCTTTCCAGTGCAAAGTCCCGGGGGGGGCTAATTAAACCAGCCACGCAGCTGAGCCACAGCCCCCAGCCGAGATGCGGCGTGGAGGTGAAGCCTGACGGGGAAGGCGGCCATGGAGGTGATGGCAATTTATTGGTTGTCCTGGTGACCAGGGGCCTCATTCTTCACGGGGACTTTACCTCAGTGGGGAGCGACCTCCCTCGTGGCCAGCTCCCAGGCCGAACCGAGGGGCAGGAGGGGAACGGAACAGAGCCTGGCTGGGAATGGGCAGCCCCAGGGCAAGGCCTGTGTGAAGGCCGAGGGGGAATCGTACTCCCCACCACCAAATATTCATCCAGGCGGCCGGTACAAAGGGCCACTGTCTGAAGGGAGAATAAATAAGAGCTGGAATACCGTGGAACCAGGCAGGGTCCAAAGATGCTGCAGCTGCCCCTGGGGCCCGCAGGAACCCAGCCGGGAGGAGGACGCGCCACGAGGCAGATAACGGGATGGGTGTGTGGGGAGGAGTGATGTTAAGAGACTCTGGCCTAGCGGGAATAAAAAACCAGATAGCCCACGGATTCGGGGGGAGGGAAGGCAGCAATGGAGAGCTAGAGCACAGGCCGCTTTCTGAGAAGATGGGTGATTTCTCCAAAGTACATTCTTTAAAGGGCACTGCAAGAAAGAAAAACCATGGCAGGGCATCCGCGGTCACAGCTTCACGGCTGCGAGCAGGGACAGCGCCCAGGCGCACCTGCTCCAGGGCCGCACGTCTCCGTGGTCAGACTAAGGGAGTTTCCACCAGCAGCTTTTTAACCTCTCCAGGCCTCGTACCACTGGAAGGGGAAGTGGCCATGCGCACAGGCTGGCCGTCTAGCCAGTGGAAACTGGGCTCCTGCCATACAGGTGGGACCCCACTGAAATCAGCCTGAGGAAGGGCAGAATTTGACATATGGTGCATAACACTCACGTGTGCCCGCGTGTGCACACACACACACACACACACACACACACACACACACACACACACAAGTTTTGGACTCAGCCCTGGTGGGTGGACACGTCCAAGCAGAGTGGCTTGCGCAGTGTCCCACCAAACACAAGCCTCTCGGTGGCCAGGTGTGTCTAGCAAAGCAGGAGGAGACGAGGCGACAATACAGAATACGCCAGGGCCCTGTGGAAGCGGGGGCCGCCAGTGGTATCCCCTTGCGCCATGCCTGCACCCCTGCCGGCGTCAAAGGTGTCCAAGTCACTCGAAACTAGGCCACTTTGTCAAACCCAAAAGTCTTACGAGTGTGACGGCCACCAGAGTTCGAAGCATGACGGGTCCGTGTCGGCACCACTGTCGTGTCTCTGGCCTGGTGAGGACACGCCGGGCATGCTCAGGGGTGAGGCTGGCACTAAGGAGAGAGGGGGATGGTCTCGGGTGGCTCCACAAGGTAAAATCTGGAGCCATGAGACTCAGCGAGTGAACGGCAGGTGAGGTCTCTGGACGTGGGATGCAGGGAGACTGATCAGTTTCCCCAAAGGATGCAGGGCCCATCCCACCATTTAGGAGATTTCAGACTGGGCAAAATGCCTCAGACCAACGTATAGGAACAGTGCGGTCCTGGCCAAAGAGAATGGCTAAGATGCCAGCCAGTGGGAGGCAGGGATCCCTCTCCAGCGTCCATCAGGGAAATGAGATGTAGAGGTCCAACTTCTTCCAGCTCCCAGGAGAGAAAAGACGGAGACACAACAGCATCACGAGTCACCGGCCTCAAGCCCCGGAGCATCCATCCACGCCCCAGACATCCCCAGGCCTCATCCTGGGGCTAAATCCAACAGCCCAGATACCGCCTGCAGGTCTGTGCGTGTGCGTCTGTGCGTGCTGCCTTTCACACACAACTGGTTGACCCCACACACCGACTTGACCCCCTTCCCTCCGCGCCCCCACCCACATGGATGTCCCAGGCTGCAGCAGAGACCAGGCTATGGTACCACAGAGCTGCGTTGGGGCAGAGGCCTGCGTCGAAGGCTGCCAGCCTTGGGTTACTGATCTGATGGCAGGAAATGGACAAAGCTTCTCCCCGGCCCTGGGCTAACTCTCTAGACACCCATTGAATACTCGCTGGTGCCAGCAGGCACCGTGAGCCTGTGTCGAAAGCCTGGCTCCCTTGGGAAGGTCGTGCAGCCATTCTGCACCCGAACCGGAGCAGATCCAGGAATCCACCTGATCGCAGGGAGCTGTCCCACACTGCAGAGTCTGGGGTGTTGGGATCTGGGAGCCCGGTAGCAGGACTCTGACCCCTCCGGTGCTCCGTGCGGCCATGCAGCCCGGCTCTCCCTCCATCCACTGACTGCTGCGAGTGCAACTGCAGCGCAGGCGGGTGGAGCTCCGGGGGGAACCCAGGCTCCTCGTGCTTTGCAGAGGACGGAGCTGGCGGGCTTGGGGACGGAGGCCTGGCCTTATGATTGGGTAGGTGTCTGGGGCAGCTGCCGCTGCAGTTGCTTGGTCATTGCTCCCGTGAAGCAATTCTACCCCCCGGCCTCGATCCCCACGGGCCATGCTCCCCCCGCGCCAGCCCAGCCTAGCCACACGAGACCCTCAGCTTCACGCCCGCCCACCCTTCCCAAGTGTCACCTGCCAGAGGACGGCAGGTTGGCCAGCAGCGCCCCCTGGTGCCCACCGTGAGAAGTGCAACACCCGCCACCCCTCTCCACTCTGCCAAGGGGAGGCAGGTGGCATCTGGAGAACAAAGCTGAATCCGATACTTCCCCCCCCGCCAGGCCTGAGGCCCCCCCAGCACAGGCAAACTCACTGCTGGCTAGAGCTCACCCCCGCCAGGGAAAATTGTGGAGAGATATTGCAACAGGACGACGGCAGGTGAACACAAGCACCCGCCCTGGGCATTTCTCGCTAGCACTTCCACTAGCCAAAACCCCCAAAGTTCTGTGCCAGTTCCCTCGCTCACCCGCGAAACAGGCCCAGTCCTCCTCCATCCGCCACAACGCTCGTAGTCTCCCTGGGAGCGAGGGGCCATTCGACTCTCCCCCCGCACAGACATGGCTGCGACGTAGACTGAGACCTGGCCAACTCGTGTCACGCAGGTTTGTCCCAAACACCCTCAGATGGCCACAGCTTCCTGTCCCCATCAGCCCGGCCTGGACTCCTGAGGCACTGCACCGTGGGCAAAGACCGCAGCGCGCCGGAGCCGGGCTGGATGTGGTCCCGGCGCCCCGTGCGTTAGACTGGGAGTCAGAGGCCCCGGCTCTATTCTCTGCTCAGCCACTGCCTCTCGCTTTGCCCGTTTTCCCTCCTGCGCCTTCTCTGTCTTCTGCTCATAGACAAAGCTCCTTGGTGCAGGGGCAGCTTCTGTTCTGTACAGCACCTGGCACCGTGGGGCCTTAGCATCCGTTGGGGCCTCTATGTGCCTTGCAATATAATCATAAAAGCCGCCCACCACCCACTGGACACCCCTCCCCCCTCACTGGAAATTCCAGGGCTCACCGAGAACTTTTCAGCCGAAGCATGTGAGGTTGCAATTTTGCGGCAAGTGAAATGACTAGAGGGCTGCACATTTTGCTGCTTCTACTTCAGGTGCACACCTTGAATTCCTTGCCCCCCTCAAGCTGTGTCTAGCATTTGAGCCCTCTATTTCAGGGCCCCCCTGAAACGCCCCCAGCCCCTCCCTCTTGCTAGAGGCTCTGCGTGGTCCCTCATTCCCCCCTTCGCCAGAGTCCCCCGGCTCAGAACTAGATTTCCCAGGGTCTCAGAGCAGCAGCTCCAGGATCTCAGACTCCCCTTGGGTCTGGCTCTCGGATGGATCCAAAACCGCCCAGACCCTGTTTCAGATCCTGGCTCAGAAGCCAGCCGGAACTGGAGAACCAGCAACGGACATAATCCACAGCCGGAAACCAAGCCCACGAGGCCACCAACATCCCGACTGCTGGGAGGGTGGCAAGGGCTGCCCATCTCACGAGATTCCTGCCACGTGGCCTTGCCAACAGCCTTGCTGGGCCACTGGGCAAGGTAGAGGGGGCCCACTTGGTGCCCCCGGAAGGAACGGAGCCTCAGGCGGAAAGGGTGGGACTCCCTTGACCCTTTTGCCCTCTGCTGCCATATGGAGCCTGCAGATCGCCAGCTCATGAGACTCCAGTGCCGGTGAGCCCTGTCAGCCACTCCCTTGACTCTCACTTCCGACCTGAGCACTGCCTGGCTAGCCCTGCTCACCAACGGCCTACCTAGGCTGCCTCCTGCTCCTCTGCGGTGCACAAACAGGGGGTGTTGCTCCCCACAGGCAACAAAGGCAACAAAGGCAGGGAGAGAGATCTGGAAGAGCCACCGGGGCACATGACCCAGGGAGCAGCAGGACGGGGGATGCTGATCGGCCATCCGCGCCGGGGACGCCTTTTCATTTATTTTACCTCTAGCTCTGTGCCCTCGAGAAAGCCCCGTGGCACCCGGCAGCGGCAAAGCTGACTGCCCCTGCCACGTCTTCCCTGAGAAACCCACACGCTCCTGAGCCCCAGCACGGTCACCACATGCAAGACAGCCAGGGTGTGACAAGATGCAACCTCTTTATCTGTGTGCGGATAAAGCTTTTGTGAGTCTCGGGAAGGGTCGGGGGCCGGGGGGCAGCTCACTAGAACGGCTTACGGCCAAAAAACATCCCCAAATCCCCAAGAACCAGTGATAGAGATGGAAGGTCCGTGGGGAATGTTCAGATCTGGAACCAGAGGGGTTTATACCCAGTGTCTTAGAACATACGAATGGTGAGACGGGGTCAGACCAATGGTCCATGGATCCCACTCTCCCATCTCCAACAGTAACACAGGGACGGTGAGCATGAACTCTGCATGCTGGGAGCGTGTGGCACAGGCCCCATCGTTGTCCACCCCTTATATCCACATGGCAGCCCTATTTCTGGCCCACAGCATCCTCTACTGGACCTGTGGCACCCACACTGGGCGCCCAATACTCCTGCCCCCCAATCCCGCTGCTCAGCCCACCCACGCCAGCAGCCCCTCCTGCAGTCGCACTGCGTGGTCCCTGGCACGGTGGCTTGCCACATCTTTCGTCCCAGCGCCAGGGGCTTGCGGCGGCCAGTCTCCACCCGCTTTGTACTTGGGCGCCTTCGCCTGGGGACGCGGAAGCCACGGAGAATCGTTCAGCCTCCCCCGGTCACTGCGGAGCCGCAAGAGGGGGCTCCCACAAACGCCACCGGCGGAGACGGAGGAGGCGTTTTTAGAGGCAGAGCAGAGACATTATCACCAAGAGGAACCCGAGGGAGGGGAAGAGTGTCAGGCTGGGGGCGACTGGACGTCACTCCCATTGGCTGTTCTGCAGGACATGCGATGGTGGGTCCCCAACATTCATGGGATGGCCGCAGCCTAGAACCGACCGCCACAAACACCGAGGCTGTGTCTACACTGGCGCGTTCTTGTGCGAAAACGGCCGCTCTTGCACAAAAACATGCCGCCTGTCTACACTGGCCGCGCGTTCTTGTGCAAGTAAACTGATGTACTGTAGAAAATCAGGGCTTCTTGCGCGAGAACACTGACGCTCCCGCTCCCGCTCAGGAAGAAGCCCTCTTGCGCAAGAGCTCTTCCACAAGAGGCCAGTGTAGACAGGCAACATGAATTTCTTGTGCAAGAGCCCCGATGGTTAAAATGGCCATCAGAGCTTTCTTGTGCAAGAGAGCGTCTTCACTGCCGTGGATGCTCTTGTGCAAAAGCACATGCCAGTGTAGAAGCTCTCTTGTGCAAAAAGCACATGCCAGCATAGACACTCTCTTGTGAAAAAGCACATGCCAGTGTAGATGCTCTCTTGTGCAAAAAGCACATGCCAGTGTAGACGCTCTCTTGTGCAAAAAGCACGTGCCAGTGTAGACACTTTCTTGTGCAAAAGCACGTGCCAGTGTAGACGCTCTCTTGTGCAAAAGCACATGCCAGGGTAGACGCTCTCTTGTGCAAAAGCACATGCCAGGGTAGATGCTCTCTTGTGCAAAAGCACATGCCAGGGTAGAAGCTCTCTTGTGCAAAAAGCACATGCCAGCATAGACACTCTTTTGTGAAAAAGCACATGCCAGTGTAGAAGCTCTCTTGTGCAAAAAGCACATGCCAGCATAGACACTCTCTTGTGAAAAAGCACATGCCAGTGTAGATGCTCTCTTGTGCAAAAAGCACGTGCCAGTGTAGACACTTTCTTGTGCAAAAGCACGTGCCAGTGTAGACGCTCTCTTGTGCAAAAGCACATGCCAGGGTAGACGCTCTCTTGTGCAAAAGCACATGCCAGGGTAGATGCTCTCTTGTGCAAAAGCACATGCCAGGGTAGATGCTCTCTTGTGCAAAAGCACATGCCAGGGTAGATGCTGTCTTGGGGAAGAGTTTCTGCACAAGAAGCTGCCAGTGTAGATGTAGCCCGAGTGAGGCCTGAGCTTACATGCCAGGAAGCGGATGTCTCGTTTCCAGGAGACGCCGCCACATTGGAAAGTGAGGGGTTCGTGTCAGGCTGACCTTGACGTGACCAGGCCAGGCCAAGTTCCTCTTTCCCAGGGTCCCACAGACAGCCCCCACCTCACCCGTTCCTGGACCCAGCTTCTGAGCCCAGGGCATGTGGCTGGGCAATTGGTTCGGAGAGACCCAGACGAGGTTCCCCTAACTCTTCTCCCCCAGCTAAGCTGGAACTCTGAGAGCAGCCCAGATCTAGGCTGTCGCACAGTGCCCATCACCATGGCGTCGGGGTGCCCGTCCCTTTGACCCAGAGGCAACAAGGGGACAGCGTGAGGGCAAGGAGGGGGACGCGGTCACGGTGTGTTCCAACTGCCCAGCCGTGTGTTATCATCGCACTGACTCGCCCACTCCAAAGGGGACTGCGATTGGCAAAATGTTTCCATCCTGCACTGATACCCCAGGAGCCAGGACCAGCCCCATCTCTGCTCCCCCGTGCAGACAGCCCCTGTGCACACCCTTGCTGCACTCCAATAGGGAGGACTCCAGCCCCCTTTCCTCCCTGGGGGCTGGGAACATTTTTGGCTGCCCCAAGGGAGGGAAGAGGCGGTTTCACAAACGAGGGGCATGGGTCTGGAGCAGAGCCCAGGGCTTGTTTACAGACACGAGCTGAGCAAGCGGCGAGGGCTGTGCAAACTGGAATCTTCTCTTGGCTCGGGGTCCTCTCCACTCCCCGCTGCCCTCTACCCCCACCCCGCTTCTCCTAAAAAGGGCCCCTCCGTGCTACATAATGGGATGCGCCCCGCACCGCTGCAGCCAGGCACCCATGTCCTCCCTTTTACTGAACAAGACCTTTTTCGGTCATCTAGCTTCCCTCCTCTCCTGTCCCCTTGCCATGAAACTGACTATCAGGGGAGATTTATAGCCCCTGGCTCCAGCCACAACTATTCCAGCCATGGAGAGGCGGGCTAGGAGGGCGGGGAGGGATATTTCTAAGAGAGGAAAGGAGGGGAATTGTTACAAGCTAGCAACAGCCTCTGGCATAGGACACTTGTAATTGCAGGTATACGCTACAGCAGCTGGTGCAGGTAACGGACCGAGAGGAGGCTCCAGGAAGGAATGAGAACCCGCTGCAAGTCACCACGGGGGGAGGCAATGCCACGGACACAAAGAAATGGAGATCGCCAGCCTACTGCTCCTTCGCCTTCAGAGCCACCACGCAGCTTGCGCTGCTCCCACGGAAACGCCGGCGCTCACCTCCCACAGCAGAACAGCCTCGCCCCTGCTCTCTCCCTACCCCGGCGGTCATCCCACGCTGGGGCTCAGCAGCACCGAGGGGCCTAGCCCACAGGGCCCAAGAGAGCCACCAGAACAGCAAAGAGAGACGTCCAAGCAATTGTAGGTTGAACCTCCCCAGTCCAGCACCCTCGGGGCCTGACCGGTGCCGAACCAGAGAATTTGCCAGACCACGGGAGGTCAATGTTGTGAGGCAGCATCGCTAACGCTGCCACCGCTTGCTGGGCTCTTCGGGGGCATTAGAGCTAAGGAACAGTACGGAGCCCTGGCAGCCAGGACGGGTGGCTGTAAAGACACTTCATGGGGCCATGGGAAACGTGGCCATGCCCATGCTAAGTGAACATCCGGCTAATTCAAATCATGTGTCCCCTGTGGCAAGGGAGATGGGGAGAGGAGAGGCAGCCAGGCAAACGCCCCCTGCCCCCCTGCACGCAGCAGGAGCCCTGTTACCACAGGACTCAGAGCTGCAGGACACAGGGCGGGTCCAAGCAGCCTAGCTCTGCACAAGAAAAGCGAGCGCCCGGGCCCGGTCCTGAGCGAGCCAGCCTCGGGGAGGTCAACAGCCTGGAGCCTGCCACAGCACGCTGCCCAGGGACAGTGGGTTCGTTCCTTTGCGGGCCATCGTGCAGGGCAGAGCTCCGGCCAGCCCTCTGGGTGTCAGTGGGGGCCCCTTCCCCTGGGATTCTGGGAGACTAATGCGTGTGGAGATTCGTAGCGACGACCCTCCACTGACTCCCCTCGTATTCCCCCGGGGCAGCCGCTGCGCTTTCCTTGCCCAGATGAACCCACGGCCCTTGGAGAGCACCCACTGGAGAGCCAGGGAGACGCCTCCCCTGGACATGCTGCCCCACACCAGGGACAAAGCGTCCCACTCCAGCAGCCTGAGACCAGCGTTCCCTGTAAGCTGAGCTCTTGGGCAGCCACCCAGGAGAGATTCCAATGGCCCCCCGATGATTAGCAGCGCACAGCTGGCAGCAGGTCTTTCTGCCGGTGGTGCACAGCCGCACATGCCTCGGGGCACACAACAAAATTTAGTCTGCACACGCATGGAAAAATGTAGCGGTCACATTGCCTGGGCCCTAGTGCTGTGGCTCGGTCCTTCCAAGGACCCAGGGGCTGCATGTGCCAAGGGAGGCGGCTCAGCCCTCTTCCCCCGAGGACGGGCAGCACTGCACTGCTCTTACCTTTGGATCAGGGACCCGAAGAGCAGGTGCAGCACCTTCTGCATGTTCTCAGTGCAGAGCCAGCTCCAGTGATCCACCATCAGCAGATGCAGCAGGTCCAGGGCCGTGTCTGCCAGGGGCGTCTCAGAACCTGCCAGGAGATGGCGGGGGGCGGGGGGAAAGAGGGGTGTGAGAAAGCCGGCTCACACCCATGTCGCTTGCTGCATGGAGCGAGAACGCAGCTGTGCAATCACAGCAGGATCCCTGCACCCCGGGGGGACAGGTGCCCGTCCCTATGCACCCCTCGCCCCCAATGACCACCTCTCAAGACTCCGGCACATGCCCAATGCTGCTGTTTGCCTAGAGACATGCCAGGATATCCCCACCCTCTGCTGGTTCCCCTGGCATCTGCACTTCCTTCCAGCTCAGCCCGGACATGAGAGCTCTCCCCTCCGCAGCCCCTGCCTTCCGAAGCACCCGCCGGCCTCCCTCACCTCCGATCCCACCCCAAAGGGCCCCTTCTCCTGCCCACAGCTCCCAGAGCGGCCATGGGAGATGCACACTAGGCCAGACCCCCACCCCCAGTTGCGGGCGTGGGGCAGGCTCTGCGGCTCCAGCGCCTCTCAGGGCCGGGTTGATGGGAAAGCCCCCTTGCACTGTGCATGTGGAGTCACCCCTTCCCATGTCCAGTGCAAGAAGGCTTGGGCCGGGCCACCAGCCAGGAGCGGGGGAGAGCAGCGACCAGCAAGGCATGCCAGGATTAAGGCTCCATCGCCCGACAGCCCCGAAACAGACAAACAAGGGGCCCCGCAAGGAGCTTACAGGCAGAATGATACGGGCAGGGGGGGGAGATGGTGATTCCTGGGGAGGAGGGGCGGGAGCGCTGGAGGCGGACAAGGGGGTGCGTGCAGGGGGTGGGTTGAAGGACCTTAGGCTTGGAGACGCGTCCCCGGTGGAGGGGACGATAACGCATGGGGAGGAGACTGGGAAAAGCGGGCGGAGGAGACCTGAGTGGGGGTGCCAGCTATGGGCACGGGGCAGGAAGGGGCTGGAGCTCAGAGAGGGCAGCCCGGCTGGAACTGGGGCAGGAAGCCGTAAGTGGCTGGAATATGGTCTCGTGGGGAAAAGGCGCGTGGGGGAGCTTTCCCCAGGCCTGCGCCTCACTGCTCCCAGCCAGCTGGTGTCCCAGCGCTTGGCTGCCCCATTAGCAGGGCGGGGCTGCCACCTTGTGGCAGGCCCTGCTCCCTGCATGGCAGAGGTGCAAACCCAGCGCAGCCGGTACCGGTGCAAACGCACATCGGTCAGCAGGGATGTGCCAGCGTCTGCCCCTCAGGCTCCCTAAGCAAACCGCGCAGCAGCCGTTCTCAATTGCAGGTGGTCTGTCTAGAGAGCTCTCGCCCCCTGGACCTCAGGGCACGCCGCGCAAGGGGCAGGCCTCAGTTTCCCTGTATGCCAGGGGGCCAAACTGAAGGGCAGGTTGCAAACCTGCAGCTTCCCCCCATTGTCCCCGTCTCAGACCCTTCCGCAGCCAGAGCAGGGTTCGAGTGCTCCCGCCGCTGCGTGTGCTCAAGCGGCCGCACACAAGGAGGGCAGACAGGGCTTTCGCTTCCACTCCTTGCTGCCTGGGAGCTGTCCCCTCGCCCCACCAGGCTGGACACGAATGGCTTGCTAAGATGGGTGGGTCTAAGCACATTTGGCCACCAGCAAGTCACGGGGATGATTTCCTTTCGTGCTTTACATTCCGCTGGGGCTTGGATTCCCCGGCAGGCGCTCCCTGTGCGCAACCACCCAGGCGGTGGGGCAGGACAAGTGATCGGGAATTAACCTTGTTTGCTCCCTTCACGCCCATTCCCCCAGCCCATGTCACTGGCCGGCCAGCCTCGCCGTGCCCCGCTCCTCTGACAGGTCACTTACTCACAGACATGGCCCCTGGCCTTTGGCAATCCTTTCACAGACATTCCCCTTCTCCCCAGACCGTTCCATCCCTTTGCTGCCTCCAGGCCTGGTGATAAGTCAGCCTCAGTTACGCAAAACTTCCAGGAGAGTTCAGCCAAGCACAACCCTCCATGTCTCGGCTGAGCTGCGCAGACCAGTGACCTCAGACCGGGCAGCCAGCGGTGCTGTGCATTCGCGTTCATTACAGGCAGGGTGGGGACCACTACCTACGCGGAAGGACGCCCCCCACTTCCTATAACGCAGCCGTGTGTTCAGTTGCTTGTAATGTCACCAAACTTCAACCGTTTCTTCTGTCGTCTTCTAGGGTCAGAGTCGGCCTCGTGCTGACATTGTTGGGAAAGTTTCAGCTGAAACAGTTTGGCCGCCGCCAAGGACAGATGAGGCGTAACATTGTTTGCTTGTGTTCCACATATTCTTGCAACTGCTCTGCTGACAAGCTCTTTCTCTTGGAAAAGACACTTGAAATGCGGCAGAGTGGGGGAGTCACCGTAATGGCACGGATGTGCCTTTTGCTCCCATTAAATCCATTCAAATCTGGTCACGTTCCAAGTCTCTGAAAGCAGGTTTGAAGCTGTGATGACGTGTCGGGGTTCCCCTGACTCCTGCACCCCCGTAGTGGCACGGACAGACTCCACCAGCCAGTAGAACAGAGGGAGTTTATTGCTTCTCCAGGATACAGCACAGCACAGATGTAATATGGTTATAGGGCAGGCCTAGGGTGTCTCAGCCCCCCTTGAGATGGGGAGGACTGGGCCCCTAAATCCCAGCCCCTTGCTTAGGCTGCTTCCTCCATGATACCAGACAGAAACTGCCCAACTTCCAGCCCTGCCCCCCAGCCAGGGGCTGCACTCCGCCTCCCTTCCTTTGTTCCTCTCCCTGGGAGGTAACCGGTCGAACAGGTACCTCCCTGTCCCATCAGCTACTCTGCTGGGCCGTGGTACCGACAGCAGCCAGTGGGGGTCACCCACAGCCCAGGCCTAGCAACCAGCAAGGTACCAACACTACGTCCCAGAAGCGGAAGGGGACTGAGCGACAGCGGCAGGGGTAACCTGAAATCCAGCCCGGCCTAACTTCGGAGGGCTTGACTTCACGACTGTCATGTTCTTTGAATGGAGGGTTGTTGTTATTTTAACACAATATTGACACTCAAATGTGTCCCCCGACCCGCCTCTAGGAGATGCATCTCTCCATGCTCTTCAGAAACATCCCTTGCATCTCAAGAGCCCTGTCGGGTAGGGAAGAGTCATTCTTCCCCGCTTGCTTGGAAAAGAGAAACTAAGGGCCACACAGGTGGAATAACTCCCCCAGGGAAAAACCAAACAGGAGTGCGGCCTCCCGCTCCCAAAGCTCCGTGGGGGCTGCCGGGGGCACTTTCTCCCGGATACGTTCTGTCGCAGAGCGGCCGCGTGCGTCTGCCCAAGCGGTAGCTCTCCAGGGTGCCGCCCGCAAAGACCACTGAGGTTTGAGCATCATTCCGATTTTCTATTACAGATCAGGGTGTAGCAGAGAGACACGAAACAGTGAGCCGTCCGTTCCTCCACTGTCCACCTCCAATGGGACACAGCAGAGCAAGGCAAAACAGCGCCAGGGCACGGCTTGTTTTCTCCCAGCTGCCCTGGTGATCACCGTGCACCACCAAGTGTGAGACTAGGCACTCCCGTTCAGCACGTACAGCTAGAAATACTACAGTGTGTCAGACTGTTCAGTCCCTTCTCGTACCCTGCAACGGCTGCATCTCTCCAGCACCCAGGTAGGAAATTCCCCGGCCCGTTCTACGCTGGATGGAGCTGTGTGCGCCTTTGTGGCTTTGCCGATTGTCGGCCACTAGCTACTATTTACTGCTGGAGTCGCCGTGGGGTCTAGAGACCTCAGCCAGGGGCGCGGTTCATGTTCAGAACAGAGAGAGCCAGCCCCTCGCCCAGAGAGGCACCTCGAAGCAGCCTGGAGCAAGAAAGGAGTTTGCAGAGAGCTTCTGCTCTCGGGCCACCTCACCGTGGCAAGGAGCTGACGGAGCCATGCGCACAGTACCCACGTGGCTCCGGTTCCTCCCTGTGCTTCCAGCGACCTCGCAGCATGGCACCAGAGGGCTCCCCACTATTCCAAGCACCCAAAGCACGGCAGCAAGGGGGCCCCCCAGGCACATAAAAGCCAACCCCTGGGCGCAGGGCGGGGCACTGGTGGGCAGGAACTTACCAGTGTCGTCTTTCTGGCTCACGGCCTGCAGTGGAACGGGCATGGAGCCAGCCCCCTGGTTTTCCGGGGCCTCACCGGAGGACGCCTCCAGCAGCTTCTCCTGCTTCTGAAGGAAGGACCCCATCCCGGGCAGGGACCCGGCGCCAGAGACCTGGGGAAGCAGGGATGTGTCATGGCCACAGGATAAGTATCCACCATAGGAGCAGCTGGCCGCTGCCCAGAAGCCGTAGTCTCTCCCAGCTCCCGTCAGGGCACTCCCTGGCCTGGCCCTGAGCATAAACATCAGGTCCCGGGGCGTCACCGGGGGCAGCCACTGATTGCCAGGGCACGCCGTTTGTCTGGCTGCTCTCGCGTTCTCCCAGCTCTCGATCCCAGCTCACCTGCCCTCAGCAGCAGCCCTGCTCCCCCGACCAGCTCTGCCCATTCATCGTGTGGGGTGCGGTGTGCTGGGTGTGTACAAAGCGACACAAAAGAAAGGGCTGCTGCCGCCTTCGGTCCCTGCAGCCCTCGCTTCCCCAGTGGCTCAGTGAACGCTCGTCCTGCTTGTACGGCAAGAGTCCTGCTAGGCACGGAGCTCTCTGGAACCCACGGAGCATGCAGAAAATAGCGTCAGACTAGCAAACTCATTGCACGGGTGTCCACCTCCAGCAGCAGCTAGCTCTGGGGTCCCCACTGCTCCGCAACCCTTGTCCACCTGGATTCTTCCCGGTCAGCCCTCCAACAGCCTCCCAAAGACCGATGGCCCTGGCCACCGGATCAGCATCCTTGGGCAGGATGGCACTTACAGCGCTGCTGTCCCTCAGCCCATACAGGATCCTCTCGTGTGCTTCGGCCACGCTCAGCACCGGAGCGATTTTACTGGATGGGAACCGCAGCCTGGGCCTAGGGGAAGGGAGACAGAGCAGAGTTTAATGCCGCGTCCTGAATCCGATGCGAGGAGTTTCTAAAGGCCACCTTGTTGGCCTAGGGTTTGCTTGGTCCTGTCACAGAGCAGCGGGCTGGACTCGAGGACTTCTCAAGGTCCCTTCCAGAATTAGATTTCTATAACCAACCAGACAATAAAGAGAGTGAAAGTCCCACCCTATATACACACATGAGCGAATAGCTCTTCTCTTGTCCACTGGCTGACGCGCATACGGGCCCTCCTCCGCGGATCAATTTGTCTTGTTTAAAGAGCTTTCTAGTCAGCGAGCAGTGGTCACTTGTCCATGAGGGTAGCTGGGGAAGGAAAACTCTAATTTCAATATCTGAGTTTGGATTTGGTCCAGGTGTGGGGATTAAGCCCTGCACTCTCCTTACCAAAAGGTCCACCAAAAGCGGCCAGCAGCACAGTGAGCGCAGGGGTGTTTATCGGGTGGCATACACTGAGGCCGTCTACACATTGGCACCCTTTTCCGGAAAAGGGATGCTAATGAGACACTTCGGTATTGCAAATGCTGCAGGGGATTTAAATATCCCCCGCGGCATTTGCATGAACATGGCTGCCGCTTTTTTCCGGCTCAGGGCTTTGCAGGAGAAAAGAGCCAGTCTAGACAGGATCTTTCAGAAAATAAAGATCCCTTATTCCTGATTTTAAGAGGAATAAGGGTATGTCTACACTACCACCCTAGTTCGAACTAGGGTGGTAATGTGGGCAACCGGAGTTGCAAATGAAGCCCGGGATTTGAATTTCCCAGGCTTCATTTGCATGTTGCCGGGTGCCACCATTTTTAAATGTCCGCTAGTGTGGACGCCGTGCTGAGGAGTAACGAGGAGTAACGGTAGTTCGGAATAGGAAGCCTAGTCCGAACTACCTAGTCCGTGCCGCGTGTAGCCGCGCAGCACGGAGTCCGCACTAGCGGTCATTTAAAAATGGCGGCGCCCGGCTTTATGCAAATGAAGCCCGGGAAATTCAAATCCCGGGCTTCATTTGCAACTCCGGTTGCCTACATTACCACCCTAGTTCGAACTAGGGTGGTAGTGTAGACATACCCTTATTCCTCTTAAAATCAGGAATAAGGGATCTTTATTTTCTGAAAGATCCCGTCTAGACTGGCGCTTTTCTCCGGCAAAGCCCCGAGCTGGAAAAAAGCAGCAGCCATGTTCATGCAAATGCCGCGGGGGATATTTAAATCCCCCGCGGCATTTGCAATTCCAAAGTGTCTCATTAGCATCCCTTTTCCAGAAAAGGGTGCCAGTGTAGACACAGCCTGAGGGTTCTGCATGTTCTTTCCTTCTAAGTGTTTACTATCTGCTGTTGCTACAGTCAGCAAAAGCCGCCAGGCCGCCCAGTGATCCATGGCTGCAGTGCGTGTCTATGTACATATGTAGTATCCTGAAAAGGGATGTTTTGCTTCAAAAAACCGCTCTGAACATTGTTTTAAAACCAGATTTGAGGGAATCTTGGCTGGAAAGAACATTCCTTAGCAATAAACAGACTTTTTAATTGGATCAAAAAGCAATCGGCCCTTCCAGATCTCTCAGACTTCTCCATGTCTACAAATGTAATAGCTGGATTACACAACCCTACTTACGGCTTTTGATAGCAAAAGGTTTTGTCAACTGATGTTCCGTTACCGTATATACTCGCCTATAAGCGACCACTGCTCACTGAACAGAAATCTCTTTAAAAAAGAAAAAACGATCCGTGTCGGAGGCCCGGATGCGTGTCAGCATTTCAAAGCACCCAGCAACAAGTCTGGTGCAGCCTTGAAGCATTATTACCCTACGTGAGGCCTATGGATACAGCCCAACAGGCCGTGCGTAGCCTGAACAAAAGTCCTTACTTATTAGCCTTCTTCCCATCCGTCTGGGATTTCCCATCCGCCTCCACCTCGCTCAGCTCGTCTGTGGGGCTCTGCGGCTCCGACCTGGGGAACGCCGTCTTCAAGGTGTCCACGATGGCGTTGACCATGATCTGCGAGGGGTGGGGGAAGCACGGTGGTTAGCGCCAGGGGCAGGAGGAAGATACCACACTCCAGGAAGAGGTGACCCAGCTAGACCGGCCTGGCCTGTAACTGCCTATCGTGGAAGAGGCGGGAGAATTTGGTACGGCCAGAGCAGCCTTCCCTTTGGGATCGGGGGGACCCAGTGCGGCACCCATCACCCGTACTCCTTCAGGGCCCGCCGCTGTCAGTGGGACAAGACATGGACCCAAACTGCGCTCACTGTGGCTTTCCCATAACAGGCTGCTGGTGGGGGCAAAGGGGCAACAGAGAGGCTCAGAGGAACGGATGGGCAGCTCAGACCTCCACTGAGATCCAGTCTCTCCTTCCCACCTCTGCTCCCATGACTGACAGGTGCTCCCTGCCCTAGGACCCGCCCACACTACAATCGGTGGGGAGGGAAGGGGGCTGATTACAGCTTGCAGAGAGAAACCCCCACGCCAGGGGTGATCTAGCTCACTAGAATACCAGCAGGGAAGCTGTGCATAGCGGGCCGCTAGCAATCATTACTCAAGCTAGCTGGAGTACAGCTGATCGGGGTACCTCTGCATGCAGGGCAGACACCTCCCACTGAGCCTCTCCAGGAAATATATTAGAGGGAGCCTCCCTCCTGCGTGGCACGTCCGGTGAAGACCACATCTTCACGCGGCCCTCCTGGGGCAGCTAGGGGTTCAGAGGAGCGGCAGGTGCCCACTGCCCTTGCTTGGGGGTTGGGGCATGCGAGCAGACACTGCAAAGCCACATCCCATCTGGGAGGGGAGGTGCTAGGATCTGAACGCCGCAGCGAGAGCGGGAAAGACCCGGGCTTCGCTTTGGTTGTGTTCATGGGCAGCCAGGAGAGGAAACGTGGGCCGGCATATCAAGTGGGTTTACATTAGCCTGTAAGCTGCTGGGTGCACAGGACCTTAAACTGCAGCTAGGGGACATCAGGAAAAACTTCCTAATTGGCAGGGTGGTGAAACACTGGAATCAATTGCCCAGGGAAGTTGTGGAATCTCCATCCCTGGAGATATTCAAGAGCAGGTTGGACAGACACCCATCAGGGATGGTCTAGACGGTGCTGGGTCCTGACGTGAGGGCAGGGGACTGGACTCGATGGCTTCGCGAGGTCCCTGCCAGTTCCAGTGTTCGGTGATTCTATGACCTGCTCTGAACCGCTTTCCCAGTGGCCTGGATTGTGGGCATCCCACAATGGACAGAGGCAATTGGAAAACTGAGACTTTGGATAAGTCAAGGAAAGCTTCAGCGTGACGGTAGCCGGGGAGGAGGGGCAGGACCCTGTTTGGGGGATGGCTGGTGCGCTGGGCTCTGTGTATTTCTGTGCTCTGGAAACTGAAACAGCCAGGAAGGGTGAGCTATAAAAAGCATCACTCTCATCCATTCAGAGCCAAACACAGTCTGCATCCAGCCAAGCCGCAGCCCTCGTGGTTTGAACAAGCAGTCATGCCCCAGGTGCCCAAGCTGACAGGGATCTTTGAAAACTTTCTATTGCTCTCATTAAATAACACCCGCCAGACTGCCCTTTAACAATCAGGGACTGGCCACCTGATGTAGATATGGAGAACCAGGATATACGAGATGTGAGGTCAGACTACAAGGCAACGTCTAGCATCCCCATTTTACAGGTGGAGAAACTAAGGCACAGAACTGTTAAGTGCTCAAGGTCACACTGCAAGTTAGTGGCAGAGAGGGGAAGAAAACCTATGAGTCCCAATCAATGTTTCATATAAGATAAGTGCTTGGGTGGCTATCCAGGAGAGATTCAGGTCCTGCCCAGCTGATTAGCAGAGCGCCATAGCTGGGAACATGAGTTTCTACCAGTGGTGCACATCCACACATGCCTTGGTGCACATAACAAAATGCATTCTGCACATAGATGGAAAAAATTACAGGAAACATTGGACCCAATTCCTTGTTCTATCTATTAGACCATGCTCTTTTATCTAATTATTAAAATAGCTGGGCAGTAAGGTTTTCTGGGAAAAACACCCTGGGCAGGAGGGGTGTCAGATACCTGAGCTAGCGGTTATGGGTTGTAGGTAACACACGCTGCCAGCTGGGAGGTTTGCTCACAAAGCTTGCGATCCAAGAGACCTGGGAGACAGAGCCCAAAAATGCCCCAGGCATCAGGACCTTTCTGAATCACCACTGCTTGGGCTCAAGAGCTGAGCCGAGTGCTTGCAAGATGGGAGGGGAGGTGCTTCTCTGTCTCCTTTTCTTCCCCCTTCGGCTACCCGCAGTATCCTCTGCTTGGGGGGGGACGGGGACACCAATTTGGGCCACCAATGCTGTTTGCACAAAGCAAGCAAGGGTGGCCTTGTGGTAAGGACAATGGAGTGGTCATTCTGGTGGCCCAGACTCCCCAAGCAAGCCATGCGATATTTCTATGCCTCGGTTTCTCCGCCTGCGACATGGGGATTATGCTACGTAACGTCTCCACTGCTGTGTCTATTAGACTGTAAGCTCTTTGGGGCAGGGCTGTTTCTAACTAGGTGTGTGTACAGCACCTAGCACGATAGGGCCCCAAAGCTCAGCGGGGCCTCTAATTGCTAATAAATAACAACAGGCCGACAAAAGCCTAGAAGGAGAAAGTATTTTAATGCGTTAGGAGGAGACTCTTTGCATCAATGGAGCTCAGCAGACGACAGCTACGCGCGGGCATGAAGGTACCTTGTCTATTCTGGAGACCACAAAGGGTTTCTTGACAAATGCGATCCTGGCGTCCGTGTTCAGGGCGAGGAACTCCTGCACCTCCTCACTGTTGGCAGTCTCAGGGATGCTGCACAGTTGCTTCAAAGGAAAACACAAGGTTGGGGTCTCAACTCCACCCTACCCATAGAAACCAGAGACACCAGTCCTGGTAAACCTCACCGTCCCTCTCCCCTGATCAGACCAGCTTTTCGGCTACAGCCTCCAGATGTCTTCCACCACACCCCAGGGGACAGTCTCCCACACTGTGCACAGGGAGAAAGTTACGCCGTATCTGAGTGATTTGTGGTCAGTAGCAGGGAAAAGCAGGCCCAAAGCTTTTCTTGTCCCACCCCCCAAAAAAATGAGAAGACAGTTCTGAGTTTGACTTGTCCAAGGTCACATACATGCGGCAAAGGCAGGATAAAAGCTCCGAAGCTTGGTTCCCTCTCCCCTACTTCAACCAGTCCATTCTCACTCGGCTCACTGACGCAGACAGAGCTAAGTCCCCTGCCACAGGCTATGTCTAGACTGCAAGCTCTTTCAAAGAGCCTCTTTCGAAAGAGAGCGTCTAGACTGCACGCGGAATTTCGAAAAAGCAAGCCGCTTTTTCGAAAGAAAGCACCCAGTGAGTCTGGATGCTTTCTTTCTAAAAAGCCTGTTTGCTTTCAAGAACGCCTTCTTTCGAAAGAGCACTTTCGAAAGAAGGCGTTCTTCCTCGTGGAATTAGGTTTACCACCGTCGAAAGAAAAGCCGCATTCTTTCGATTTAATTTCGAAAGAACGCGGCTGCAGTCTAGACGCAGGTGAAGTTTTTTCGAAAAAAGGCTACTTTTTTCGAAAAAACCCCTGAGTCTGAACACAGCCTAAGAAAGAGGCTGCTGAATCTCACAGAAAAGAAACTCACAGAATATCTCACCTTCAAGAACGATTCCAGGAGACCTTTTCTGGCTTCCACCTTATCACTGTCCATGTTCCCAAAGGGGAGATCCGGGAAAAGCTTCTTTGGGCCTTTGACATCTTCCAAACAAAACAGATGCACATGTAAAAATAAGACACATCCATAAGATTAATAAAGGTTTAATCCTGACTCATGATGAGGAGTCGCTTCCTACACCCATAGGGCAAAGGCAGAGAAAGTTAATGCTCTGCAAATCTGGCCTCAAATATATCCAGAGCTTTTATCTCAAGCATTGTGAGAAAGGGTAGGGTACACTGCGGGGGTTTTCCAAAAGGAGGTATGCAAATCGTGCTCTTATTTGCATATCTTCTTCCAATTCTTTTCTCGCAAGAACTTTTTACGATATTTGTCCCATCTACATGGGGCCAAATGTCGGGAAAAAACCCTCTTTTGAAAGCCCCCTAATTCCTCATAAAATGAGGTTTTCAGGGGCTTTCAAAGGATGGTTTTTTTCTGACATTTGGCTCTGTGTAGATAGGCCAAATATCGGAAAAACCTCTTCCGGAAAAAAAGTCAGAAGAAGATATGCAAATGAGAGCATGATTTGCATACCTCCTTTCGGAAAAGCCCCGCAGTGTAGCCCTATCGAAACACTCCCCACTGCCAAAGGTTTGGAGGTGTTGATTAAAAGAGAAAAGCCAACCCAAAAGAACCCTGGAGTTGGGCAAAACGTTGAGTGGAACCGTTTTCCACTGGCCAATGAAGTTTTGTCAAAATCAAAATGTTTCATGGCAACATTTCATGTCAGCGTGGAGGAAATTTTCAAAGGAAAAAAGCATCGAAAGGAATCACTTGGAGGGGCTTCTTTCATTTATACAATATCCATTGTATTATCTGTAGTAAGTTATTTTACAAGTTTCATTTCAAACCCGACGTTTCATTCCAAAATCAGAATGAAAACAGTTCTCCAAACCGGAGGCACCTTGGTGTTTTGGCCGCATGCTGGTCTCCCTCTATCATCGGCCCGGGCCTTGACCGTCTGAGGTGTGAGCTCTCCTTGGAGTTGCCGGGAGCTGTGTGTTCTTGCTCAGCACCTTTGACTATCCGGTCAAGGACCTATCGTCACATCGTGACCTGACAGGCACTCGGAGAGCCTCGAACCAAAACCAGGCACCATCTTGCCAGAGCGCTGGCCTACATGGGCAGGGCTTTCTCCTGGGACCTACCGTGACGCTCTGTGGAGCGCCCCCCAGGATCAGGGGTGACAGCTCCCGCCCTGGGGAGCTAGCCTGGCCCCTTGGCTGTGGATCCCAGTGCTCAGCGGGGTGGGGTGTCAGGAAGGGCAACGCTGCAGAGGCTCCGGCTGCAGGGATTATGGCTAGGGCCCTACCAAATCCAGGCAGAATGCATTGTGGGCCGTGAAACGTTGCCGTATGTGTGCACGTACCCGGCACTATGCCGATTTCATGGGGCGAGACCAGCGTTGCTCAGACTGGGGGTCCTGACCTGAAAGGGGGTTGCTGGGGGGATCACAAGGTTATTTTGGGGGGTCACTGTATTGCCACCCTCACTTCTGTGCTGCCTGCAGAGCTGGGCACCCGGAAAGCAGCAGCCATTGACTAAGATCCAGGCTCTTCAGGCAGCAGCGCAGATGTGAGGGTGGCAATGCCACACCGGCCGTCCTTACATCTGTGCTGTGGCTGGCAGTAGCTCTGCCTTCAGAGCTGGGCTCCCAACCAACAGGCACCGCTCTCCAGCTGCCCAGCCCTGAAGGCAGTGCCACTGCCAACAGGAGCGCAGAAGTAAGGATCATAGTGCCGCCACCTCCCTCCAATAACCTTCCCAACTGTTTTTGAGGTCAGGACCAATTTTTCCTCTAATTGTGTCCATTCATGTGCGGAATAAATTTTGTTGTGTGCACCAAGGCATGTGCAGGTGTGCACCACCTATAGAAACACATGCTGCCAGCTGTGGGTGCTCTGCTAATCAGCTGGGCAGCATCTGAATCCCTCTTGAGTGGCCACCCAAGCACTCAGCTTACAGGGAATACTGGTCAGGCCTCTACAATTACAACACTCACAATTTTCAGATTTAAATATTTGAAATCGTGACATTTATCATTTTAAAAGTCCTATGACCGTGAAATTGACCAAAATGGATGTGAATTTGGTAGGGCACTAATTATGCCTGATAGACACCGAGGGGGTGGGGGTGGAGGGTGGAGATATACCCTGTTGTAGCCAGGAGAGCGCACTTGGGTATTCAGAAATACCAAAGTCATCCAAGCCTTCTGTTAACCCACCGTGTGCTGACTTATCGACACCTACCAGCCCTTAAGGGCGCACTCATTATATTCAGCCACTCAGAGGTAGGAAGGAGGGGCAGGGGAGTGGGGAAGGCAGCTGGGGCTTTTACGTGGCACCAGCTTCAGTGCTGACTTTTTATGAATTTCCGCAGCTCGGGTTTCTCCTCCAGCCTGGTCTGCAGGTTCAGAAACTCGCGGTAGCGCCGGTTCACGGTGTGGTAGGCCACTTGCTGGAGGCTGCTGGCGTTCTCACTCTCCAGCGCTGTCTCGTACTGGGGAGAAAGAGGGAGGACCATTGGTCAGTCATCATCTTTTGGAGACCAGACGAACCTCAGGGAGAAAGATCACCAGTGATGGGATGGGACCCAGCAAACCCACTCACAATCTCTCACACTAACCACTGGGCTGCACGGCCCACCCGAGTGGATAAAAGTGGAGGATTTGCTTGTTTGTTTGTTTTATTTCAATGGGATTTGATTTTGTTATTTAAAATTAGAACACATTTTTGCTTTTGAAAATAAACCTATTGAAAATAAAATCTGAATGGAAACACAGAATCTGTTCAGGCTTAAATTTATTATAATCTCTTAAACCAGTGTAACAAACAAAAAATATGCTGACTCTCTGAACCTCTGGCAAAACTTTTGAGTTAAAAGCCACTTTTTTCTATAGACGGAAAGCATCAGGGAAAACCCATCTACCTGGTGAGGCCAAGCTTGATAAACCTGGCATAGGAGTGGCAAATAAGCACTACCAGTCACCATTTTCCTCCAGACTAAAAATTGACGAGTACAGTCTGAAAATAGCAGCTTCAATAAATGCCGTTAGTTACAGTGTACTTTCCGTATCAAGTCCCAGGCCGAGGCTCTATTTCACTATAAATCAGCATGTCTTTGTGATTACATCAGCCAATGAGAACCCGTCTTTCTTTAGAACATAACTGAAGTACAAATGGAAAAGTTGATCGTGATGGAGGATTTCAGATCAAGGTTTCCCGGTGGACTTGTCAAGCCTGGATTTAAATCCCCCTCCCCTGCTGGGGCAAAGGACACTTTGCTTTGCTGATCCCACTTCCAGCCCCCCGCCCGCCAGAGCAAATCACCTTGACTGTGTAGAGCGTGTAGGGGTGGAAGCCGGTCCCGGTGTGCTCCCGGGCAGTGATGGTTCCGGTTATCCGCAGGTTCTGGACGACGACGGGGCTGTCCGGGCTAGTGAGTGGCTCAAAGCTGAAGGTATGGGAGGAGAGGAGCGGGAGAGGCAGCTGGCACAGGTCCTGGGGGCTCTTGGCTGGGTTCTCCAGGAAGGAAGGTCTCCTCGAGGAAGACGTCTCAGGATCGGCCAGCAGGAAGGGGACAGAGGACAAACTCTCCTCCCTCTCCACCGCGGGGTCGATTTGTACGTCAGGGCAGTGGCCCAACACGGAGGGGAGAGAGCTGCGGGCGGTGCTGTCCTCCAGGTACCCATCCTTGGCACACACACCATCCTCTTGCTCCAAGCCCTCCAGCCCCTCCAGGACTGCAAACGGGTCAGTGAGAAATTCCTCCGTGGACAGGAGTGCCACGGAATCGGAGTCCTTGCCCAGGTCAGACAAGGGGGACTCCACCTCCGAGTCTTCGCACGGGAAGAGGGAGCCCAGGGCCTCTAGCTGGGGGAAGTGCACGGGCGTGCTTCTGGCTTTCCTCCTGTCAGTGTCAGCCCCAGCCTCTCCGCCCGTCGACTCCTTCCCCTCGTCCCCCTCCTGGGGGCTACGCTCCAGCCCGTCCACCTCGTCGTAACAGGGCGGCTCGGAAAGGCTTGGGGACAGTACCTCGACTTTCAGTGGCAAAGAATTTGGCACTGTGGGCTGGCAGGGGGAGGTGGCCAACGGAGGCTCCTCCCCCTTTCCCCTTCTCACCCCTTTGCTGCCCATCTTGGAGAAAATCCCGATTAGCAACAGGTTGACCCAGTCAGGGTCAGACATCTTCTTGACCATGGGCAGGAGAACGTTGCAGGTGACCAGCTCCCCCACCACAAAGCGCCCGGTCCTGGTTTCCAGGTGAGGCTTGGGCACTAGCACCCGCAGCAACAGGTCCACGATGCTCCGGGCGTAGTTCACTTCCATGGCCGGGCTCTGGAGGGCTGGGTGCGGGGCAGAGAGCTCGCCGTACGCTCGCCAGAGCTGCTCCGCCAGCTGAGCTGCTTCCACAGGGCTCCGGGCAGCCCCCACGTGCTCCTTCGCCTTCATGTAGCTCTGCAGGTGGCAACCCCACAGCGTGAGAATCTTCTGAACCAGGGCTTGCTTGTCCACCTGGGCCATCCTCCTGCGGAGCTCCAGGGCCAGGCCGGACATGGCCTTCCTCACCTCGTCCTCAAAGGCTCGCTCGCTGCTCACCGTCCGGTACCACGAGGACACGAAGTCCCGGACGATCTTCTGGATCATGCGCTCGATTTCCTCCTCCAGCTGCCTCTCCGCCTCGGGGCTCCGGGGGCAGGTCTCCAGCAGGACGAACCGCTCCAAGTGGAGCCGGCTGCGGGTGCCGAGGACGGCCTGGGATCCCAGCCATCCCCCCAACACTGCCAGCAAACCCGAGAGGATGCAAAGCAGCCAGATGTTAACCAGTAAGTGGACGACTAATAGCCAGGCTAACAGGGCTCCACAGACCATCAATTTCCTGTTCCCTACCAGATCCCTCAGCCCGCTGGCCGGGCTAGAGCCGGGCTCCTGCGCCCTGAGCATCCTCTGCTTTTCCATCCAAAGAGCCAGGGAGTTCAGGCTGGGCTTGCAAGTCTGGGAGCAGATTTCCAGCCCTGGGGGAGCAGCACCTTGGAACCGTCACATCCAAGCAGCCGGGGCAGAGGGAAAGCGAAAGCTGCTCTGCCCTGTGCGAGTGCCAGACCGCAGCACTCAGCCAGCCTGGCAGAGCCCCCGACAGCAAGGGAGAAAACCCTCTGCTAATGCACCAGCGCCCTCGCTTGCACCCACTGCCTCCCGGCCAGCCAAGGGTGGCTTGACACCCTGCAGCTGGGGGAAAAGCTTCCTGCTTTGCAGAGCACAGAGGCGGGGTGGCCCAGCCTCCCCCCAAACATCTGCCCCCCAACTTTCCCTACACCAAGCCGGTGGGCTCTCAATCCTGCTGCCACCCGCAGGGCCTTAACTGGGGGCTGGCTGCAATCCGCCAGGGGTTTGTCTGGGAGCTGCGCTGCCTGGCATGGCTGGGGCTTGGCTCCTTTGCTGTCCCCCGGCTCTGGGTGGCATCTGGGGCTGGCTCAGGAGCTGCTCCCCTGCCTGCGGCGGCCCCTCTGCTGCAGGGAAAAGGACCTGGGCTGCTGCCTGGGAGCTTCCGGATGGGCCTCTGCCAAGGAGATGCTGGGGAAGGGGAAGAGAAAGGCTCAGCGCAGCCGGAGAGCTTTTCTCAGTGCCATCTAGTGAAAGGCGAGAGGCAGCACAGACCAGAGGGCTGCGACTCCAAACCCGGCCTCTGTGCATGCAGCCATTAGCACCTGCTGGCCCCTGGGGGGCCAGCCCCAGAGCCGTGATGGGGGGGGAGCCAAGGGGGGCACGTGCCCCAGGCACAGTACATTTAGGGGCGCAACATTAACAATTAGAAAGTTTAAATATGAAATATTTCATTCATAGCTGTGCTAGCATCTAGTTGCAATCTCAACGTATGTGCAATTAACAACATGTGCAAGGAATACGATTAATACACAAAATGAAGAATGTTATTGTTTTTTGGGGTGGGGGGGTGTGACGGCACGTTGGGGGTTCCCCGTCTCCTGCACCCCGAAATGGTACAAACAGACTGTACCAGCCAGTGGAATTGAGGGTGGTTTATTGCTCCTCCAGCACAGCGCAGCACAGATGTAATCTGGTTACAGGAACTGGGCTAGGATGCCTCAGGCCCCCTTGAGATGGGGGAGACTGGGCCCCTAAAACTCCAGCTCCTCTCCCTAGGCTGTCTCATCCATCCTCACAGACAGCCACCAACCAACCCCCTAACTTCCAGCCCTGCCCCCCAGCCAAAGCAGCATTCCACCTTCCTTTGTTCCTCTCCATGGGGGGTGTCTGGCCACTGGTTTGCATAGTGACTCATCCTGTTTTGCTGGGTCCTGGTCCCCACGACAGCCAGTGGGGGTTACCCCAGAGCCAGCAGCATAGAAACCAGCCAGGTACCCCCACTACGTCACAGTTCTCCCCCCTCCGAGAGCGAACTGAGCAGGGTCACTCCGCTCGTGACCTAGGGAAGTTCGGGTCCTCTGCGTGGGAACCCGCCCTGGGGACATGGGTGCTCCCCTTGACTCGGGCCGGCCGTGGCGAGGCCCCACATGAATTGGCTTCCCTCTGTCCACTCGCCGCCCCGCTCCAGGGCGACTGGCACAGGCCTGTCCTCGGGGGTCACACCCACCCTTCCGCTGGCCTTGATCTCTGGCCAGGGTCTCTCGGGCCGGGGCCATGAGCCCAGTGAGCCTTCTCTGGACAACCAGGGCGGCTTCCACCCCCGAAGCTCCATCCAGGGAGGTCTTCCCCTCCCATAACTCTCTCAGCAAGCCCAGAGGGTCTATCTGGGGTAGAGACCCCCAAGCCGCTTTCCTCCTGTCTTGGGCCTTCCCGCCCCTCTGGCAGGAGTCACAGGACCGGCAGTACTGCTGCACGGCTGTAAAGATTCCCGGCCAATAGAAGTGCTGGAGCAGCTTCAGCCGGGTGCTCCGGATCCCCCGGTGGCCCCCAACGGGGACATCGTGGGCCAAATACAGCAGCTTGAGGCGATACTTTCGGGGGACGACCAGCTGCCGCTGGACACCCCATGCCCTCGCCTTCCTGGGGGGGAGCCACTCACGGAACAGGAGCCCACGCTCCCGCAGGAATCTCTCCTGGCCACCTCTCCCCCGGGGCTGAGCTGCACGGAGGCCAGCCTGGTCCCTCAGCCTCTGCAAGGAGGGGTCTGCCTGCACCTCAGCCTGGAATTCAGCTGCTGAGGCAGGGATCGGGACCTGTTCCCCACCTTTGTCTAGGTCCGGAGTCCCAGCCTGGCTGGACCCCGTGTCCACTGGGATGGGACCCTGAGGACGCTGCCAGGAGTCCTTCCCTGGACCCACGTTGTCAGCCCCCCGCTGGCTCTGGCTCCGGGTAGTGACTAGAGCCCGCTGGGATTCATGGGGCCACTCCTCTAGGTCATTCCCCATCAGCACCTCGGTGGGCAAGTGCGGGTGCACCCCCACTTCCTTGAGGCCTTCCTTGACTCGGTTGTAATCCCCTGGCTGTAGGTCCTCCAGCTGACTGAGCACTCCGGCCGCCTCCTGGTTCAGTGCGGGGATGAGCTCCTGCAGCCAGTCAGCTGGGGGGACCCGTTGCAGTCCACAGGCCCTCTCAAAGGCACTGAGGAACCCGTCTATGTCACCCATGTCCTTCAGTTGGGCCACCACGAGCCTCTCCAAGCGTCTGGCAGTCCTGGGACCCTGGGGCCCATCCGCACTTGGCGCAGCCGGTGCCCCGCCGGTTCTCCGCTCTGCCATGGCCAGCTCATGCTGCCGCTGCCTCTCTCGATCTTGGCGCTCCTTCTCTCGATCTTGGCGCTCCCTCTCTCGGTCCTCTACTTCCAATTCCCTGATCCGCAGCTGGATCTCCAGGCGCCGCAGCTCCGCTGGGCTGGCCCCTGCCCTAGATGGGCTACGGCTTGCAGGCCTCCCGGGAGACGCTGTCTCATCTCTCCGTTGGGTTCCAGCGCTCCTCCCCCTCTCTGAGCCTGACACACTCTCAGGTGGGGTCTGGCTGCTTCCCCTGGGGACAAGATCCTGGCCCCGTGGCTGGTCATTCTCTTCCAGCTGGGTAATCAGCTGGGCCTTGGTTGCTTTCCGCACAGGCAAGCCCCTCTCTCTGCACAGCCCCACCAGCTCTGCCTTCAAGAGTCGGGCGTAGGCCATCTGCCCGCTGGTCCCCTTGGTGCAGACTCACCAGTCTAGTGCTGCAGCGCCCCACGATTCCCAGGAACCGCTTCGCTCTGTCTCCAGCACGCCTGGCTCCAGGGCTCTTGCTTCCACTGCGCCTTGTCACTTGCCGCTGGGAGCTTCATCCACGGGGTGCAGTGCATCCCACTTCTGACACCAGTGTGACGGCACGTTGGGGGTTCCCCGTCTCCTGCACCCCGAAATGGTACAAACAGACTGTACCAGCCAGTGGAATTGAGGGTGGTTTATTGCTCCTCCAGCACAGCGCAGCACAGATGTAATCTGGTTACAGGAACTGGGCTAGGATGCCTCAGGCCCCCTTGAGATGGGGGAGACTGGGCCCCTAAAACTCCAGCTCCTCGGGGGTACCTGGCTGGTTTCTATGCTGCTGGCTCTGGGGTAACCCCCACTGGCTGTCGTGGGGACCAGGACCCAGCAAAACAGGATGAGTCACTATGCAAACCAGTGGGGGTTACCCCAGAGCCAGCAGCATAGAAACCAGCCAGGTACCCCCACTACGTCACAGGGGGGCGCAGTTCAGTACCTTGCCCCAGGCGCAGAAAACCTTAGTTTCAACTCTGGCTCCCCCTCCCCCGCTGTTTCAATTCCCATGCCCCCCTGCGGCCCACTCCCATGGGGTCAACGACATGCATTGCTCCTCACCTCCCCGAGCCCTGCTGGCAGGGTCTGTGTCACTGTTCTTGTTTTACGAGGGGGAAACTGAGGCACAGAGCCGGCGAGGTGACTTCCCATAGTCCGTAATAGAGCCTAGGAGTTCCCTCGCCCACAGCCCCTTGCTCTAAACACAGGATTGCGTGGTGTGGTTTTATACCATCCCAGAGGAGGCTGGAGAACGTGCACCCTAGAGCCGAAAGGCAGAAGCGAGAGGTTAGAAATGCCGTGTCACAATAGCACTCGGCTAACAGCACCTGATCCAGTTAACCACAGTGAAACCGCCCAGCATGGAGAGGAATGAAACGGGGTTTTCAGATCCGGACACCCCCCACTTTAGGGAAGCTCCTCGCTGGTGTCCTTGGAATCAGAGCAACAGACCCGAAAAGCTTTGAGCTTTGGGAAGCGCAGGTCTGGATCCAGGCGAGGCACAAACTTTACAGCGTGACCCCTCGACTCTCGTACTGAACAGCATCCGCAGCCACTACCGCTTTGGGGATCAGGTGTCAAGCGCTCAGGAAATACAGCCAGGCCAGCTCTGCGCTACAGCCTCTGCCTCCGCTTGGTCTGTGTCTGGGGAGGTCTGCCTGCCTCAGGGCCTGGCTTCCCAGGGAGAAGTTTCCAGACTAGGGGGGCCTCTGTCCTGTTTAGCTCAGCGCAGGCCACTTATTGTGGAGCAAGCGAGCCACTTGGTGTTCACAGGGAATCACTCCAGGTGCAGTCGGGTTCTTACGTGGCCTTAGATAATTATGTGGCCTCCATTCAGGGGGCAGTTGCCGTGGGTCCCAGTGATTTAAAAGTGCCCGGCGCTCTGGAACAATACTGCAGCAGCAGCGCCTGGAGCCCGGGGCTTTTGAACCTCCACCAGAGCCCCAATGACACAGCCCAGGCAGCGCTGAGCCTACCTAGCACCTAGCCCTGCCCCTTCCACCTAAGGCCCTGTCCCTTTGGGGGGGGGGGGGGGGCACAGACCTAAAACCCCTTCCCATTGCCCAGGTAATTCTGGGACCAGCCCTGCCTCCATTCCAGTGGCACAGAGATGAAGGCACCGAACTTTGAAAGTATTTAGGTGCTCAAATAGCTTTGAGGATAGGTGACATTCCCAAGGTCAGATAGAAGGACTGTAGCAGAGCAGGGTGTTAAACCCAGGTATCCTGAGTCCTCAATTAGCACGCTAACCACTGCCCCGTCCTCCTTCGGGGTCTAGTGATTCTCCCACTGGCTCCCTCTGGGGTGTGCACCCTGCAGTAGAAACAAGCCTCCCAGGCCAGGCATGTGCTGGCAGATAGCTCGGGGCTGGTCCTGCCGTGGCGGGGGTGTTAGAAAGCGGCACACAGAGCCCCACCAGGCTGCACCGTCTGCCTGCAGCAGAGAGCCATGCTGGAGTTCTCAGCCCACATGGCCATAGCAGGGCAAAGGAGCTGATTCCACTTGGCCTTGCACAGCTGGGAGCCATGAGCCAGGCTGACGAGCTCCTTAGACGCCAGCGAGCTCAGGCCTGGCTAACACCCAGTAGCCCCAGTTGGGCTGAGAGGCAGGAAGCCTCAGGGCCTCGGTCTGCTTGTGGGATCCGAGCAAGAGGGCCGCCGTGGAGCCGATTGCTGGAGCTCAAGACAGCGGTGAATAGTGCAGGTAACGGTCCTTGAGGGGCTCAGTGATGGCAGGGGGTGAATGGGCAGGGAAGACAGATCCTGCCTATGCCAGTCAGTGCTCAGGATGGCTGGGCCTCAGCTGCAGACTAAAACCTATGTCTGCCATGGCAGCTCCCAATGTTCCCCCTCAGCTTTTCCCTCCACAGGCAGGGCTTTTTCCCCCATCCATGTGCGGAATAAATATCAGTGTGCACTGGAGCACGTGTGACTGTGCACCCCCCCGTAGAATCACACAGCCTAGCTGTGCGGAGAGTCAGCCGGGCGGCATTTGAATTGCTCCTGCATGGCTGCCCGAGCACACGGCTGGCAGGGAGCCCTGGCACCCCTTGGCGCCAGGATGGAGCACGGAGCAGTAGGAGGGGCTTATGCAGCTGGGCCCAGCTTGCTGCTGCAGCATCCTGCCCCAGTGGGTTTCTGGACCAAGCGGAAGGTGCTGCATGAATGGAATCTGCTTTATCTTAGTCCCCAGCTGCATGCTCTTGGGGGGGGAGCATTGGAGTGAAAGCCAAGGTCACGCAGATCAAAAAGGCACCTGTCTCCCCAGAGGGCGGCCAGATCCCCCTCTGGGCCCATGGGACGGTCTCTGGCTCGGTATCTCCAGGAGCCACCACCCCCCACAGAGCGGAGGAAGCCAAAAGGGAGTTTTGCAGCTCAGGGAAAGGAAAGGACTTTCCGTGGGATTTTTTTTTAATTGGCGTCTTCCAAATAAATCTCTCAGAAATTCCCGGATCCCCACATCAGAGACCCATGCTCCTAAGCGAGCTGCTGAGAGCCACACTCCAAGCCAGACCCTCTGGCTAGGGCCGATCTGTCCTAAGGGATGCCTGGGGAAGAGCCGGAGACGCGGAGAGGTCCGTGACAAGGTAATGCCAAGGGGCGCCGACGGAGCTCTGCTTTCCTGGGGTGCTCAGGGCCGACTCTGCCCGGTGTAGGCGGGGATTAGGTTGCACGGGCAGGCCTTTGTGTAAAGTAGTGAAACCTTCTCCTGGCGGGTGGAATTAGCCGAGCTCGGTGCCGGACTCAGCCTGCTTTTGTCTCTGAGCAGAGGCCGAATTAGTCTGCACAGCAAAGTCCTCCCTGGTGGCCTGTTGTACTGAGGCTTTGGGGGGAGGCTGGAGGCCCAATGAGGAGGATTCAATGTAACCCCGCGGTGTTTGCTCTGTGCAAAGTTGCCTTCTAAACGGCGGCTGGGAGTCCCAGTGGCTGAGGGTCATACGGCAGAGGGGCAGGCCAGGCCCTCGCTTCCGTGCCTGCCGTGTGTTCAGCGGCCCCTTGACGTGAATTGCACTAGTGACGCACGTGCACAACGTGCTCTCTCCCCTAGGAGCACCATACCAAAGAGAGCGTTGTTTTACTAACCTGTCCCCTACTGAGCAGCCTCTGCGGAGGGGCTGTGAGCGCAGACGGTGCCTCTGACCGTGCGACGCTCATTTGTGTGAGCTGGCCGTGCCTCCTTGGGCACATTGAGCACTTGGGGATTGCCGGGGTTCCATGAGCTTTGGCCGTATTTCCTCCCCCGCGCTGCTCACCCTGGGGTGACTTGCACCAGGCCCTGCAGTGGGTGGCACGTGGAAGCTAGCATGGCTCCTCTGGGCCACGCAGATGGCCATGGGATCTGCCCTCCTCCTGCCGGCATGCTGGGCAGTCTGAGCTGAGCGGCACAGGGGTACAGCTGGCGTAACGCCGCCGATGGGAACAGAGGTACCTCAGCGCGAGATGGCAGAGAGTGAGAGCCGGCTTGTCACTCTCTAGCATGATCATTTTGGATGGCTGCAAAACGATCTCTTAATATGGCTGTCAGGTCTGAAGGGCCCAGGAGAGCTGGATAGAAGCTGACAGGGAAGCTAAAGGAGCGGCTGTGACGTATGGGACGACAGGGGAGGGAAATTAAACCCAGGGAGATGTTGAGTAGGTTACTTTGTGTGTGGGGGGGGATGCCCACTGCCCTCCACCAGGAACTTTATAAATGCAAAACCCCGTATTTGAGCTGTGGATTCCAACTCCCTGAAGCCGGATTCCCCAGCTGGTGTAGAACAGCCTGGCTCTGTGAAAGGGACTGGAGCTGGTTCATGGTAGCCGAGGATCTGAGGGCACCTGTAGCCATCTGGATTGCTCGTGATGCTTCTATTCTATGATATGCGCAGAGTGAACCAGCATAGAACTGGAAAGGACCTTGAGAGGTCATCGAGTCCAGTCCCTTGCCCTCGCAGCCGGACCCAGCACCATCTACACCGTCCCTGACAGGTCTATCCAACCTGCTCTTGCATATCTCCAGAGACGGCGATTCCACAACCCCTCAGGCAATTTATTCCAGTGTTTAACCACCCTGACAGTGGGAAGTTTTTCCTAATGTCCAACCTAAACCTCCCTTGCTGCAATTTAAGCCCATCTTCCTAGTCCTATCTTCAGAGATCAAGGAGAACATTTTTTCCTCTCTCCTCCTTGTCACACCCTTTTAGATACTTGAAAACTGCTCCCATGTCCCCTCTGAGTCTTCTCTTTTCCAAACTAAACAAGCCCAATTCCTTTAGTCTTCCTTCATAGTTCATATTCTCTAGACCTTAAATCATGTTTGTTGCTCTTCTCCTGACCTCCCCCAATTTCCCCACATCTTTCCTGAAATGTGGTGCCTAGAGTTGCCAGGTGTCTGGTTTTGAACCGGGCAGTCTAGTATTTGAGCTTTCTGTTCGGGAAACAAATTGAGGAAAATATCAATGTCCATTATTTTCAAAAAAAAAAGTGTAATGTAGATTGTGATGTAATGTCAAATGTGTCCGGTATTTTTGTTGAAACCATCTGTCAATCCTAGTGGTGCCCAGAACTGGACACAATACTCCAGTTGAGGCCTAATCAGTGCAGAGTAGAGCAGAAGAATGACTTCTTGTGTCTTGCTCACAGCATTCCTGTTAATGCATCCCAGAATTATATATTTTTTCCCAACAGTGTCACACTGTTGACTCATATTTACCTTGTGGGCCACTCTGACTTCTAGATCCTTTTCTGAAGGACTCCTTCCTAGACAGTCGCTTCCCATTCTGTATGTGTGAGACTGATTGTTCCTTCCTAAGTATTTTGTATTTGTCCTTATTAAACTTCATCCTGTTTACCTCAGACCATTTCTCCAGTTTGTCCAGATCATTTTGATTTGTGACCCTATCTCCAGAGCACTTGCAACCCTTCTCAGCTTTGTATCATCTGCAAACTGAATAAGCGAACTCTCAATGCCAATATCTAAATTGTTGATGAAGATATTGAACAGAACTGGTCCCAAAACCCACCCCACAGCACCCCACTTGTTCTGCCCTTCCAGCATGACTGTGAACTTGCTGTGCTTGAGGTCACTGCTTCTTCTGCAAACTGAGTTTTAAAAGCCCAGTGAAGGGCATGGTACAGGGCAGCTTGAGAAAAGGGGATCTAGTGTCCTAAACTTCAGTCTCTCTTGCAGCTTTAGGCATAAAACAGCTCCACAGACCTGCCTCCATTAGCTCCCCTGGGTCTGGCATGCTGAAGATCCTGTCCTCTTGCCAGGAAGTGTTAATGCTACTCATGTTAGGGGTGTGGAATGAAGTTGCTCCTAGCGGGGTAGCATTGACCCTTACTGAAAGACAAGCCCCGTTCCCCTCGCTCTGACTGGGATCTGACTCACTAAAATTTGCAGGAGACCTGTGCGGCTGAGGGGGAAATAAACAGTAAGAAACTCACCCAGGTGCAAGTTTTTGCTGGGGGTGAGGGTGACCATCCAGGTTGGCAATCCAGGTTTGAAATGAGGACATCTGGTGCTAAAAGTGTGTGTTGCTGTCGCTGGCACTACAGAGCCAAGTTTCTGTAGCTGAGACTGGAACAGATTCATGTCCTGTGCGGATGGGACACAGGGATCTGTCGTCTTGGCAGTGGATTATAAATGCACACAGATTTCCATTTGTGGAGATGTCGATTGTGTAGACCGTGTGTGTGTGTGTGTGTGTGTCTTTGCCCCTATGTTCAAAAGGAACTGAATGCAAATTGTAATAAGGCTTCTTCCAGCTGCTACTTTCTCAGCAAAGTCCTCTGTGTAAACACTAAGGCAGCTGGGCAGTGTCTGGAAGGGGGTTTTCTTCCCTCCTCTGGGTGACATTTTTACTCTTCATCAAAATCAAATTCTCCAATTATGCTTAAAGTTTCTGAGGTTAGACTGAAAATGGTCAAGGGATGGTTTTGTTTGTGTGGGCTGGTTTGTGTTTGTTTTGGTGTGTGGGTTTTTTTTTTTTTTTTTTTTTTTTTTTTTTTTGCAGAGCTGAGGGGAGGATTGATTAAAAAAAATTCTAAAGACAGCAGACACTTCATTTAACCTCCCTGGCTATAATCAAACCTCCGCCTTTCCATTAAGTACAATCAGACGATAACTTTTTAACCAACCCTACTAAACGCTCTCTTTCCAGTGAGCCCTACAGAACAAGTGCATTGCCTGTTGTGTCTCTTACATAGCCTGTGACAATACAATCGCAGCACCAGAAAGAGATTCAACCACAGAAACCATCAAAAAAATCTTTTTAATGCTACAACCCCTTCCACAGAGAGAGCACCTTTTATCCTGATGGGTCCCAAAGAACTTCTCAGTTCAGGGACCTGATGCTTCTTGCCTTTACACGAATGTAAATCTGGAGTAAATGTAACCCCACAGAGAGAACCCAGGAGCGCAGAGACAGACCCATTGGTCCAGGTGCTGTTCCATACTAGTTCTATATCCATTAGGTCTGGTGACTTCAGCAAGGTCACTCCTGAGTTCATAGAACTGGAAGAGACCTCAAAAGGTCATCAAGTCCAGCCCCCTGCTCTAGGCAGGACTAATTCCAACTCAATCATCCCAGCCAGGGCCTTGTCAAGCCGGGACTTAAACGCCTCTAGGGATGGAGACTCCACTACTTCCCTAGGTAACCCATTCCAGTGTTTCACCACCCTCCTAGTTACGCTAATGTAAGTGAAAACAGAGTGGGGATCTCAGCCTGCAGCTGTGTCTGACACTGCTTATGGAATGTGTCTGTTCGGACATGAGGCGAAGGGTTGCAAGTGCTTTGGAGGATAGGGTCACAAATCAAAATGATCTGGACAAACTGATTGGAACTGGGTGAATATCAGATTTTTCCATTCAGCCACCACACTGAGCAATCGGGTGGGGGAGGAGGGGAGAAGAACCCCAAAATTGGTTTTGATTGCCCAACACCTTTTCTGAATCTTTCCAGCCAAAGGAAGACCTCGCAAATATTTTGGTTTGGGTGGCTTTGTTTTCTAAGTTTTTAATTTAAAAAAAAATTCAGTGGGAATTCTGAAACAAAACCCCTTTCTTAAACAAAAAATCAAAAGCTTTGGTTTGGAAATGCTGAAAGGAACCACTATAGCACATCTGAAATCTGTATTATCTGGCGAAAACAACTGGCAAAATCTGACCTGGAGTTTTCCAGTTGTTTGGGGCAACCACTAATTTGTAGCCCCCCCCCCCCCAGTGAAACAGTATTTTTTTTTTTTTTAATGAAACATTTTGCTCAGTTGTAGTCCTGGCTCTGTTTACATGGCAGAGATGAGGTGTAATTGCATTGGCCTCGCTCTTAGATGTAGCAATCAGGCCTGAAAGGTGTTTTTAGTGGCACGAAGGCATGGCTGAGTTCCACCCCCAGAACTAGCTGCTTTTCAGAGGTAGATGCCTGAATCCTGCCTATGAGGACAGACAGGTTGTACTCTTGCTTCCAAGAGAGCACATAAGAGTTAACCTCACTGATTCTAGTAGTGTTGAGTGCCAAATTCTAGTCTTGGTTACACCCCCTTACACCTGAAATAGCGTTAGTGCCGATACTGTGCTGGCCAAATAACATACAAATGGTTAAATAACTTATCTGAACACTGACTAAGATGCTGATCCGTTGAATTGTTCAAGGAATGGTCTTAGGACCAGAACTGCTGGGGTTTTGTTTTGTTTTAACCATGGTGCAGCCAAGTTGACAAGGAGATCTCATGTGGCAGGTTCCTCTTGGAAACCATTCTGACATGAGATCCCCGAATATCACCGAGCTGAGCATCTGCAGAAAAGACCATTGTCCAGCATTTCAGAATGTGCTAAGAGTCGTGGGCATGGTTCCTGCAGCGGTCGGATGGGCTGGCCAGTGGTCCGAGGAGAGACACGCTGGTGACTGTGCATCGCTCGAGTCCCATTCAACCCTGGCTTTGCCACAGACTGAGTGTGGGAGTTTGGCCAAGTTGTGTGGGACCTGTCTCTTTCAAGCATTCGGCACCCAGCTGTGGAGCCAGCTCGGCTCCCATTTCAGTGTCTAAAAGAAGTGGCCAGATTGCCATGAATGTTCAGTCCCCAACAATTCCCCCTCCTCTTCTGGGCGTCGTTGGGTTTGGAGCAATTTTGCACATCTGCCCCTCAATCTCTCAATGGGTTTCCCACCTATAAAATGGGGAGAATAACCCTTTGCTGACTCGTGGGGGTCAGGGTGAGTTGGTTGGCACGAGACCAGGGACATACCAATCCCTGAACAGGTAGGTACTTTGTAAACATCCTTAAGGACATCACCTCTTTTTGTCCCCCCACCCTCCCAAATCCAGTGAAATGACTCCAAAGCACTGAGCCATTCGTGGCAAGGAGTCTAGGTGTGGACACCTGTCTGCAGAGAATGAGAATTGCAGGTTGCAGCTATCTCTAGGCTGAATTTTTTCCTTCTGGGGGAGAAATCGGGTCATTAGTCTTAATTTCTCTGGATGTCTCACCCTGTAAAGGGATTTAAATTCAAGGCTATTGCTGCCTCTAAAGCTTCAGACATAAGGTGGAAAGATGAGGTAGCATTGAAGCTGAATGCTGATCACGCTTTGGCCCCTATCGATCGGGAGTAACTCCCCAGAATCCAATGGAGCTGTCCGCGGCAGAAAGCTGGCAAGCCGGAGAAGAATCCGGGATTGTTTACGGTGATTAGGGTAATGATAATGGATAGAGATGAGGGGGAACAAGGGGACTGTGGTGCTGGAGTTATCCATCTCGCTGAGCGATTCTGGCTGCGTCAGAAACTGCTCAAGTGGATTAGCATCCCACCGGAGACCCGAGATGGATTGGCTGCCAGAGCCATCAGCCCCTCCAGATCCATTAATATTATTTAAAAATAAATAAATCTTGCCATGAGTGGAGTTCCTGCGAGTTTTACATTGAGTGAGAAGCCATTTCTTATGTGATTTCAGCCCAAGAATGGGGAACTGTTGAAGTAAATGGCAGGAGAGCTGGAAATACATTTTGATCTCGACACCAGACCTGACAAATGACTTCATTGCCATGCAGAGAATGGGATTTTTATCGCTAGATAGAAAGGGGATGTGCGGGGGGAGGGGCGGTGTGTTTTATCAGACTGTAACTCTTCTGTAGGATATAACAGAGAGGTGTAAAAGGCCACAGGGAGCTATTCTTCTGCTGGTGCATGGTTGGCCTGGAAAGCAGCCCAATTAAGAGGGATTAATTTATACCCAGTGCAAAACATGAATCTGACCGTGTATTACTGTTGTAGGCTGTTCGGAAGAGCACACGCCACACGCGGCGCAAAAGGCATCTTGTTCATCTGAGCCATGTGTGCGCTAGCTACCTACTGCTATTTAGATCCTGGGCACTTCCCAATTAGAGCTGATTTGACTTCCAAAGCTGGCTTATTAATGGGACCCTACCAAACACATGGCCATGAAAAGCGCATCACAGAAACATGGGGTTGCCCCATGAAATCTGGTCTTTTGTGGGATTCTACCATACGCTATATGGATCAGGCTGGTCTCCCCAGAAGTTCTCAAACTGCGGGTCTTGATCCCCAAGGAAGTCATGGGGGGAATCACAGGATGGCCATCTGTGACGTAGTGGGGGGTACCTTGCTGGTTGCTATGCTGGGCAGTGGGTGGTGAGTGACCTCAGCTGGCTGCAGCACGGCCCAGCTGGGCAGGGGATGAGTCATTATGCCAGGGGGCTTCAGACCTGTCTGACGAGTTGTATCAGACAATCTGCCTCTGTCAGGGGAATATTGGGGGTTCTTAAGTGCTCACAGCTGTACTGCGCTTTGGGTGGAGGGCTGCATGCTTGTCTTGGCCCACGGTTGACATCTCTGCTGACGTTGTGGGAGATACTTGAGGGGGGGGGCTTTGTGGTGGTAGAATGCAAGTGACTGAACTGACTCTCACAAGCTGTCTGCAGGAGTTCCCACCCCTGAGCAGTAACTTTGCCTCATCACCCCTCATTTTGACGATGGCTTCTGTGCCACAGACATTCCTGACAGAGGAAGGAGGGTCTCGTGGTCACAGATCCAGAAAACATGGCTTCTGTTCCCTGATCTACCACAGACTCCCTCGGTGACCTTTGGCAAGTCACTTAGTCGCTCAGTGCCTCAGTTACCAAATATGTAAAATGGGATGAATGCCTACCTTAGTGAGGCCATGTAAGAATAAAGACACTGATGGTTTGGAGATGCTCAGATACCATGGTGATGGGGCCCTATAAGGCCATTAAGTCAGCTGTGTTCCAAGGGGCCAGGTGGGAGATGTTCAGCAGCCAGCTTTCCCGGGATTCCCCTTGGGCATGGTGACTCCTGGCTTGGGACCATGGCGCAGCTGAGACAGGATGATCATGTGGCTACAGCACTGAGCAGGCCTCATGTCCTTGCCACAGGTTCCCGGGGCAAATCCCTGCTGGACAGATTTGTAAAGGGGGTTAAACGATTAAAGACACAGGCGTGAGAATCACACGGGGCACCCATGCCCCCAACAACCCCTGATTTTCAATAAATCCAGCAAGGACCCTAAGGAGCCTAAATACCTTTAACATCTGGGCCTTAGTCGCTCTGGGCCTCCCTTCCCCCACTATTGGTGGCAATACCAATTTTCTCCTGGGCTCTTTTAGACCGTGATCTCCTCAGCAGGAGGGTTGTCTCTGGCTGTACAGCACTGGCACAACCGGCCTCTCCACCATCAAGAGCCTTTAGGTGCCACAATCCACCACTGACTAAGAAGCAAGCCAGTCTCCAAGGGGTGCTGATCAGCCCAGGCACCTCCTGGACCTTGCGGTGAGTGAACAGGTGCTGTGGCACAGCCGGTGCGGGGGCCCTTAGCCTTGGTTTGGGCCTTTCTTGTTCCACTCTGCTTAGCATCATGTCCGTCAATAAGCAGACGCAGTAATATCCACCTCGCGCTGAGCCATGACTTCTTCCTGCCCAGGGAGGCGTGCCAGGCTCCGCAGGTCGGGGTTGTGCTTGTCTGGACATACGCTCCATGGCCATCCAGGGGAGGTACAGTGTGAGGCTCACAGGTAAAGGGCGTGGACGGGATGGCCAGTCCCTCCTGGGACTGAGCCTTTACTACCCAGTGCAGGGGGCCAGGAAGGTCCTGGCTTATGATGTATCCGCTGGGAGGTTTTGTCTTGCTACACTAGCACCTCCTGCCGATTCCAGCAGGGCTGGGCTGAAGAGCTCTGCCTTGTCCTGCCAGGCTGCGCAGGAGTCACAGAGCCAGGCAGGTGCTGTGGGCATTCTAGCAGTGGAAGAACAGCATGGCCTCCTGCCCAGGCCTGAGTGAAATGGGGGACCAGCCCACCTGGGCAGCTCCTCAGTCATGTCAAGGTGTGACCAGGTGAAACCCAAGCTGAGGCCCGTACTCCTGTGTCCCCTCTTTGGGTGTGTCCGCACTACACAGAGGATCATCGCTGCCACAGTTGATTTTCTGGGGTTTGATTTAGCGGGTCTAGTATAGACCCGCTAAATCAAACTCAGAGGGCACTTCTGTCGGTGCTGTTACTCCTGCTCCGTGCGAGGAGTAAGAGAAGCCCGCTGTGCGGAAATGCGATTGACTGTAGCACCTGGCCAGTTCCATGGGAGACAATGGCTCCTAAGCACTTGCTTATCGCTAAGTGTGTGGCTGAAGAGGAATGGGAGTACACATGCCTCAAGTTAGAAGTCACTCACATGCCTAACTGGAGGGCCCTGGTCAGCCAAATTCTTATCTGGCATAACGCTCTATCCTGATGCAGGGGGCTCCTTGGAGCGCATGTAAACAAAGACTCACAAAACTGCAGCGAGTGTTCTGCACATTTTGCAAATGTGTAAACTGACCCACGCCAAAATTAAGGGAGCTCTCCAAGGTCACACAGCAAGCCCAAGGCACTGTGGCTTACAGAAACCAAGAATCTCTGTTTGTTTGGATTCTATTTTTCCCACCTCTGATCCACACTTGTCTAATCAGGCAATGCTGTTTAGGTGACAGGAACAACATGGCTGGTAGTAAGAAAAGTTCCCAGGTGAATTTTTGCACACTGGTTTACTAACACATTCCTAGCTCAGTGATAGAAATGTAGCCATGTTAGTCTGGTGTAGCTGAAACAAAATACAGGACTATGTAGCACTTTAAAGACTAACAAGATGGTTTATTAGATGATGAGCTTTCGTGGCCAGACCCACTTCCTCAGATCGAATAGTGGAAGAAAATAGTCACAATCATATGTACCAAAGGATACAATTTAAAAAAAAAAGTGAACACACATGAAAAGGACAAATCACATTTCAGAACAGAAGGAATAAGATTTTATAAGATCAAGAATACATATTCCTGCGCATCCAGAAATATAATCTATGCTATCATGTGCCGAAAGTGTCCGTCTGCTTTGTACATTGGACAAACATCTCAGACACTTCGCCAAAGGATTAATGCCCACAAAACAGATATTAGACAGGATCACAAAGAAAAAACGGTTTCTTGCCATTTCAACCAGAGAGGACACTGTCTCAACGACCTAATTACCTGCATCCTACTCCAGAAGACTTTCAAATCTGCACTTGAAAGGGAATCCTCTGAACTGTCATTTATGCTAAAATTCGACACTCTTCAAGGGGGGCTCAACAAAGACACCAACTACCTTACCCATTACAAAGATAGCTTCCCCAATTATCACCTCTAATATCATTAACTCACAGACATTTACCTTCCTCCCCCCCCTGCATCCGCTTTCTGTTCTGAAATGTGATTTGTCCTTTTCATATGTGTTCACTTTTTTTTTAATTGTATCCTTTGGTATATATGGTTGTGACTATTTTCTTCCACTATTCGATCTGAGGAAGTGGGTCTGGCCACGAAAGCTCATCATCTAATAAACCATCTTGTTAGTCTTTAAAGTGCTCCATAGTCCTGTATTTTATTCCTAGCTCTCAAATCTAGGACAACGGAACTGAGAACTTACCTTCCTTCAGCAACACTTATTTCAAAATGATTTTACAAGCTTTTTTAAGAAACGTAGCCCTTAGGACTCCGTCAGCTAAACCCCATGCAGTGTGACAGTCAGACCTTTATTATGCCTACTGTATTAATCTTGGAATGAAGCAATTTGTTTTCCTTCCCTGCTTTTATGGGGCTTAAATGCAGGTACCGTCCCCCTCCTCCCAAATCAATGACCAAAGTGATGAATAATAAAAGCCGCTGTGCTGAGTGATTCATAGAGATCTGGAGGATGTAAGTTTCACTAGCAATGACTGTTTGTTATCCATTAACTCTGTGGACTAAGAAGAATTATGCAGATTTTAAGAGCTGTATCAACATGAGGACATCTTGCTGATTGGATCCATGGGCCATCCTTCTGCTAATCCGGCCTGCAGAGGAGCTGATTATACGAGAGTGCATTACCCGTCTGGAGATGCAAAGTGAAGGGCTGATATTTGTAGTATTTGAAGATGGGCGTAAAGTGTGGGATTTTCAAAAGCATGCCTGCCGCTATCCTAATTCTTCTCCGTGTTCACGGCAACGAGGTTTTTACCATTGACTTTAGTGGGAGCTGTTCTGAAAGCCCCGCTCCAGGCTGTTTATGCGCACTGAGTGGAATTCATCCCTTTGCAGTGGAGCCGCCTTGCACTCTTACATCGCAAAACTCTCAAGCTACAAGCAGCTTTGTGCTACCTGGCTTACGGATGGCTGTTCAGGGTGGGTCAGGCAGTTTCAAACACCAGCTGAAGACAAAGGGCTGATGGCTTAAGTGGACTTTCCACCATGGTGAGAATCCTTTGTTTTGCATTCTCCCCACACCTCCCTTCCACGGAAAAATATCACTTCAAAATGGCTTCCAGTACCAGCTTGCACGGTCACGTCTTTCTAGGACCAACCACCCTTTGTTCCTCCTGTTAACCCCCGGCTGTTTACAAATCATCGAGTTGATCATTGAGTCGTTAAATACCTAATGGTCCTCATTAGCTCATTTAGGCCTATAAACAGACCCATACTTCATATTTCTAACTTCACATACTCCAAAATCGGATACACGGATCCGGCAGGCTGTAACATTACAATCGCTAAGTTACACGCACCCTTTTGTCTCAAGCATTTTTTTTAGTTCTGTGTATTTAACTTCCCAAGCCAGTTCTCATACGGCCTGAGAAGGCGTCACACTGGTTCTGCGCATGGGGATGTCATGCTACCCAACTTTGATTGCTCATGAAAGTTAGGCAATCACTCCAGTTGTGGGCATAACTTTGGTAACTCTGCTGGCAAACACCTAATTATGTTCATCTGTGCATGTTGTTAAGCAGTTTGCTGGTATCATGGTGGTTACTCCACATGAAAATTAGGTGCACACCCACTCTTTTTTTTAAAAGAAATATCAGTCCTTTAAAGTGCCTTGTTTTCTGAAAGCAGTGATGGGGAAGGCAGCAGTAGCACCCTCCAGTTTCATATCAAGCTTTTTAGCAGTAGAAGCTAAAGCACTTTGCAAAGGAGATGACAGAGCCCAAAATAGAGCCCAGGTCTCCTAGTTCCAGTCCACTGCTTTATCTATCAGGCAAAGAATTTTAGTACAGTTGAACCTCTTTAGTCTGGCACCCTGGGGGCCTGACCAGTGCCGAACCAGAGAATTTGCCAGGTCAATGTTGTTTAGTAGCATCACCAGCACTGCCACTGCTGACTGGACTCTTAGGAGACATTTAGGGGTAAGTTAGAGCTAAATAACAGCCCAGAACCCTGAGAGCCAGGACTGGTGGCTGTAAACAAACTTTATGGGACTGCGGGAAATGTGGCTGCCCCCGGGATAAGTGGACTAAAATCACGCTCACTAAAACCGTGCTGGTCCATAGATGTTGCCAGACCAGAGAGTGCCGGACTAGAGAGGTCCAGCCTGTAACACTAAAGCCCCGTTTCACTCCCCTGGCAGTTTGTAACGGTCCCCTGTAGGTGTCACAGAATTCTCAGCCCCATAGAACTCCCGCTCAGCTGACACCCAGCATCCATGCCTCTTAAACGTGAGCTAAAATGTTGGCCGTGGGATCTTGTGATGGCTGTAGCAAACTGGATAATCCATGCCAAGAAATGCTCGAGTACAAGGATGGCTCGTTGACATCTGCATGCTCCATTTCCCCCATCATTATCCATCAGTTCAGTAATGCGGCTTTCTCCCCTTGTTTTGACTTGTGAGCTGTCAGCCAAAAACAGTGCAGGTTCCTTCTGCTACCTGAAAATCAGCTTGGCTTCTTCTAGCCATTTCCATCAGATCTGGCAGTGCTTGGGCACTTAAGACCCGGCCTTGCAAAGTATTAAAATCCAGAGAAGTCATGCCCGGAGCTGGTCACACCCACGCTTTCCTGAAAATATAACACAACATTTTAAACAAAAAGCTGAAAAATGTAGATGAAAATGCAAATTTTCCTTTATGCCGAGAAAAGTGTTAGGACAGTGAATACAGGAAGTCCCCGGGTTACATGGATCCGACTTACATCGGATCCCTACTTACAAACGGGGTGAGGCAACCCCGCACTAGCTGCTTCCCCCCAGCAGACCAGGGAGACGTGAAGCTAACACCCCCCCAGCAGACCAGGGATATGTGGAGCGGCTTTTCTCAGCAAACACGTAAGCTTGAGAATAAAGGACTGAGGGAAGTGAGGTGTGGGAGAATAAAACTGAGCTCTGGAGAAATGTTTGGCTAGAGTTTCCCCTACAATATGTACCAGTTCTGACTTACATACAAATTCAACTTAAGAACAAACCTACAGTCCCTATCTTGTACGTAACCCGGGGACTGCCTGTATTCAGTCCTGCTCTGTGTTGTTTTCTGTTCTGTCCGTGATGCAGGAAAGAAGCCTGCTTGTGTCTCTGCAGCTAAGCTAGCCCTGCATTGCACATCATGATGCTGTTCTGAGTTGGACACTAAACTTAGCAGGGTATCAGGAAATGTACTGGGGTAAACGCCTTCAGCCAAAGACAAACGGAGCAAAATGTGGATCATGCATAGGGCTCCAGCTATGTAACATGACCAGTGGAGAGCAGATGGCAGTGGTACAAAAGTGCTGTTTTTATTTCATTCAGATCCCACCAGAACATCTTTTGCCTCTTCTGACGTGAGATCTAAAGGTTATGGTGTGGTGCAGGGGTGGGGTACCTCAGGCCTCAAGGGCTGGATCCAGCCTCAGAGGCTAAGGACCCTCTCCCAGCATTGGGGAGCCGGTGCTGGCGTTCCAGAGCCTCTGCTGCCCCACCGTGGGGTTGGAGCGCACAAAATCTACTAGCCTGGGCCCACTGGGCTCTGGAGTGTGAGGGGAACGTGGGGAGTTTCTTTCTCCTTCTCGGTCAGGGGCCACGCCAGTGAGGGGGTTTTGTTTGTTCGTTTTTGCTTCTCTCTTGTGTGCGGCCCCAGACTGATTTTTCAGTGGGTAGTGGCCCCTGACCCAAAAAGGGTTCCTCACCCCAGTGGGAAAACACAAGGGTTGGTTAAAGGACAAACAGCTTTGGGTCACCGGTTCGAATCCTGCCAAGGTCAGTAATGAGTAAAACTCCATTGCCATATCATCCTTGTCTGGTGCCCTTTGTGAGAGCATTTTCTAATTTCTGGGGCCAGGTGTTCCTATTGCGCCCCCCCCCCCGACATTTACTGATCCTCTTAGCAAGGGAGGTGGGGGCTGAAAGAGCCATGGAGACTGAACTCTTACGCCATGGGCTGTGCGGGAGGGAGGGAAGCCTGTAAGTGGGATTCACTCCCCAGAGAGACTGATCTGTTAGGAAGAAATTTACAGAGAATTGCTTATTATAGAATCACAGAACACTAGAACCAGAAGGGACCTCGAGAGGTCATCGAGTCCAATCCCCTGCCCTCATGGCAGGACCCAGCACCGTCTAGATCAGTGGTTCTCAAACTTTTTGGGCCCCGGAGCCCTTTATAGGGGTAAGAATGTATGTGGCGCCCCAGCGGTCCACTGATTGTATGTGTTGTACCTATCGATGTTTCCAGTTTGTCAACCTCGCGGAGCCCCTGGAGATAGCTCGTGGAGCCTTGGGGCTCCGTGAAGCACAGTTTGAGGAACACTGGTCTAGACATCCCTGACAGGTGTCTGTCTAACCTGCTTTTAAATATCTCCAGTGATCTCCTTCTTGGAGTGAAGACAGACACTAAACGTAGCTGGGGTATCAGGGGAAAACGCCTTCAGCCAAAGACAAACAGCAAAATTTGGATTATGCATAAGTGGAAGGGGTCAGAATTGCTCCCTTTGCGATTTCTGGACTGGAACTCTGTAGCCTGTCGTAGCAGCTCTCGGTTCCCCGACCTAGCTAGCTGCTCCTTACCAAATAGATTTGTGCTTTCCAGGGCAGGGCGGCGTGCGACTGTGACGTGCACGGAGTGCGGTTCTGAGCGCACTGTCTGCACAGTCGGGGTAGCTGCAATGATGAACAGATCAAGAAAGAAAAATCCAAGGTACTAATTGAAGGTGGTTTCAACAGAATACTCAATTAAAGTTCCCTTTCTTTACAGATGGTCTGAAAAGGGGCTGTCGTCCCCTGAGGGGGTGTAACTGTGAAACAAGGAGATGAAAATGAACGTTTAAAAGCTCTCCAATTTAAATCCCATTCATCAGCTTTATTAAATCTTTGGCGGGGAAGGTGGGGGTGAGAACCAAGTGATGGGATTAAGAAAGTCCCTCTTCTGTCGCTGGGTGAAGCTGCGAGGGAGTATCTAAGGACTCTTTGGTGGCTGATACGGAATTAACTGGTGATCTCAGCCTGGTTCTTCGTGCAACTGCACCGATGTCCCGTTTGGGTCACTCGTGTGCTCAACAGAGAGGCCAAGGAGCGAAAGCTCCCTGGAGGAGGAGGAGATGGTCCCTCCAGGGCAGAGCAGAAGGGGAGACCATGCTCTACCTGCTCTGTGCCCAGAATCTTTTGTTGCACCATTACCAAACTGGAAACGTTTGCCAGCAAAAGTAGCCACACAAGGGTTGTCCAAACCAGGTTCGAGTTGCTTTGAATCTCTGGGTTTCCTCCTTCTTCCTGTGTGGCAACATAGCATGTGCTCTGCTGGGGAACCAAAGTCATTGATTTGTTTTCGGAGGGCAGGGGTGCGAAGGGTGTATGCCTCTGATCTCAAGCTGCCAGAGCCTAAAAGAGGTTTCCACTGAATACCTGGGTGTGATGCTCTCAAGCTGCCTCCGTGAGGTTTGCAGGCATGAATCTGAAAACGCAAGGAAAGGCATTCTTGCTGTTCTCCCAAAGATGTACAGCAGACTAGACCACAATCTCACTTTAGCCTCAGTATTAGGAGTGCAGTCCAGTAGATGGGCTGCAGTCTTTGAAAAGGCCCACGTTTCGTGGCCACTAACCATTTTTGGGCAAGTCACCTCTCCCAAGATTTGATAGAGGTCTATAAAATCATTACTGGTATGGAAAAAGTGAGTATGGAAAAGTTATTTACTTATTTCCACAATATAAGAACTAGGGGTTACCAAATGAAATTAATAGGCAGCAGGTTTTAAAACAAACAAAATGAAATTTTTCTTCACTCAGCTCATAGTCAACCTGTGGAACTCCTTGCCAGAGGATGTGGTGAAGACTAGGACTTTACCAGGGATCAAAAAAGAACTAGATAGATTCATGGAGGTTAGGTTCATCAATGACTATTGGTCAGGATGGATAGGAATGGTGTCCTAGCCTCTGTTTCTCTGGAAGTGGGAGACAGGGGAAGGATCACATGAGAATTCCCTGTTGTGTTCCCTCCCTCTAGGGCATCTGGTGCTGGCCACTGTCGGCAGACAGGATACTGAGCTAGATGGACCTTTGATCTGACCCCGTTTGGCCGTTCTTATGTTCTCCTTGTCTGTCTGGCTTGACGATTTAGCTTGTAAGTGCTTTGGGGCACGGACTGTCACTTTTTACTGTGTACATTCAGTACATGGCATAATGGGGCCGTCATTTTAGAGTCTAGGCGTGGCTCTGAAAATAAGCAGTGGAAGAAGTTCTGACTCCACCGTCTCTAGCTGGCCGAAGGGTGGTTATTTAAGAGGTTAGGCGTACATGGCACTACAAAGTCAAGCGCTAATTTGTGCTCCATGTCCAAGCATGATTTCCCTGTGCCAAAGCGTTATTTATGATGAGTACTTAGGCCTATTTTGCAGCGGTGATAGTGTTGTGATAATGGGGATTTATGACTTGCTCTGACAAGAGACCATAAACAAACCAGCTAGATATTTTTGCTGTTGCTACAGGCTTAATTTGTAACGTAAAGCACTTAATAATTGTTATTAATGTACCCTCTGTGGTTGGTCGAAAGACACAGCTGGAAGTCACATCTGTTCTCCGACTTGCAGTCGACGCGTGCGCGTCCAATAAAGCATGAGGACCGTGAGGAACAGATAGTTACAAAAGGAAGTGACATCAGTTGGCCTGAGGAAGTACTTGCAGAACAACTGTGTGTGTCTTGTATCAGAGGGGTAGCCGTGTTAGTCTGAATCTGCAAAAGCGGCGAGGAATCCTGTGGCACCTTATAGACTAACTGAAGTGTGTGTGTCTTGTAGACCTGTGGTTTTGAGGCAGGTGCTTGCAAACGAATCGTGATACGGAAATTCCCCAACTCAGGCAGCAAAGCTGCTCCAGCCCCTGTCATTACAGATGGAACTTTTGCATGCTGGAACTCTGGCACCCACCATGCCTCCTCTGATCCAGCAAACTCCCTTGTCCAGCGCCAGTCAGGTCCGGAGGTGCCGGCCCGGGGAGGTCCAACCTGTGGCGTGGTAAAGATAAAATAATACGAGGGTATTTCACACTCGTGTTCAGAAATAAGAAACAGATTTGTCCCTACACAGGCCAGGCCTACACTAAGGGAGAAAGTTGAACTATGTTATGCAACAGCAGCAACGTGAACAGCGTCACTGGAGTCACGTACCATCGGTCGAATTTCTGCCGCGTCCCCGCTGTGAGAGGTTGATGGGAGAAACTCTCCCGTTGACTCCCCTTACTCCTCACGACCTGCTGGAGTACCAGAGTCAAGGGGGGGCACAATCAGCAGTCAGTTTATCCGGTCCTTACTAGACCTGCTAAATCAAACCCAGGAGATGGATCTCCTCATGTCGATCTTCCGGTAAGTGGAGACAAGTCCTCAGAAAATGCAATTTTGCAAAGCAAAGCCATGCTGGGATTGGAGGTCAAGGGGGAACCTTTAGGATTTTATTGTCTTTCTCAAAGTAAATGTTAGGAGGTGAGGTAGGAACATATTACCCAAGAGAACAACAGACTTGATTGAATCCTTATGGTCTGAATCCGAGGAATGATTCCGTCACTTGGAGGTTCAGGCTGAGCTTTTCAATGCAGCCCTGTGGATTTGCGCACCCATCTCCCATTTAAAATTAATAGATGGCGTGGCCAAGAGGTTCCCAAGTGGCCAGTGACTTTGAGTGATTCTGGTTTTAGATTCCTAATCTAGAAGGGCAGGTGTTCATCCCTTTATGAAAGTCAGGCCCTTTTAATGTGTCTCAGGTTAGGAATAAAAAAATTCACTATCCAAACTCACAAGTCGTTTTTTAAATTCTTTCCAAGATGTCCGAATCCCTGAGGTAGACTGGGGGAACCCAACCTCTGCGTGTGTGTCAAGAGCGGGCTATGTACATATTTTGTTAGGATGTGCTTGGAACGGTGGCCTTCTTCGTGGGGCAAGGCTCCAAATGAACGACCCTGGTCAATCCAAGGCACTGCCAATTGACTCTGTCACCACACAGCCTGTCCTCGGCTAAGTCCACATACTCTCTGGACAAGAGAGAGTTTTCTGAATGCTGTTTGAGAGTTTGGAAAAGTTGCAGTAGAACGACTTTTCTCCCCCGGCCCCGTCAAGCCATTCGTCTGCCAGCTCTACGTTTCCATGCGCCTATCCTGCATCGTCTTCATTGAAACAAATAGCATTTCGGCAGCCCCAGGATCCTGGCTAGGACAGGGACACAAGCTAATGGCTTGGCTCCAGGCCCAGTCCTGCAAGGTGCTGCGTGTCCTCTGTGTTCAAACCAGGGCTGTGGCCTGTGTTATGCAGGAGGTCTGACAAGGTGATCAGACTAATCCCTTCTGGCTTAATGTGCTATTAAATCACATCAGCAAGCTGGCTGCCCCTTAGTGTTGCTACAGCATGTTAGAGAGGGAGGGGGTAGTTAGACATTCTCAGGCCAGCCCTCTTTGGTGAGTTCCCCAAAGCCACAAGGGGGCTCTCACATTCTGACATCAGCTGGAGGCAGAATTTCTGGGCACTGCAAAGGCCGGGCGTATATCCCTGTAGTGGAGGGAATTGAAAGGAACTGTGGTCTCATGCTTAACGGAGTAGTCGAGGGTTTCAGAGATGGGGGTTCAGTGACCTACTCTGTCGCAGGCTTCCTGCATGACCTTGGGCTTGTCACTTAGTTGCACCTTGGTTTCCCATCTGTAAAATGGGGATAACAGCACTTCCCACTTCACAGGTGTTCTTGTTTTGCAGATAAAAAACATTCAAGATTGCAAGGTGCTCAGGTACAATGGTAATGGGAAACAGTGAAGTGCTTAACTGTGTGTCATAGGCCCAGTACTGCTAATAACAAAGTCTCATTCTCCTTTCACTCACGTGGCAGGGTTACGTGCCTTTGAATTTTATCCCCCTTTCTCTTGTGAAATACTGAGTAACCATGGTGTGGAGCAGATGCATGAATTTCTCATAGGAAAAGGCCAGCCCCTCAGTCAGCCTTAGCCTTCTGAATCTGAAGGGCTCTTCTGGCAGCTAACTATTTACGGCATAGGGCGAATCTTTTCTAAATAGCAGCCAATGCTATATAGTTTGCAGGCTGGCCCAGGGGTTCAAATGCCAGCCCTAAGCAGTGGCGATGGGAGTGGCAGGGTTGGCCTGCAAAGAGTGTGATCCCAGAAGTAAACGTGACCCTTGGTTGGACTCTAGGACTTCTTGGCCATACGCTGCAAAGCACTTGCCAAACACAGTTCTGTTGTTTGCTTATTATGTCAGTGTGGCCTAGCGGCTAGGGAGTGAGCCTGGTGGATGCCATTTTATTCCTGGCTAGGACCTTGGAAAAATTACGTCCCTTTCAGGTGCCTCAGTTTACCCAGCGGTAAAATGGTGACCATGATCTCTGTAAAACACTTCAAGATCTCTGACTAAAAGGCACTGTAAGAAAATGACACATTACTCACTTGGCTTTTGTTGAAACTAGATGATACTTCGCGGCATCATGAGCCCATATTTGCAAGTATAATGTTTTGCATAATTGTTCCGTGGAAAGACCTAATGTATTATTTAGAGTTACACAGCCAAGCGTTAATTTAGGCCCGTTCCGCTGAGAGTGACTGTGCTGAATGAAAACGTTATTTATGATGCGTCTTGGATCTATTGTGCGCCATCGATAGTGCTGTGATAATGGGCAGACCTAGCCGGCTCTGACAAGAAGCTGTAAAACAGATAGCTGGCTGTTTCATCATTGCTCCATAGGCTTAATTTTTAATGTGGACTATAATGGTAATAGTCATGGAGGTGGTCAGAGAATCACTGGATACCAGCGCTGGGGGGGGGGGGGAAATGTTGATCATCATCTTTCGGAAAATGCTGTTTTGTGAAAGCTGGAAGCGAATGTTTCATGGGAAGCTGTCGGCGTGGATGACATTTTCGGCAGACAAAATGATTTGAAATTGAAAATGGAGTCTTTTGTTTCAGCTTCCTAGTTACATGTAGACTCGTGTGTGTGTGTGTGTGTGTGTGTGTGTGTGTGTGTGTGTGTGTGTTAGCATAGCCCCTTGAGTCACAGTGTCAGGATGTCTGCACTTGTATTTCTCATGCATGATCCCTCAAGAGTATCCACTTAAAGGTTTCCAGCTCCCCGCCATCTGTTCTCCTGGACAGAGACACATCTCCCTTCGCTCTGACCAGCACAACGATTAGCTGTATGCTGCAGTATCTCCACCTGAAGGCCAGTGCCTGTGTTTTGCTTTTATTTTCCACACTAGGAAGAGTGTATGGCCAGTAGTTACAAGTTAGCTCTTTCTGGGTATGTGCCTTTATTCTTAAGGCAAAAACATTAGGGCAGTGGTTCCCAAACTTTTCAGCATCATGCCCCCTTTTTGATTTTTTGAAAAACCCTCACGCCCCCCCGCCCACCTGCAAAAAATAGCAGCAAAGCTTGTTGAGCACAAAAAAAAAAAAAAAAAGGAACTGACTGGGGTAGCAAAACTGGATGGGGGAGGCTGGGTCGCCTCGAGACCCCCCCCCCTTGGAATTTCTTCGTGCCCCCCCAGTTTGGGAACCCATGCATTAGAGGGAAAACAACCAACCAACAAAAGTCCTTGAGCATGTGTTAAAAAGCTCATCTCCTGGGGGGGAGGAGAGGGGCTGATAAGCCATCTCTGTCCAAACCTTTCGCAAGAGTTGTAGCCATTGGATAAAAAGTCCTGCTCATTTGCTGGATCTGAAAGAACGTCCCGAGTCAGTAACACAGCCCCTGTAAGCCGAAAGCCCTCTGAACCAGTCTAGTTGAACCTTCCCCAGGGTGGCACTTTCTCTCTCTCTCTCTCTCTCTCTCTCTCATTCCCAGAGGACTTGTGATAGCTCTGCCCCATGGTGTGGAACACAATCGTTCAATCTCTGGCCCATAGCGATACATACACTTAATGCAGAAATGTTCCCCCAAAGGCACTGTATGCAGTTGCAATATCTGTCACCTCTTGTTTGCACTAATATATTTTCATAATCTGCTGCTGCTGTTCTTTTTTGTATGCTAGTCGCATGCAAGGGCCCCTCTCCCTAACCCAGACCCCCAAGGACAAGTTCCTCTACAAACAGAACAATAGGAAGATCCATATTTGTATTGTATGTCTATATTCCTAGCAATTTATACACATTACAATGTTTAACATCATTGAAACAAAATGCTGTGATTCACTAAGGCCCTTTCAATGCTTGGCAATTGCTATATCATGGGAAAACTGACTTTTTGTTCTGATTCGGGGGGGGGGGGGGACAGTGTGAAATGTTGGCATGTCGCACAGGTAGGATATTCCCTTTTCCAGCTGGCGCTATTGAATCCCCGGGGGCATTAAGCCATTAGGTAGTGCTGTGTCTGCATACACGCACTTTCTGAGCGATAAGGCTGGTGTCAAAATGTATCTCATAAGGCTTTTTGTTCTGTGCTTGTACAGCACAAACGACGGGTGCTCCTAAGCGCTCCTGCAGTAGGAATAGATGGTGCTGAAACACGGACTAACCCCATGAGATCGGTGCAAACGCAGCGGAGACCCTCCGCATCTGACCTGCAGGCTGGTCTTACTAAGACATTGAAGAGTTTCACCTGCTAGGAATATGTAAGAGTGGCAGGCCCACCCACTGGGAGGGAGGGGCAAAGGGGCCCAGAGATTTAAAGGGGCTCAGGGCGTCTGGTTGCTGCTACTGTTACCAAAGTCCTAGCCCCTTTAAATCACCGCTGGAGCACTGTGCTGCTTGCTCCATGTGACTCGGGGGGTTGAGGAGGCAGGTGCTTCACTCCGCACTGCACAGTGGGCTGGCTACCTCTGGTCCTGCCCCTTCTGGGAGCACAGAGCGCTCCCCCCACACCTTTTCCAGGGCTCGCTGAGGCTGTTGGCTTCCATGATGGGCCAGATGCAATAGGGCAGAACTTCTAGCCAGGAATGGTGCACTGTCCCAGGTACAGCATTGCACGGACAGCCAGGAGCCCTCTGGGCCCTGCCAAATTCATTCTGCCTTCCTCTGAACGTTAAGGTCTTGGCTCTCGCCAGATTGAGTGGTGTGTTCTGGGTTGGGAGCGCCGCTCTCCGCAGGGTGCCTTGTGTCTGAGTGGTTCTTTAAGGCAGAGTTTCCCAATTTTATTTGGCCACGGAACCCTTTTAAACTCGAAAAAAAAAATTGCAGAATCCTTAATAACAGTCTTATATATGGAACTGAAAAAAATAGACCACAAATAAGTAAGGATAATAACAAACAAATGCTAAACAGGGTCATGAGATCAACACTTAGTTGAATTGCACCTATTTAAAAACAAAAATCACATTTAATGTGTACAAAAAATTTGAATAAAATGTTATTGTAGTGGAATTTTCTCGCGGAACCCTTATTTTCACTTCGCGGAACCCCAAGGTTCCACGGACCACCATTTGGGAAACACTGCTATAAGGGCATAGCAAGGTGCAGCAAAAGGCCAGGGGCTCCGGAAAAGCGCTGTCAAGGCCGGGTCCAGCTGCTGGTGGATGCGAAGGAACACGCGGCGCTGTCCATGCATGGCCCGCAGATGCCCAGTGCCTTGCTCGCAAACGCATCACGCATGCCACCCCTGGAGGTGACAGCCCTCTTCTCTCCCAGACACGCTGCCGGCGACGGCAGCCGAAGAGGGCGGGTCTCTGGTGGGTGTTCGCCGCTGGCAGGCTGGCCGCGGGCTGCGGAAAGACGCCTGGCGTTCCGGCGGCCAGCTCCGGCACGGGTTGGAAATGGACACTCCGATACTGCTGGGGGCTCACTCCGGCTCCCGTGGGAAGAAGGCAGAGCGCGATGCTGCAAAGCAGCAATGTGGAATGAGAGACCCTGGCCTTCAGGGATGAATTTGGCTGCACCCTTAGGGGTGGATTGTGCCTCTAGGCCAGTGATTCTCAACCTTTTTCCCATGGAGGAACCCCTAAAATAATTTTCCATATCCTGAGGAACCCCTACCTATGAAAACGTTTGCTTGGCCAGAAAAAGTTGACAGCGGGGAGTGCAATTCAATTACTGCTACATTTTTTCAAGAACATTTATTTGTAAAGAGCTGTTATATATATAGTCAGCTTACATTGTAAGAAAAAATATTGGAGCATTTTTCCTGTCTCTCTTTCTCTTCTCCTCCCCCTTGCCTCTCACGTGCGGAGCCCAAACGGCCGCTTGTTCCCATGCGGCAGCCTGGCTGAGCGGCGCAAAAGTCGGCCAAGCGCCAGGGCGGGAGGCGAAGGGCGTGACAGATGCTCCAGGCCCCGCCCAGCGTTATTTATTCCACGATTTCTCGCAGAACCCCTGATGATGGTCCGCGGAACCCTGGTTAGGAAACACTGCTCTAGGCATAGCCAGGAACAGGGGCCAGGTGTAAACTGCACTTTTCCAGGAGCTGCTAAGATGAGTGATGACCGGGAGAGGCCAACTGGTCCCTGGCTGTGTGGGGACAGGGGGGCATGACTTACCGCCGCCTTTGAAAAGGGGCAGATTCCCTCAGACCTGAACAGCTATTCAGTGCAGGGGATGGACCAGGGGCTAGGAGTCCAGCTACTCTCTTCCCTGCTCCACCCCCTGCCAGGTGATGGGCTGCCCTTCTCGGCCAAGTAAACTACGGCCCCTGTCCAGCCCTTAGGCAACTTTCATCTCAGGCACCAGCAGTGTTAGAAGAGGCCCAAACGCAAAGGTGCAAAGAGATTCCAGGGATGAGTGTAGTGACTCTGCGAAACGAAGAGGAATCTCCAGAGGGGAGGAAGGTGGGAGGCCACCCCTCTAGGAAAAGCACATGAGGTGCAATGGCCCAGATTCCCCGGCTTAACAGAACTGCAGCATTAGGTCTCCTTCCATGTCCTGTGCCAGGCCCAGCTTAGCCGGACTCAAGGATCCAGGTTTTCTGTACAAATCTGTCCATTACACAGGATGTTGCTCCCGATAAATCAGCAGAAGGATGGTCCAGTGGTTAGGGAGGTAGCAAGGGACCTAGGGTCACTTCTTTCCTGTGCCACAGATTTCCTTTATGGCCTTGGGCAAGTCACTTAGCCACTCCGTGCTTCAGTTTCTCTTCTGTAAAATGGGGAGGATAAAATGGGAAGAACAGCACTTCCTCGCTTCAAGGCGGTGATGTGAGGCCAGTACATTAAAGATTGTGAGGCACTAAGGCATCCAAGGCTTTTTTTTTTTTATTCTTTTGGATCAGCCAGGTGGCCCATCCTACTGAGCAGTGGAAACCCAAAGTCATGCTTGCAGTCACTTTGGGGCACCACCAGCAGCAGCAACCCAGAGGGAGATGAAGAGTTTCCCAATGCTGCCCATATGTTCCTGCTAAGAGCACAAGACTCCTCCCACAATGGCTAGTCAGGTGGTTACAGGACAGGACTGACTCTCCCCGACTCCGACAGTGGCTTCATGACTTGGAATCCAGGAACTGGAAGGGCCCTCACGCGGTTGAGTCCAGTCTCCTGCCCTCATCCAGAGCCCCCTTCCCAGCTGTCCCACTGTGGTCGTTCTGCAATATAACCATGCCTGCCAGCAAACCCCCTCCTTTTGTGTTTTCTGAGAAGCAATTCCATTCCAGGCACATCCCATTGTCCTGGCACAGCCAACCCACAACCTGCTTTAAGTTCTGAGAAGAGGAAGCTGCCTAGCGAATTTCGTGGCCTTCATCTTACCCTTTAGGAGGAGTTCTTGAACAAACAAACTCACAGATTGGCAGGCAGACACATACACTTGCAAATATATAGCAGGGAGTAAAAATGAGAAAATAAGCTATTTTTTCAGTAATAGTGTGTTTGTGTTTTTATGTCCGATTTTTATGAGCAAGTAGTGGGGTAAGTGAGGTGAAATTTGGGGTAAGCAAGACAGATCAGGCTCCTGAAAGGGGTACAGTAGTCTGGACAGGTCGAGAGCCACTGATCTAATGGATGAAGAATGGGGCCAGGATGAACTCCGGACTCCCAAATTCAAGTCCCAGCTCTGCCACTGATGTTCTGTGAAGCTCTGGAAACCTGCACTCTTCCGCGCTTTTGTCCTGACTCTTGCACCCTCGCCCCCCAAATCCGATTTACTGTGCAGCACAGTCATTTGAGCAGAGCTGCATGGAAGCTGGAAATTCCGTTTGATTAAATATTTCAAAATGTGATGTTCAGCATCACAATATTCCCCCCAAATGTTGATTTTTTTTCTTTTCTGCAGAAAATTAAAAAAAAAAATACAGTTTGGGATCTATCCATGTTTATTCTAGAGAAATATTTTCATTCTGATTTTTGTCTAAAACATTCTGTTCCCAAACAGGTTTTTTTTGAATTGCTAATGCAGACAATTTCAATTTCTTTCAATTTTTACTTTACCAAAATGTTTCGGTACACTGTTGCATGTTGTCACACATCATGCAAAATGTGCGCAATTTCAAAGTCCTTTTTCAAATGAAGAAAGAATCAATATATTTCATTCTGGAAATGTCAAAATACTGTCAACACTATTTCCCCCTGCATGAAATTTTGATGAAATCATTCTGGGTTTGCAAAGCATTCTGATTTGGCTGGATCTTTATTCTCCAGTGGAAAATGCTGCCAGCCAAGTTTTTCCAGCCAGTTTTATCTTTTTGGGATAGACGATCCCTTCTCTCACTTGGCACGCTTCATTGGACATGGGGCATTGTGGATGCTTTTGGAGCAGCTTGTGCTGTTTCAAAACATGGTTATCACTGGGCTATGTCATCTGAAGGCACCCTTGTGACTTCTAACCCAACGTGAAGCAACGGTATCCCATTCCAGACCTGTCCTGAGAATTCTGAAGTCTTTGCAAAGAACCCCAGTCATTTGAACTCAGCTGCGGCGTAAATCTGATTCTCGTCTGATTTCCCTAGTGACTGAGCCGGGGAGATGACAGCTATTGAAGGGGAAGCATGGGCCAGATCAAATGAGAAATGGCAGACGAGGGGCAAGCTGGGAATGCAGAGGCAGGCGCGACACGCTCTGAAAATGGAAAAGAATAAAGATTTTACAGCAAATGATAAAAACAAATATGAAACGATCGCTGTGAACGTAAACCCAACAATTTACCAATAGCCTCGTGGCAGTCAATCACTTTTTACCTGAATCTGACTGTGCAATACATTGGTAGAAGAGTTTATGCAGATCCACCTTGGCTGAGGAGCAGAGACAAAGGGACGTGTTCAAATTAGCGAGGACAAAATCGGAGGTAGCTGGGTAACTGTGCTAATGACTTTCCTGTGCATTTGAAGCTTCAATTGTGGCGGTAGAGGCTGGTGATGGTTTCAACTGGATCTACAAAAATGGAGGACCAGCCTCTACTCACTGGAGAGGCAACATGGTCCAATGTCCCTTGCTCTGTGTACGTATAGCACCAAGAACAAAGTGGCCCTGGTCATCGTTGCAGCCTCCAGATGCGATCACAATCCACATAATCATCTTGGATAGGTTCTTCGTACCTCAAATAGCTCATTGCAAATGCTGCTTACAAGGATCACCATGTGTAGGAGAATCTGGCCCTGTACCGTCTTCTGCCGCAGCTAGTCGCATTGCTTCACTGAAACACTTCTGGAATAGTTTCATATTTGCTTTTATCATTTGCTGTAAAATCTTTATTCAGTTTGAGTGTGTTTGGCTTTTCAGATTTCGAAAACTTTTTAAAATCAAAAGATGAACATTTTTGCTAAATGCCCCCCCACACATCCACACCCACAATTGAATCGACCACACTACATTATTTTTCGGAGCTGTTAAAAAGGAATGGATTGATGTTTTCATCTGTACTCAAGACAGGCTATGTCTACACTGGCACCTTCTTGCACCAGAAATATGCAAATGAGGCTGAGCGTGGACTATCGCCGAGTCTCATTTGCATACCTAATGAGCTGCCGTTTTTGCAGAAGAGGCTCTCGCGCCAGAAGGAGCGTCTACACTGCCCCTTCTTGGGCAAGAAAAACCTTCTTGCGCAATGTCGCTACGCTGATTATTTTCAGGAATAACGGCATTGCGCAAGAGGGTTTTCCTTGTGCGAGAAAGGGCAGTATAGACGCTCCTTCTGGTGCAAGAGCCTCTTCTGAAAAAAATGGCAGCTCGTTAGATATACAAATGAGGCTCAGCGATAGTCCACATTAAGCCTCATTTGCATATTTCTGGCGCAAGAAGCCGCCAGTGTAGACATAGCCACAATGTCCCCTGGGTAGGGGGATAACCAACCTGCTCAGCCCCTGGGCACTGTGGGCAGAGAGTCGGTCTCCGTACTCCTAGAAGGGGTGGGGCCTGGCATAGAAGGGCGGGGCTGAGGGCAGCCAGTCCTCAGAGCTGCTGGGAGTGCGCCGCCGCACCCCGCACTCCAGCCAACTCTGCACCCTGCCTGGAGCACACTGCACAGGGCTCCAGGGGCAACTTAACGGGCCCAGGGCTCTGGCCTGAGGCAGCTGGGAACCCCAGCCCTGTGGATTGGCTGGGCCCTTGCTCCCCCACGCCCCATTGGTGGGCCTGCCCCCAGGTATCAACCAAAGCCTCAGAAATCAACCTCGCCGGTTATATCGACACTGAAAAGCAAAAGCAGAGACACCAGTTCTCCGAGCCTGGCTCGCACGGCTCGGGCTGTGGGGCTACATCGGCCGTGGAGCTGCTCTGGCTGCACCTGGTGAGGGGAGGGAGTCTCCGCGCTGGGGCTGCAGCCGGAATGGGCACTGGTGAGGGCACCTGGAGTCGGTGGACCGCCCTGTAAATCCTGTTTGCGAGGGAAATCGTCTCCCAGCGCGATGTGACAGCCCCTAGGCTCCAGCACCTGTGGCTTGAGCCCCGTGCGCCGGTGTTTCTTTGCAGTATAAATGCAGCCTCAGTGGCTCCAACTTTTTGGCATCACGCCGTCCCTTTTTGATTTTTGACCCTCCCTCCCCCAAATAGCAGCAAAACGTGTTGAGCAAAAAAAAGGAACCGAACGGAGCAGCAAAACTTGTTGGGGGGGGAGGCTAAGTTGCCTCATGCCCCCCCCCCCGGAATTTCTTCACGCCCCCCCCTTTGGAAAACCCATGCTTACAGTGTGTTCTCTTCGGCCGCATGTGACGGCGCGTTGGGGGTTCCCCGTCTCCTGCACCCCGAAATGGCACAAACAGACTTCACCAGCCGGTGGAATAGAGGAAGTTTATTGCCTCTCCAGGATACAGCACAGCACAGATGTAATCTGGTCACAGAGCTGGGCTAGGATGCCTCAGGCCCCCTTGAGATGGGGGAGACTGGGCCCCTAAACTCCAGCCCCTTCTCCTAGGCTGTCTCCTCCATGCTCTCCCACAGTAACTAACTAAATTCCCTTGCAGCCCTGCCCCCCCAGCCAGGGCAGCATTCCACCTTCCTTTGTTCCTCTCCATGGGGGGTGTCTGGCCACTGGTTCAACAAGTTTGGCATTACCTCTGCCTAGCGAGGTTTTCCCTGCTGGGTCTTGCTCCAGACAGCAGGGGTCACCACAGCCCAGCAAGTACCCCCACTACGTCACAGTTCTCCCCCCTCCGAGAGCGAACTGAGCAGGGTCACTCCGCTCGTGACCTAGGGAAGTTCGGGTCCTCTGCGTGGGAACCCGCCCCGGGGACATGGGTGCTCCCCTTGACTCAGGCCGGCCGTGGCAAGGCCCCACATGAGCTGGCTTCCCTCTGTCCACTCGCCGCCCCGCTCCAGGGCGACTGGCGCAGGCCTGTCCTCGGGGGTCACACCCACCCTTCCGCTGGCCTTGATCTCTGGCCAGGGTCTCTCGGGCCGGGGCCATGAGCCCAGTGAGCCTTCTCTGGAGAACCAGGGCGGCTTCCACCCCCGAAGCTCCATCCAGGGAGGTCTTCCCCTCCCATAACTCTCTCAGCAAGCCCAGAGGGTCTATCTGGGGTAGAGACCCCCAAGCCGCTTTCCTCCTGTCTTGGGCCTTCCCGCCCCTCTGGCAGGAGTCACAGGACCGGCAGTACCGCTGCACGGCTGTAAAGATTCCCGGCCAATAGAAGTGCTGGAGCAGCTTCAGCCGGGTGCTCCGGATCCCCTGGTGGCCCCCAACGGGGACATCGTGGGCCAAATACAGCAGCTTGAGGCGATACTTTCGGGGGACGACCAGCTGCCGCTGGACCCCCCATGCCCTCGCCTTCCTGGGGGGGAGCCACTCACGGAACAGGAGCCCACGCTCCCGCAGGAATCTCTCCTGGCCACCTCTCCCCCGGGGCTGAGCTGCACGGAGGCCAGCCTGGTCCCTCAGCCTCTGCAAGGAGGGGTCTGCCTGCACCTCAGCCTGGAATTCAGCTGCTGAGGCAGGGATCGGGACCTGTCCCCCACCTCTGCCTAGGTCCGGAGTCCCAGCCTGGCTGGACCCCGTGTCCACTGGGATGGGACCCTGAGGACGCTGCCAGGAGTCCTTCCCTGGACCCACGTTGTCAGCCCCCCGCTGGCTCTGGCTCCGGGTAGTGACTAGAGCCCGCTGGGATCCATGGGGCCACTCCTCTAGGTCATTCCCCATCAGCACCTCGGTGGGCAAGTGCGGGTGCACCCCCACTTCCTTGAGGCCCTCCTTGGCCCCCCATTTCAGATGCACCCTGGCTACAGGCACCTTAAACGGGGACCCGTCTATGCCCTTCAGGGTCAGCTGCGCGTGGGGTAGTATCCGCTCCTGGGCCACTATGTCAGATCGGGCCAGAGTCACCTCCGCCCCCGTGTCCCAGAAGCCCGTCACCTTCCTACCATCCACCTCCAGGGGTATGAGGCACTCGCTCCGCAGGGGCCGCCCTGCCCCCACCCGGTACACGGAGAAATCCGCCTCCTGAGAATCAGACCTCCCAGGGGAGGTGCACTGAGCATCCTTCCCCTCTCTCTGAGCTGAGGTTTGCCTGCCAGCCCCTGCCTCTGGGGCAGCCTGCCCTTCCTCCCGCCCCAGCCAGTTAACCCTGGAAAGTCCCCGGTCCTGGGACCTGGTGCACTGAGCCCTCTTGTGGCCTTTTTGCCCACAGCGATGGCAAGTTAGGCTTTGGGCTGTCTCTGTCCAGGCCCTGGCTGGTTCTCTGGGGCGCAGACGACCTGTTCCTTGGTCTCGCCCCGTAGTTGACTCCCTCCGTCGCTCAGCCGAGATCCGGTCTCTGCGCGGTTCCCTCTCTCTCCGGGACTCCCGTTCACACCCGGACCGGCTCTCCGTGAACTCATCCGCCAGCCTCCCGGCCTCCTGGGGGTTCTCTGGTCTCCGGTCCTTGAGCCACAGCCTCAGTTTGGGTGGGCACGCTTCATAGAACTGCTCCATCATGACCAGCTTGAGCAGCTCCTCTGCGGTCTGGGCTCCGACTCCAGACACCCACTTGCGGCAGTATTGCGCCAGGCGGGAGGCCAGGTCCACATAGGTCTCCCGTGGCCCTTTCTGTACCCCCCGGAACTTCTTCCTGTACATCTCGGGGGTCAGCCCGAACTTGTGCAGCAGGGCCTCCTTGACTCGGTTGTAATCCCCTGGCTGTAGGTCCTCCAGCTGACTGAGCACTCCGGCCGCCTCCTGGTTCAGTGCGGGGATGAGCTCCTGCAGCCAGTCAGCTGGGGGGACCCGTTGCAGTCCACAGGCCCTCTCAAAGGCACCGAGGAACCCGTCTATGTCACCCATGTCCTTCAGTTGGGCCACCACGAGCCTCTCCAAGCGTCTGGCAGTCCTGGGACCCTGGGGCCCATCCGCACTTGGCGCAGCCGGTGCCCCGCCGGTTCTCCGCTCTGCCATGGCCAGCTCATGCTGCCGCTGCCTCTCTCGATCTTGGCGCTCCCTCTCTCGATCTTGGCGCTCCTTCTCTCGATCTTGGCGCTCCCTCTCTCGGTCCTGGCGGTCCCTCTCTCGGTCCTCTACTTCCAATTCCCTGATCCGCAGCTGGATCTCCAGGCGCCGCAGCTCCGCTGGGCTGGCCCCTGCCCTAGATGGGCTACGGCTTGCAGGCCTCCCGGGAGACGCTGTCTCATCTCTCCGTTGGGTTCCAGCGCTCCTCCCCCTCTCTGAGCCTGACACACTCTCAGGGGGGGTCTGGCTGCTTCCCCTGGGGACAAGATCCTGGCCCTGTGGCTGGTCATTATCTTCCAGCTGGGCAATCAGCTGGGCCTTGGTTGCTTTCTGCACAGGCAAGCCCCTCTCTCTGCACAGCCCCACCAGCTCTGCCTTCAAGAGTCGGGCGTAGGCCATCTGCCCGCTGGGCCCCTCGGTGCAGACTCACCAGTCTAGTGCTGCAGCGCCCCACGATTCCCAGGAACCGCTTCGCTCTGTCTCCAGCACGCCTGGCTCCAGGGCTCTTGCTTCTACTGCGCCTTGTCGCTTGCCGCTGGAAGCTCCATCCACGGGGTGCAGTGCATCCCACTTCTGACACCAGTGTGACGGCGCGTTGGGGGTTCCCCGTCTCCTGCACCCCGAAATGGCCCAAACAGACTGCACCAGCCAGTGGAATTGAGGGTGGTTTATTGCTCCTCCAGCACAGCGCAGCACAGATGTAATCTGGTCACAGGAACTGGGCTAGGATGCCTCAGGCCCCCTTGAGATGGGGGAGACTGGGCCCCTAAACTCCAGCCCCTTCTCCTAGGCTCTCCTCCATGCCCTCCGACAGCCAGCAACCAACCCACTCACTTCCAGCCCCTCCCCCCAGCCAAGGCAGCATTCCACCTTCCTTTGTTCCTCTCCATGGGGGGTGTCTGGCCACTGGTTTGCATAGTGACTCATCCTGTTTTGCTGGGTCGTGGTACCCACGGCAGCCAGTGGGGGTTCCCCCAGAGCCAGCAGCATAGAAACCAGCCAGGTACCCCCACTACGTCACAGTAGGCCATCTGCCCGCTGGGCCCCTCGGTGCAGACTCACCAGTCTAGTGCTGCAGCGCCCCACGATTCCCAGGAACCGCTTCGCTCTGTCTCCAGCACGCCTGGCTCCAGGGCTCTTGCTTCTACTGCGCCTTGTCGCTTGCCGCTGGAAGCTCCATCCACGGGGTGCAGTGCATCCCACCCCTGACACCAGTGTGACGGCGCGTTGGGGGTTCCCCATCTCCTGCACCCCGAAATGGCACAAACAGACTTCACCAGCCGGTGGAATAGAGGAAGTTTATTGCCTCTCCAGGATACAGCACAGCACAGATGTAATCTGGTCACAGAGCTGGGCTAGGATGCCTCAGGCCCCCTTGAGATGGGGGAGACTGGGCCCCTAAACTCCAGCCCCTTCTCCTAGGCTCTCCTCCATGCTCTCCCACAGTAACTAACTAAATTCCCTTGCAGCCCTGCCCCCCCAGTCAGGGCAGCATTCCACCTTCCTTTGTTCCTCTCCATGGGGGGTGTCTGGCCACTGGTTCAACAAGTTTGGCATTACCTCTGCCTAGCGAGGTTTTCCCTGCTGGGTCTTGCTCCAGACAGCAGGGGTCACCACAGCCCAGCAAGTACCCCCACTACGTCACACCGCACTATGAACCCCTTCCTCACCCCAGCAAGCATTTACTCCCGGGAGTTGTGCCGGGAAGTTAGTGTACAGAGTTCACCCCAACTCTTTGAGATCATTCTCATAGAGAATCTCACACCCAACCCAGCAACCCACGGGCATAACTTCACAGGGGCTACTCACCCGACTAAGTTACACACATGCTTGAGAATTTGGAGGATTGGGGCCATAAGAGATCAAAGAGACTTATTGGAAAGCTTCAAACCGATCCCCTAATAGGCTCAAGCTGTGCATTTGTTAATAGTCTCTTCTGAAGCTTTTCATTATGATTCATTTCTTACATCATGTTTTAAAAAATCCCCCTTAAACTTCTATAATTAATTTCTAAAAACCCCTAATCTTTTGCAATTACAATTGCAACCCCCAAATGCTCCCCCTGCAAAAAAAAAAAGCCAACCCCCCTCCTTTAAAATAAAAAGGAAAATCTCAGAAGGTCAAACTGGTCTCGCCCTTATATGAATTGAAATAAATTGCTTATTTCTAGAGCATTCATAGGCTGGGGAAGACCTTCTATGTGTAGAAATGATTGTTATAGAGTTTCTGGGTCATTAATTACATTAGATTTGTTCCACTTGTTACTGCAAGTCATTTTCATAAAGGAGCCAAGATAATGGGGAAGGATAATGTAATCAAGTCAGAACACAAAGAATGGAGTGCAAAAGCATAAGCATTAAAATGCTGTTTGTTTATATCTGTGTAGGGGCCAGATCTCCGACTGGCGTAGCCCCATTAAAATCAATGAAGCTACACCACTTTACGACTCTACGTCAGCTGAGGATCTGCCCGATTATATATTTAGGTTCATGGGAGAGGTACTGGTCTCATTCTCGTTGTTGTTCTCCCAACTATTACAGTTTAATAGACTCCGTGGGCCAGATCCTGCTCTCGGTCTTGCTGGCGTAAAACAGCGCTAACTCTATTGGAGTCAGTGAAGTGATGCTGGTTTAAATAAGATCCGAATCAGGCCCATGGTGCCTTATTTACTGCTCAAAGCCACCTGTTCCAGGAGATAAAACAGCTGCTATCTGTCTAGCTTTAAATGTGACATTCAGCCAGTTATATTCCTGGGCCCCTCATCACTTTAGATGTTGTTGATTTTTCTTAAATGTCAAAAGAGTTTTTAAACTTCATTTGAATTCTCCTACCTAGCCTGCTCTCAGGGCTCTGTCACCTCTTCCCCCCTTTCCACTGAGAGCCGTCTGCTGTGCTGTTGATGCTCACTAGTCTATTAAAAACGGGGAGGCGGGTGGGAGGGAAATCATCCCTGGTTTTTTTTCCTAGGGAGCTTTTCGTTTTGCGTTTTTTTGGGGTTTTTTTTTCTCCCCTTCCCTAAGAGCAGAGCTGTGTTCTGGGTGGGTTTGTTCAGGTTTGGCAGCACATCTGCCTTTCCATGGGTCACTTTCCTGCAGCTATGCCCATGGATTCAGAAGAGACTAGGGAGGACCGGAATCAGGGTTGATTTATTTTTCAGATGGTTAAGTTGAGGTGCCTGATTGTCTGTCTGTCTGTCTGTCTGTCTGTCTGCATTCATGGGACAGGAGGTATGATCCAGGGGATAGACAACTGGGCTGAGCATTAAGAGACCTGTGTTGTATTCCTGGCTCTGCCTCTGATCTTCTGTGTGAGCGACTTCGGAAAAGTCACTTCTCCCCTCTGTGCCTCCGTCTCCCTTCTCAGTCTTATCGATTTAGATTGTAAGGCCTTTGGGGCAGGGGCTGCCTTCCACTAACCATATGGTCAGCACCAAGCACTTGGGGCTGAATCCTGCTGGGCCCGGGTTTCCCACGATGCTCCTGGGGATTGTGGCTGGCGGGGTTTCCTCTGCCGTGTCTCAGCTGGCCTGGCCGAGCCCTGCCCCGAATTGCTGAATCCACGGGGGCCACGAGAGCAGATGGACTTTCAATGACTTTCCAGCCCTGCCTGGCGGATCCGCTCTGGTGCGAGCCGTGTTCATGTTGCTCTGTTGCGTGATCCCCAACTTCCAGCCCGCCTGGGCCAGCGCCACACGCTCCTTGGCTAGTCAGGTGGTGTGACTGGCCCCCTGCTAGACATGGGACGACGCGACTGTCTAGGGACCCTGCCGATTGCCGGCTACTCGAGCAGCTGGGGCAGGGCAGGGGATGAAGACGCAGCAATTCATGCCCCTTGTGCATTTGGCATTATGAGGCTCTTGAATCAATTCCATCAGGTCATACGACTTTGCTCCAGAGGACCCCTGCCTCGCTCCCTGCAAATGTTCCCTTCTGATCAGCAGCGTTCACATCTAGCGCCTCATGCAGGACAAACAGGGCTGAAGGCCCCACCCAGCAGCCAAGCTTGCTTTAGCTAGTCTGGGGGCCGGAGAGCCAGAGAGGACCACGCTGTCTGCCTGTGTCCAGCAGCCTCCGGGAAGATTCCCGCGGATATTTGTCAGAACCAAGAGCTTTCTCTTCCTCCCGGGGAGAGGCTCCAGCGTGCAGCCACCCAGGGACCCTTCTTCCACAAGCAAAAGTGACTCATGGGCACTGTCGGCGGTGGAGGAACGCAGGGAAAAGCCGTTCGCTGTGTGCGCCTCCCATCTGCAGAGCGGAAGAAGGGCAAGAGAAAACGAAAACGGAAAGGCGCTGACAGCCCATGGCCAGGCATTGCAGCTCCCACACAAACAATCCGGTGGTAATTATAGAATCACCTTCATTTGCATGCAAATGAGCCCGTCGTTAAGATGAGGGCCCTGGCATTTGCCAACATTTCCCCCCAGTGCCCTGGGCAGCTTTGGGTTCTGAGCCGTTCCCCACTTGACTGATGCTGTCGCCCTGCAGGATTGTGGGGCCAGGGAAGGGAGGGTCTCTGTGGGGTCGATGATGCAGGACATTGGTGCTTTGCCCTTTCTGCCAGCCCCAGGGGAAGAAGGAAGGGGTCTTGCTCACAGCCCCATGGGACTCTGGGCTCTACAGCTGAACGCAGGCTGCAGGTTGCTCTTTCACCAGCCAACAGAGAGGAGCAGCAGAATCATAGAACATGAGGACTCTGGAGAGGTCATCGAGTCCAGTCCCTGCCCTCATGGCAGGACCCAGCACCGTCTAGACCATCCAGGCCTGCCGCCAGCAATCCTGGATCCCAGAGCTGAACAGCCAACGAGGCCCCCCCATGCACACGCCAGCTGTGCCCGCCCGTGTCTGCCTGATATTTGACAGTGCTGCGCCCATACCGCCAGCTGTGCTGCATAGAGCCAGGACTCCCCCAGGCCTGCCCGGCTGTCTTCGCCACCCCCGGTACCACCCCACTCATGCCAGGCCTCCCAGCCGTTGCTGCCAGCACCACAGTGGTGGCAGCCAGGGAATCCCAGCGGCGTGGTGGCGAGGGTGGCGGCGTGTGCTGGGGGAATGCGGCTGAGTGGGGTTGCTCAGGTGGCAGTGGGCTGTGATCCGACAGAGCTGGATTCTGCTTTGGCTCGGCCGCAGGTTCCCTGTCTCTTAGCTCTGGCAATGTCCTACTGTAGCGCCTGCGGGGATGCAGGAAGAGCAAGATCATCTCATGCTAGGTGCTGAATGTTCAGAGAGCAAGAGACCGCCCCCTCTAACAGGCTGGCAGGGGAAGTGTTGGCCGCGGGAGGAGCAGTGCCTTGCCCATGGGCGCAGGGGGCACTGACCGAGCTGGGAGAGGATCCTGCCTGCATAGCGTTGGGCAGGCCCCTTCATCTCTCTGTGCCTTGTTTCCCTCTACAGCACCACCGGCCTCCTGCTCCCTATCTGTCGTGTGCATTCAGGCTAGCGGCTCTCTGAGCACAATAGAGTCTTGTTCTCCCGCGGGGCGTTCAGGGATCAGACCGTGATCACAGGAACATCTCCAAGTGTCAGAGCAAGTTTTCCCAACCGCCTCCGGAGGCTGATCTACACCCTCTCTGCTGGACACCCTGGCTATGTCTAGACTGCCATGATTTTCTGCAAATGCTTTTAACAGAAAACTTTTCCGTTAAAAGCATTTGCGGAAAAGAGCGTCTAAATTGGCACAAACGCTTTTCCACAAAAGCTCTTTTTGCGGAAAAGTGTCCGTGCCAATCTAGATGCACTTTTGTGCAAAAAAGCCCCGATTTCCATTTTCACGATCGGGGCTTTTTGGCGCAAAACAAATCTGAGCTGTCTACACTGGCCCTTTTGTGCAAAAGCTTTGCACAAAAGGACTTTTGCCCGAATGGGAGCAGCATAGCATTTCCGCAAGAAGCACTGATTTCAGACGGTAGGAAGTCAGTGTTCTTGTGGAAATTCAAGCGGCCTGTGTAGACAGCTGGCAAGTTTTTCTGCAAAAGCAGCTGCTTTTGCGGAAAAACTTGCCAGTCTAAACACAGCCCCTCAGTGCTGCAAATGCACCAACTCTGGTTTTGCTTTGGACCCAGGCTAACGGCGTCGTTTGGCAAATGCCAGCTGGCGTCTCGTACCTGCCTGCACACTGGTTTCCTCAGTGTCACTTCATGTCATAATCTGCAGGGAGCCTGTGTGCAGAACCGGAGCTGGCAGCGTGTGCGCCTGTCCCTGCGTCTCCCCCGGTTATCAGCCTCTTTCCTTCCCCCAGGCTCGGGGAACGCGGGGGGAGCGCGATGCTGCAGCAGAGCGGCCCTTGTTGAACGGCTCGTCTGCAACCTTTGCTTAAACTGTCTCCATCTGTATTAAATGTTATCTCCTTGCCTGGCTAAAGACGCACGAGTCAGGGGAGCAGAGATGCTTTCGATTGTGTTTATCTTGCGCTTTGAAAGGGCGTCGGAGGGATTAACGGTGCAGCTTCGGGGAACTTGAATGTTCTGATAAGTGGCTTACTACTGCATCTCCACCCACCCCCAGCCTCCCCTCCGTAATGGAGCATTTTCTGGGTGGCCAGCAGTGGGTCGGTATCATCTTAGCGCTAGAGGAATTCAGCCAAACATTGCCAGCTACCTGACATACTGAAGCTAACTAGCTGCTGCCTCTCCTAGACATCCCAGCAAGCCAGGTGGCTGGAAGGAAGGCTGATGGAAACTGCCAATTACAACTGAATCCAAATAAGGGTTGAGATGTTTCAAAAGCTATCTGGGGGTTTTAAACCCCCACTTCCCACTGAAATGTCTGGGAGCTGTGTGGTTATATATCCCATCACTGAGACGCTTGGCCAGATCCACTGCGATCTACACTCCAAACACTTTTCTAGAGTGATTTCCAGCCACAGAAATCCAGGTGATTTGCAACATGGGGATGACAAGGAGGAAACCGGCTTAGTAGTTAAGTGACTTGCCCAAGTGTAGGCAATGAGTTAGTGGCAGGGCTGGAAATGGAACTTGGGAGCGCTGACTCCCAGTCCGGCGCCCTGCTTGCTGGAAAATGAACTAGGCGCAGATGGCGTAATGCCATGTAACACCTCTTGTATTCATCTTCAGCAGCCCCGTTAGCAGTGCAGCCAGTAACCCCCTCCCCCCCAGGAAGGCAGCAGCTCTTGTAGACCCCCTCCAGCATGGTCGGGCAGGGAACGTCTTCGCTGCACAATGGACCCAGGCTCGGATGGCCCCAGGCCCCCTCCCGCTGTCCAGGCTGGTGCTTGAGACCCAGCCAAGTTGTGGCTTGGAGCCGCTCGGCCCTACCCGCGTGGTGGTGAGGAGGCAGGCGAACCCACCGGACAGCCGCCAACCCTTCGTTACCCACCCACAGCGCCCCTTGCCCCGGCTCAGCCCCAAGTCCAGCAGCCTCAGCAAAGGAAACCCCCTGGGCCTTATTTCTCTTTGCCCTTCGTATTGCCTGGCACACCAGGGCCCCTCATGGTCATTCCAGCCATGGCTCATCTCTTCCGCTGGCTGCTGCTGAAGTCCACCCGGCGGCTCGTGCCCGAGAGGTCACTGCAGAGAGGGGGCCAAGGGGGAGCACAAGAGGCCAGTGTAAACAGGCAACATGAATTTCTTGCACAAGAAAGCCCGGTGGTTAAAATGGCCATCAGAGCTTTCTTGTGCAAGAGAGCCTCTACACCGGCACGGATGCTCTTGCGCAAAAGCACATCTCTTGTGCAAAGGCACGTGCCCATGTAGACGCTCTCTTCTGGCAGAGTTTTTGCACAAGAACTCTTCTGCATAAGAGTTCTTGCGCAAGATCATGCCAGTGTAGAGGCAGAATGTGTCTAACTCGGCAGCTGGCGCTTTGATACCAGCCCGTGACAAGTGCGTTTCAACATACAGCCAAGTGGGCAGAGCACGGAGCAAGGTGGCCGCGGGCAGAGCGGCATTTGCGCTGATGTGGGACGAATGGCCCAGGACAGGTTATAAAATGGGATATATAAGCACCATGAGAATCCACAGAAGCGAGGGGATGTCTTAGGCAGGCCTGTGTTCTTCTCACTGCCCACCAGATGGCGTCCTTTCCCCACACACATCCAGGTGGCGGGGCACCCCTCTGCCAGGTCGGGGGAGGGTTCAGCGGCTGGCGGGGCAGAGCCTGATTTGGGAAATCAGCCTGAGCGCCCAGAGGTGCTGAACACGCTGCGCCCGCTGCTCCGCCCTGAGGGCTGGCTGCTCAGCACTGCAGATCAGGCCCGAGGGGTGTGCAGACAGCAGCCCCACATCAACCGGGCTTGGGGGAGATGCTGCCCTTGGGGGAGTGTTTTCCTCCAAGTCCCCGGGGGATGGGACACAGGCTGGGCCGTTCCTTCCCCACTGCACATCCCCGGGGCAGGCTTCTAGTTTGGTCCCATTGCCTTCAACACCCGTGGAGACAGGGACATGGAAGGCCGGCTCGGAACGTGATTTGGGTCACTGGTGTTTCAACCAACAAACAAAACAAAGACATTTCATCCCGACTCCCAAAATGCAGCCAGCTCCGGTGTGGGCTGATTGCTGAGCTCAGGCTGTTTTCCAAATGCTCCAACCGGCCCTCGCCTGGCCTGGGTCTGCTTGTGGCTGAGAGGTGCTGCGCTGTAGCGTGTTCATCGCAAGCAGACAAGTGACTTAGGCAGTAGAGTGGGAGTTAGGTCCACTGAGTTCTGCTCCAAACTCTGCCACTCATTCACCCTGGAGCCTTGGGCAAGTCACTTACACCTGTTTTCAAAAGTGCCGGTGGGTTTGGGGGACTCAACTGAAGCTACACTGAGCCTGCTCCTCCGCTCTGCTCACCACCTGCAGTATCTGTGGGTTTCATGTGGAGTTGTGGCATGTGCCACCTCTGAAAATAATAATATTTCACTGTCCAAAAATCCCCAGTGAAATAGCCCGACCCCTCCAAAACAGGGACACTTCTGGCCATGTCGACTGCCTGCCTCGACTGCCTCAGCTGTACACCTATTTCTGCAAAGTGATTTCAGGAGTTGCCTGTGAAAACCGCTAGATGATCGTTTAGCATGATCATAAATGAGCCAGTGGAGCAGAAACTCAGGGGAGGGGGGGGGTTCAGCAGCTGCACGTAAGGGTGTTTTCACCATCATTAGTTGTCTAATGGCGTGCCCATGCTGAGCAGAGGTAGGTGCGTGGGTAGCGCCCGATGTTTTATTGATTACTGCAGCCATTGGAAAGCTTTGTTTTCCCCCCTTCCTACAAATCTACCAGCTGAAAGTCAGATGTGGGTCGCCCCCAATTGCTGTACATTTGTAATCTCCTTCGCATTAAATTTGTACTGATGTTCAGCACACAGCCATGAGAAGAACCACCCACAGAGCCAACGCGGCCAAACCCACGGCAGCAAGGACTGCTGGCGCCACATGGGAGCGCAGTCATAGCAGCTTCTCCGGGGAAAGCTCGCCAGCAGCGCTCCCGGTGCCCCTACCCATGCAGGGGCCAAGGCACGGAAGCGCAGGGTGCAGCTACAGCGATGATCTACCCTGTACGCCCCTTCCCTTGCATCTCTGATCAGCGAGAAGGCTGAAAAGGCTTCCCAGGGCTATCGGTGGTTCCCCTCCTCAGGGGAATCTAGGTCGCCCAGCGGGTTGGCTCCAGGCCCGTTCTATATCACAGGGGTCGTATTGCAGTCGAGGTGCTGTTAGGTGGACGTGCACCGCCCCTCGAGAGCATGTGCCCTACAGGATGGGGCAATGCAATGACATCACCTGCTCACCCCACACGTACACAGGGAGGCCCATGTCCCTGCATGCCCAGAGCTCCGGAAAACAAGCGCCAGGAGCCCCGCTGGTCAACACGTGAGTGGATCTAACCACTTCCGTCCAGCAGAGAGCTGCCCTGGGCCCCTCCCGGCTCGGCCCCGGGTGTACATGGCTCCCGTGCTACCAGCTGTCACAATTACTACATCATTGTGAATAGAACTCCTGTGAGCCAGCTTCACAAATTGGCTTCTCCTGGAGGCACTGAATGGTGATGTTTAAGGAGTCACTCGCTTGCTACGTCCCCATAAACCCTTCTGTGGCCTGGCCAGGCGGGATATCAGCCAATCAATCATACTGTCAGTGCAGGGTACTGCAGGTTTGAACCCCCAGCCCAGTCACGTGATCCACGAGCCACACTGGACACCAAATGGCAGGAGGGGAAAGAAAATTTGCAAGCTCTGCATGGCATGCCCCCACGGCAGTTCAGGTGGAGAAATTAGGGAGCTTCTCCTATGCCAGACAGCAGGGGGCTCTGAGTGAATGCACCCAATGACATCAAAGTCCTTTTCTCCAGCCTCGCTCGCACCCACCATCTCAGAGCAAAAACAAATGCAATCCAGAAGGGTAAGGCAGCGGGTGACACCAGTGGTGTGGGCGGAGCAGTGGTCAGCATGGCCGTCGGTCTGGGTATAGAGGTGTGTAAGTCCCGGCATGGTCCAGACCTGGCTTGGATGACAGAGTTGGGGTTGGTCCTGCTTTGGGCAGGAGGCTGGACTCAATGACTCCTGGGCTATGTCTACACTCGCAGCTTCTTGCACAAGAAATATGCAAATGAGGCTAAGCGTGGAATATCGCCGAGCCTCATTTGCATACCTAATGAGCCACCATTTTTGCCAAAGAGGCTCATGCGTCAGAAGGAGCTGTCTACACGGCCCCTTCTTGCGCAAGAAAAACCCTCTTGGCAACGCCGTTATGCCTGAAAATAATCAGCGTAGCGGAATTGCGCAAGAGGGTTTTTGTTGCGCAAGAAGGGGCCGTGTAGACAGCTCCTTCCGGTGAAAAAGCCTTTTCTGCAAAAATGGTGGCTCATTAGGTATGCAAATGAGGCTCTGCGAGATTCCACACAGCCTCATTTGCGTATTTCTTGCGCAAGAAGCCGCAAGTGTAGACATAGCCCTGAGGTCTCTGCCCACCCTAGGGTTCTAGTTGAGTCCAGCAGAGGACAACACCTCTCGTAAGGCTCCAAAGCAGCCAGTGCAATGAATTTCCTATTCTCCAGGACTAGGCCAGTGGTTTGTCTCCTAGTGTTGGAGAGCAGCTGGTGACTGTGCAGATGAAGCCTGCACTTGTAGGGGGACCACCGCTGTTGAAATAAGGGAACAGATGAAAAAGGGGGACGAGTGCTCTGTTCTGAGCGGAATCTGAAGCCTATAATGCGTCTTTCTTTCACGGGCTCGTTTCTACAGCTTTTGAGTATTCAGTGCTATTATCAGAAGCGTCGCGTTATTGCTTAAAATGGTACTTGCTAGTTTTCGTACATTTCCACACATCTTTGTTTTTTTTCTGAAATCAATTCATAAAATGTGTGCAACTGAATCTAACTTTAATGTGGAGTTCAGCCTTAACCGAATCCATGTGTAGCAGGCTGCTGCTATCTGTCCAAGTCTGCAGACGTAAGGGAAATCTTTCTTTCAGTGCCTCTGAGGCAGGAGCGGACATAAGAAATTCCACAAGTTTTAAGAAATTCGGAGGAGGAGTAACGAGCCATTGTCGTTCAAAGCCTGGCCCCTTCGCTTGCTCGTTGAACCTTTGTGGAAATCAAACACACCAGTGTCTATATTTGCTGCTTATTTATTAATAAATCTTTCCCTTTTCAGTAGTTTTCTAAATTCCTCTTCGCATTCCCTACCTGGGTTACATGTGCAAAGCAGCGTTGGGGTGAGCGTGGGAGAAACTTCTGTTTAACACGGTACGTTCAAACAAGAGTCTCATCCTTGATTTTCATTTCCAGGCGTGCAATTTGGTGCAGTCCTAGAACAATCCAAATGGAGAACTTGTTTGTAAAACTTACAGCAGAGATGGATAATGGATGGGGAAGGTTGCTATCAGCTTTGTTGATGTTACGGCGTTTAGATCCTTTGATGGTCTGTACTCTGGGATGCAGGCAGCTGTTCTTCCCAGCTGACCCTTTGCAAGCTAGCAGACTTATTGGCCATCTATCCTAGGAATTGTGCTTATTGGGGTTTGCCATACCCCAAATCCAGATGCACCGTAAGACTGGGGACTTTCAGAGTCTGGTTTGGAGGATCACAGCTGACTCTGCCTCCAAAGGGCCAAACCAAATCCTTGAAGTTCAGTCTGGGGACTGGCTAAAAAAGGATGTGAACCCCCCAAACCTTTCCTGCATGTCAGGTTGGCACAGACCCCTAGGTTCATCACCTGGCTCGCCGTGTTACTGATTTCCTCCCCCTCTCCCCTCCGGCCACATCCACAAAGCATAAGACTGAAAAAGGACAAGACCCCTGTTACATTACCGGAGGCAGCACCAGCTGATTCTAAGGTCTACTGTCACAGACATGTCCTTTTGCATCTGGGAACCCTATGAAATGGGGATAAAACCCACGCTTTCTCCCCAGCAGACTGGGTAAGAGAGAGTCTATGCAACAGTCGGGAATGCAGAGCTGGTGGAAAGCTAGAAAGTGCACAACTTACTCACCTGCATTCATTTCCCAGCTCTGTTATTAGCAGACAGCAGCGCAGAGGTGTAGAGAGTCCGGCATCCCCTTGTGCTTGGTACAGCTCTCACACAGAAGGAAATAACTGTGCCTTTCCCAGAAACCTCCCAGTCTGATGTTTCAGAACTGTACAATTCAGCCGATACTGAGGAAATGAATCCAGGAATGTGACTGGCTATGTGTTGTGTTTCCTGCTGTTCAGTCAGCCTGGCTGTCTAGCTGACCTATTGATTGCACCCAGCAGCAGATCCTAAGGCAAAAGCTGCCACAGAAGGGCAAAATGAAAAGGAAACAAAAAGCAGCTCATTGTAGGTGCACTGGCAGCTGTCACCATTATTTTCGAATTCCGTGGGAGCAGAGAATGCCGGCTCCTTTGAAAACCAGGGTACCAGTGAACAGCCAAACTCTCCTTCCTTCTGGGAACGCCTTGTACCGCTGCCCAATCGAGGGCGACCCCAAGGCTGTTTGCTTCTAGTTTGGACTCCAGATTTGTGACACCATGACCAAAAGTGAGACAGCCTAAGTACAACTCTTTGAATGCACATTGGAAAGCACAGCCCCAATGACGCAGAGACACGGATGGGTCTAAATTAGCTGTTGCCACTCAAGCGGGATCCTGGAGTCATTGTGGATGGTTCACTGAAAACAGCCACTCAATGTGCAGTGGCAGTCAAAAAAGCAAACAGGATGTTGGGGATTAGTAGGAAAGGGATAGATAATGAGACCGAAAATATCACGTTGCCAATATAAATACATGGTACGCCCACATCTTGAATATTATGTGCATCTCTGCTCACCCCATCTGAGAACAGATCTATTGAAATTGGAAAAGATTCAGAAAACAGCAACCAAAATTATTAGATGTCTGGAACAGCTTCTGTATAAGGAGAAATTAATAAGACTTTAAGCTTGGAAAATCTACACTGCAAAGTGATTTTGGGATACTAGAGGGTGTCCCGAAATAGCTACTCTGTGTCCAAGGAACGCGCCCGTTATTTCAAAATATTTTTTGAAATCATGTATGCGCTATTTCGCCATCCCTGCAAACCTTGTTGCACGAGGGATAAGGGATGGCTTGAAATAGCACTTTATTTTGAAATTTGGCACCGCGTAGACGTACCAAATTTCCAAATGGCCTATTTTGAAATAAAATCAAAATAAGATACTCAATGTGCATAGTGCAAATTGCATCTCTTATTTCGAGTGTAGAGTGCAGTGAAGATGCCCCCTAAGAGGGGACAGGATAGTGGGATATAAAACGGGCGTAGAGGATGTAGATAAGGAAGTGTTATTGACTCCTTACATAACATAAAAACTAGGGGTCACTACATGAAATTAATAGGCAACAGGTTTCCTTTATGGGGCACAGAAAACAGCAATCTAAGGGAAGTTCAGGTTGAATCTCTCCAGTTTAGCGCCTCAGGACCTGACTGGTGCCATACCAGAGAATTTGCCGAAACCACGGGTGGTCAAAGTGGTCTAGCAGCATTACTAACACTTCCACTGCTTCCTGCGCTCTTAGGAGACACTTAGGGGTAAATCAGAGCTAAACAACAACACAGAACCCTAAGAGCCAAGACTGTAAACAAACTGCATGGGGTGCAGGAAACTTGGCCTCACCTGTGCTAAGTGGACACCCAGCTCACTGAAATCACGCCAGACCACGGATGTTGCTGGACCTGAGAGTGCCGAGCTAGAGAGGTTCAACCTGTATTTCTGCACCAAATGCACAGTCAGACTGTGGGACTCTTTGCCAGAGGATGTTGTGAAGGCGAAGACTACAGTAGGGTTTTTAAAAAGATGCGGTAAGTTTATGGGGATAGATCAATCAATGGTTATTAGCCAGGGTCAGCAGGGATGCCCTGGCCTCTGTTTGCCAGAAGATTGGAATGGGTGATGGTGGGGCGGGGGAGATCACTTGATGGTTCCCTGTTCTCTTCACTCCCTCTGGGGCATCTGGTATTGGCCACTGTGGGCAGACGGGACACTGGGCTGGAGGGACCGTTGGTCTGTCCCCGTCCGGCTGTTATTACGTTCACATACATGCAGGCAGATTACAAACTGCAGAAGAAATATGTTACCGATCAGAGTCACCAGCACAAAGCACTGAGGATTCCAGGTCGTAGGAGCTTCTAATGATCCCGTCCCTGGAAAAGTCAGACAAAACCTCTGCATCAGCCTCTGTTTGCTCGGGGGAGAGCTATTCGAGCATTGGGGGAGAGAGAGCTATTCGAGCGTCAAGGGAGAGAGAGCTATTTGAGCGTCGGGGGAGAGAGCTATTCGAGCGTCAAGGGAGAGAGAGCTATTCGAGCGTCGGGCTAGTCCAGTTCCAGCGTCAAAGATGTGTGGGACTTAGCCAAAAGCGGTCCAGAGTTCTGGGGAGCAAGATCCTTAAATCGGGCCCAGCTAGGGGGGCTAACATTTGCTGGGTTGCTTGGTGGACTTGTGTGACATGAGCTGGTGGGTTCTCCGGCCACAATCCAATGGGACAAGGCGTTTCTGTCCTGAGTGGAAGAGAGACCCAAAGACACAGTGAGTTTGCATCCTCTCCCTAGAGGTGGTCCCTGCAGGTCAGGGGCTGATGTGACTTGTAGGAGAGCATTGGCAGTGCTATTTGCCTCCCTCGGGATGGGAGCAGGGTCCTCTGAGGCCAAAAAGGAAGAGTCTTTGTTCCTGTCTCTGTGGTTCATGGAACAGTAAGGACCCAAATAACTGAAGTGGATGGGCTTTTTTGTTTGGGCTTTGACGTCAGTATTCTTCCAATGTCTCAATTTGCAGCCAAATCACAGGAGTTGGAGACTGAGAGCAATTCATAGTTGCCATAACAACTAATCAAGTGTAATTAGTCAAGGAGCAGAGAGAAGGGTCCAGAGCACAAATGGGAGACGGAAGAAGGAGATTTTTCAATGAATATTGATACTGAGCCGAAAGTGGGATCAGAAGCAAGACCTGGGTATGATTTCAGGTGTCACTGGGGTGGCGGAAGAAAGAGAAAAGGAACCCCCATTTTGTGGCACTTGTTATATATCTTGCTCCCAGAGGTGCCAGCCTGGTAGCCTGAAGGATGTATGCTTCACGGTATCACTAAGCATTTGGTGATTGAATTTGGGATGCCGGGCAGGATGGAGATGGCTCCAGACAGGAATAGCAGGGATGTGGGATTGTGGGGCACGGAGGTGGATAAGTCGGGACTGAGCTAACACACAGAGTACAACTGACATGCAGTAGGAGAGTTTTAGGACCTAGAAATGAAGAACATAAGGCTCCATTAGGCCACAGTGTAGTTTAGACTAGACCAGGTGACATTTTTCATCTTTTTTTCTGGCAAACAGTGCATGTTCGGTGACACCAAAACTTTTTGCAAATTTGTATCCATTTCATTCAGTTGTTTTGTAAACAGGAAAACAACCACCCCCAAATAAAAGAAAAATCTTAAAAAAAGGCAAGTTTTGACAGGTTTGAAACCCAACCTTTTCCTATATTTTTCTTGCGGGGGGAAGGGTTGGAAGTGATTTTTTTGTTAAAACAAATTAAACTATAATAATGAACATTTCAGACACTCAACATCAAACCAGCATGTTGCATGTCTGGATGAACTATACTTTTCGTTTGATCCAAAAAGTTTTTTCTTCCCCCAACCTTTTTGTTTACTGAAAATTAAAAACAAATTTCAGTTTGACCTGAAGCAAAGTAAAACGATTAGCTTAGGAACAACACTGAGCATCTTGAAAACACGTGTATTTAGCAACATGTTGCACGGATGTGAGACATGGGTGATAATGAAAGACTTGAGGAGAAGGATATTGGCGTTCGAGAGGAGTTGTTCTAGAAAGATCCTGAGAACAGGACGGATGCAGAAGGTCACCAACGAGGAATTCTATAGGAAGAAACAGCCGAAAGAGAATCTACTGCAGAAGGTTGTACAATGGAAGTTACAGTTATCCGGGCATATCTGCGGAATGAATGATGAGTGAAAAGTTAAGACCCTGGTATTCAGTAGAATGGATGGTCCGAATAGGAGAGGCAGACCCCACAGCGAATGGGTAGATGATAGAGTAAGTTGGTGCGGAGCTAGTCTACAGAAACTCAGCCATTCCGCACTGGACAGAGAAATTTGGAAGGAAATAGTGAGGGAGGCATTGGACCCCAATGGGCATTGAGCCCACGCTGGCTGATGATGATGATGATGATGATGGATTTCTTTGGACTAGCCAGAGACTCAGAACACCCCGCTCTGCACGATGAGTCTGTGAGTTAAGCGTGCCCTGCTCCGACAGAACCAGCTGCATTCCTTCCTCCTGGAGCTAGAATAGGCAACCACTCCCTTGGTTTCCAAATACCCAAGCTCCCTTCCATTATCCCAGCATGAGCAACAAAGGATGCCCAGATAGGAAGGTCCATTCTACAAGAATCCCATGGGAGAGGCTTCCAGCGGGCCAGCTGCCCGTCAGACCCCAGCTAGCTAGGAGCGGGAGGCTGATGGGACGAGGGAGCTTGTTTAGCAGAGAGGGGAGCATGGCTCTTCAGGTTGGACTCATGGCCGTGGGCACAGTGGGCGTGAGGGTAGTGCAGGGGGCTCCGGGCCCCTGGCTCTGTGTGCTGGGGGGCTCTTCTGTGGTTCTGCTGCCTGCCCTGTGCAGTGGGTCCTGGCTGCTGGCCCCGTGTGCCAGGGCTTTACCCCCACCCTCAGCTACCGGGGGGGGGGGGATAAGGAGAGAGTGTCAGCGCCCCCACGCCTTACAAATGCTCCCAAGACTGGTAGAATCTCTGAAGCGTTTACGCCAACTTTCTGCACGGGGTTAATTCCACCCCGGGGCGCTGACACCCTCCGCAGGTCCTTGGACAAGGGGGCGGGGCATCTCCGTGCTCCCAGAAGGGGCGGGACCTTGGGCAGGAGGGGCGGGGCCAAAGGCAGCCAGCCCAGAGTGCTGCTTGGGATGTGTCACCCACCCCCTCCCTCAGCGGTGGCCGGGAGCCCCTGGCCCCTTTGAATCGTTGAGCACGGGGTCAATTGTTCCCTTTGCCCCCCCACAGTGGCAGGCCTGATTTCACCTCTCTGAGCATGCCCCCCCACGTAACAGCCCACAGCACCTTCAGCATCTCGTAGGGTTCAGCTAAGAACCTGCCCTGCCTCTAATTCGATCCCATGCACGGCTTATAACCATTGGAAGCCAACTGCATGATGCTTTCGTCAGGGCAGGCCCTGCCATGTGGCCAACTGAGACAGCCGCCTCAGGTGCCAGACTCTGGCGGGGTGGCACTAGGACCCAGAGTGTAGAAAATTGTGTCGGCTGCTGGTGCAGGTGTATTCTCTCTGCTCTAGATGCACAGCGACGGGGGAGTGCCATGAGAGGAGTAGAACAGGAAGGAGGCAGAATCGAGACCTTTCAAAGTTTTGGCCCAAGCGAGGGGACACGGGGGCGGGATTTGAGCACCCCGCCTCTAGTGCTAAAATGTTGGGGGCGACCCCGTCTTTCGTGGTGTAATCTATTTTATCCATCCTCTCAGATCCCAGTAACGACCGACCCTTGTACCTTCTGGTCTTGGCGATGTATTATTCATATGCTCTCTCTCTTCCTGCACAAGCAAAGGAAACCTGATACAGACTAATTCCTAGGCAATACATCTATGTACACGCAGGCTTTCTTAAAAGACTTAGATCTGTTCAAAGAGCTGCATTCTCCATGCAGCCCAAGTAGCTGCTGGTCCCATTCCTGCTCTTCTTCTCCCACCCTCCCCGCCCCTCTCCCCCCACTTCCCATTCGGTTAGATATTGTGTCTTCTTAGTATCACCGCCGCACTCCCTTTTCATATGCCTGAAATATACACCATTGTATTTCAACTTTAGTTTTGTGCAGAAATTCCTTTCATGTCTCATCTTCTGTAAGGTCCTTTTTTCTTGGCAGTCAAGTGCACGAATGTTTGCTGCCAGGAGATTTCACTTCTATTGTATCCGGGGGTATTATCATATTTTTTGTTCTGTATTGTCTGCGACGTGTTGCTTTATGTTTTCTTCTTTTTCCTAACATTCCTCTTTGCATGCAGATGGCTCTCTGCCAGCATCTCCCCTCACTCTCCTCCCAGTGAGAAGTGAAGAGAATAAGCCCCCTAAACAGGCATGCAAGAAAACTGTGGGACAGAGAACTTCAAATAACAACACTTGGCAACTCCAGTTAACTAATGACTCACCACACCCCTGTGCTGCAGTTATTACCAGCTTTCCTTCTGCAAATGAGGAAACTGAGTCACAGAGAGACCAAGTGAGTTGACTAAGGTCCCACAATGACTCGGTAGCAGAGAGGATAATGAGCTTCAGAAGGCCTCCAACAGGATTATCAGGCCATTAGACCAGAAAATGTTTGATATCTTAATTCTGCTTTCAACTGGCAAGGGATTAATTCCTTTAGCATCAACAGTACTTCCTGTCCCCCCTTATCTGTGACTTGCTGTTTTGAATGGGAATAATTTCCAGCAATAAATGGGGCTCTGAGGCAGATCTGGAACTGCAGAGAACAGCCACAGCAGCTTTTGGGGAGCTGCATGTGAGGCCAAGCGGCTCCTAGCCCTGCTGATGAAGATGACACGTGGTAGAGAGAAGAAACAGTGAAACTTAACCCTTTTGCATGTGCATGAAACTTCTCCGAGAGGACAAGTGGGAAATCAAAATAGCAATGGGCTTTCACTGAGAGATTAATTCAACTCCAGAAGCAGATGGAGCAGGAAAGATCTCTCTGCTAACACAATACACTGAGAGGTAACCATCGTAGCTGCGGATGACTCTATCCAAATACTCTAATCGGCTGAAAACCCATCTCGTCAGCTGTGTCCAAGGAATAGAGGAAGCAGGACTGTCTGTGGAACACCTCTACCAACCAGCAGGCTTGCCAACATAATCATGAGTCAGCCAAATCATAAAATTAGCTTGCAAATCATGAGACTTTGTATTTAAAAAGAAAAGCTGGGCCCATTTCATTTGCTTCTGAGAATCATGTTTTCCAGTTTTTCTCCACAATCAGCGAAGGCTAGAAACTTACTTTCAACAAAAGTTGTGATTCTTATGTACGAACATGAGTCTAGATGCTTTAAGGGCGGAAAAAAAAGATCTATCAGGAGATTAACAATGACTATGTGAGAGGAGGAAACAGTGCGTCTCTCTGGTTTTTGAACAGGGCAGTGTTTGAAGAGCTGATCCTCATCCTGAAATATTCAAACACAGATTAAGGGATAAGGCAGGGTGACTCAACTCGGAAGCCCCGGGGGCCACAATGAAACTCACAACACAAGAGGAGGGCTGCAATTTAAGTGTAGTTGCATATGAATGCAAATATATATGCACATATATGTAAATAGCTTCTTTGACACTAATGGGCATGAATACAAAGATTAAGCTTTAAGCCGCCCAAATGTGGCCAGTGTGAGCTAGTCAGCACCTTGCGGGCTCTGTCCACAAGGCTAATCAGCCAGCACTTCCCACCTCCTCCCTGGGGCTAGAAATGCGACACCCTGTACCCGTCAGTTCCAGCCAGCCAGTCCGCTGGCGTCTTTCTGTGCTTGCCCTGCCTGGGAGACGCCTCCGTCGTGGGGCGTGTTCCCAGTGGAGGCCGTGAACAAAGGATCCCACCCGCGTATTGAGCCCCGTGTAAGCCCAAAACACGCCATGGGCCACAAACAAATAGGTCGTGGGCTGCATGTGGCCCGCAGGCCGTGTGTTGAGTAGCCCTGGGGTAAGGGATCATTGGAAGAAGGAGCCCAGGTTTCCCGCAATTTGATGGCTTTGTAGGACATAAAAACATAAGAGCGGCCAGACTGGGTCAGACCAAACATTCATCCAGCCCCGTGTCCTGTCTGCCCAGAGTGGCCAATGCCAGGTGCCCCAGAGGGACCAAACAGAACAGGGAATCATCAAGTGATCCCTCCCCTATCACCCAATTCCAGCCTCTGACAAACAGAGGCTAGAGACACCATTTCTACCCATCCTGTCTAATAAGCATTGATGGACTTAACCTCCATGAATTTATCTAGTTTTCTTCTGAGCCCTGTTAAAGTCTTAGATTTCACAATATCCTCTGGCAAGGAGTTCCACAGGTTGACAGTGCATTGTGTGCAGAAATATTTCCTTTTATTGGTTTCCAGCCTGCTACCTATTAATTTCATTTGATGACCCTTAGTCCTTGTGTTATGGGAAAATGGAAATATTTCTTCTTTATTCACTTTTTCTGCACCAGTCATGATTTGATGGACCTCTGTCCTATCCCTCTTAGTCATCACTTTTCCAAGCTGAAAAGTTCCAGAAGAGGGTGAATTATTTTTAATAGGATGCTCCTGCCATCTGAGATCAGACAGCTCCTCTTTCCCCTGAACAGTCCCTCTTTCTTGGCCCTGATAAGGGCCCCCCCACCGACTGCACCTGAAGCCCACCGATTATTTTTAATGATGTCTCTATGCTGTAGCTCAGAAACCTCCCAGAACAATTCCATTTAGCTCAGGAGCCTCGAAAGGTTTGAACAGAAAATCTGGATTAACATGCTGATGTTCCCTAGAAAGAAATAACTGAACTTATCTGGTGCAGGGAAATTCTTTTAAAATGTCTTCTGTTTAACCAGCTCCTTCTCTAGAATGTGCCCTGCAGCGCTGGAGTCACGGGAAAGGGTCAGGAGCGTGGCCAGGCCTCCAGAAGTGCCCTTCTACGTTGAGAACTGAATTCAGATGGCCTCCCAGCCAGGACACGGCAGGAGGGTATCACCCGATGGGGGGCTGAAGTACACGTACTGGAGATGTCGCAGGGACCCCCTACCTTTTCCATGGGAATCCCAGCCCAGCTCTGTAGGCACAAGGAAAGATTTGTCTCCTCCCATCGCTAGCAGCAGCTCCACCGACCTTCCTGTCAAGGAGCGGAATGAGAAGCGGGGAAGAAGTGGGGCTCGCAGCTCATTGCTGTTTGCTTTTCCTAATGCTTTATTACAGGACTGCCATGAAAACACTCATTAGGCGGTGTTGATTTTCATTAATGCTGATTCACCTGGAGCTTAATCAGTCCTTTGTGCCCCACGACCCCATCCCCAAGGGAGAGCCAAGCTGTTAACGCACACGCCTCGCAGCCCAGAGGGAGAGCGTGCAGCTGCGGGTGCAGAAACAGTGTTCCAGGGCTGGTGCCGGGCAGTTTGCATCTTCACTGAAACACGGTCGGGGCATGGAGCCATTCTTCTCCCTTACCTTAGCCGTTATTTGTCTCAGCCCTTCGCATGCACAGGGAGTGGTGGGAAGGACCTGTGATTAAAGCCCAGAGCCAAGAATTTGGGTTCAGTTCCTCCTTCTGCCACAGACCCCTGGTGTGACTGGAGGGAAGTCGCTCCAGGCTGGTTTTCACAAGCGCCGGCTGATCCTGGGTTCCCTCCAAGAGCTACTCAGGGCTCTCCCACCCACAGAGCTACCACCGGTCGGGGAGCTGGAGCAATTATGTCAACAGGAGAATTCTCTCTCCCCTCGGGGCCCGTCTTCACTCACTGCACGGGAGGTCGACCTTCTGGTGTTCAGTTTAGCAGGTCTAGTGAAGGCCCATGAATCGAAGGCTGAGGGTGCCCCAGCTGGCACCTGTACTCCTCGCAGTCATGAGGAGAAAGGGAAGCCAACAGGGCTGTTTGCTCCCATCAGCTTCCCACTGTGTGAACGCCACCAAGCCCAGCTTACAATAAGCCAACTCCAGTTACACAGAATATGTAGCTAGAATCGCGCACCTTACGCCGACCTTCCAGGTCTAGTGAAAAGCAAGCCTTGGTGTAGAAGTGTCTGCACTAGCTTCACTACCACGCTGAAGCTATGTCCGTACAATTGCACCGTTGTTTAGTTTAGTGTAGACTAGTCCGTAGGCCAAAATCCCTTTGTCAATGAGATTTAGGCTTCTAAAGCGTGCCTAAATCGCTATAGAAATCTGATGTAGGCTCCTAAATCACTTAGATGCTTTGGAAAAGTTGCTCTTAACCTCTATGTGCCTCAGTACTCTCTCTGAGAAGTGGGATGGTTACAGGACTCTCATACCTCACATCAAGGCATGGATAAACCTGGGAGCCACTCAGAGACCGCGATGACGGGGGCCATGTGGAAATCCAGTATATTTAATCCCAGAGCATAAAGTTCACCCTGGAAACATCTGATGCACTGAAATCCTTGAAATGTGCACATGGAGGGCTTGTCTACACGGGAACCCACAGTAAATCTGAATTAACCAAAGGTAGGAATGTAATATGGATTAGTTAAGCCTAATTGAACTGCCTTGTGAACAACGTTCTGACTTACATTTGTCTTAAGGTATGTATGCACTGCACTAAAAAACCCCAAAAAACATGGCACTGGGTTGCAGAATCCAGGTTTGCTGACTCAGACATGTGGGGCAATAAAACTTCAGTGTAAACGTTCATCAGGCTGGATACTCTTGCAGTATTTAAGATCCTGGACTTCAGACCGAGCCCAAACTTCTACTCTGCATTTTTATAGTCCCACAAACCTGAGTCAGCTGACCTGGGTCAGTTGTGGTTGTGATGCAGGTTTTTCATTGCAATGTAGACATAATCTTAATTCAGTGTATCTGATTTCACTTCCAAAGGAAAGTTACCTAGCCTGAATTAAGGCCACTTTAATGCTGAATAGTGGCATCCACAGAGTTAATTTGGATGAATTTTCCCATGTACACAAGCCCCAAAGGAAAATGTAAAGTGCATCAGAATTTCCCAAGATTCTGGTTCTCCTCCGTATGTGTTTGAATATTCTCTACTCCCTGGAAGAGACACTGCTGCTCAGACGGTCTCATTTCCCCCTTCACATCTAGCCGTGCAGGCCTAGGGCCCGATTCTGCTCTGTTTGAATGGTGTAACCCGGGCTAGCACCACTGAATTCAATGGAGTACTTGTAAAACTTGTGCATGGGGTTTGACGGCTGTGGCGCTGTTCTGAGGTAATTCATAACGACTGTATGTTGAGCGGGAGCTCAGGTGGTTTGCTGTCTGAATACGCTGGTCTGGTTTAACAGGGAAATGAGCAATACGGAAGGAAAATAACTTAAGCCAGTTCTCTGCAAACACCTGAGGGGCCTTACAGGACAAGGGCAACACCACCGGCTCTGAGGTGTCTGAACTGACCTCCTGGGTAGCGAGTCAAATGGTTTAACAAGCAGGGCCGAGGAGCAGAGAACAGATGAACTCTGGCTGAGTATTAATATTATTATTTATATTATCAGAGCACATGGGCGCCTCAGTCACGGACCAGTACCCCATGGTGCTAGGTACTGTACAGACACAGAACAAAAAGACAGTTCATGATAAAACAGACTGTCTCTTTCCAGAGGGAAAATGCAGGACAATGTAGCACTTTAAAGACTAACAAGATGGTTTATTAGATGATGAGCTTTCGTGGGCCAGACCCACTTCCTCAGATCAAAGAGTGGAAGAAAATAGTCACAACCATATATACCAAAGGATACAATTAAAAAAAATGAACACATATGAAAAGGACAAATCACATTGCAGAACAGGAGGGGGATGCAGGGGCGGGGGGGAAGGAAGGAAGGTCTATGAATTGATGATATTAGAGGTGGGGAGAGTGGGATGTTTGTGAGTTAATGGTAGTAGAGTTGATAATTGGGGAAGCTATCTTGATAATGGGTAAGATGGCTTCTCAAGGGAAGAATGGCCAGTGCTGAGCTCTGTTGGACCTGATGGCTGTGTCTAGATTGGCAAGAAAAACTTGCGAGCTGTCTACACTGGTCGCTTGAATTTCTGCAAGAACACTGACGATCTCATGTAAGAAATCAGTGCTTCTTGCAGAAATACTATGCTGTTTTGCACAAAAAAGCCCCGATGGCGAAAATGGAGATCGGGGCTTGTTTGCGCAAAAGCGCGTCTAGATTGGCCATGGATGCTTTTGCATAAAAGCATCCGTGCCAATCTAGACGCTCTTTTCCGCAAATGCTTTTACCGGAAAAGCTTTTCCGTTACAAGCATTTGCAGAAAATCATGCCAGTCTAGACGGAACCGATGAGTCCACACGGTCAGTTCCCGGGGTGCTATACGCTGGGCCTGTCCCCAGAGTGAGAGCAATATCGAATTCCATCCCAGCACAGCTGAAGGCACAAGCTGGTGCACTCCAAGAGCCCCAGAGAGGAATGGAGAGGCCGTAGCCCTGGGAGCCTGACAGGCGGGATCAGAATCGGACCCTCTCGGGCTGACAGCGCCACCTTGTAGCACCCTCAGAGCAGAGGAGACAGGGTTCGGCTGTAGGGAATATAGAGGGGACTCCAGCAGATCCTGGGGTTCCCTAGCTCCCCGCTGTGCTCCCTTGACTCCCTGCATAGCAGATGCCCACAGTGCCTGTCGTCACGAAGCCCCCAACTCATTCCACACCGGCTGCCAACCAGCCGTCTGATTGGTAATGACTTTCCCTCGCCGGCCTGGGCTGGGCTCGCGCGGCTGGTCCAGAGGTGAAAGGCCCCTGACCCCATTACTGATCCAATTTCCTCGACTTTTAGATAGGAGCTGCCGGAGCGGAACAGCCTGACGGGCCAGTGAGCCTGGCGTCTCCGCTCCGAGAGCGGCCAGTGGGCGGCACCCAAAGAAAAGCCATCCCGGGAGGTGATTTGTGATCAAACATCCCGTCACTCGCGGCCCCGGGGAAGGGAGGGAGCCTGCAGTGTGTGCGCAGGCTGCAGGGGAGGGTCGCGGCGGATGTCTCCAGCATGGGACACTTGCGCTTCTTCCCCACCCCCGCAGCCCCTGTTCTGATGGTGCCCTCAGGGGATGGACGGGAAGGAGTTTTTGCGGGGAGCAGGACCCATGGGATCCTCATTCTGCAGGATCTTTGCCTTAGAGGTCCCTGCCCCGACAGGTTGTTTCTCTGAGGTAACGTCCCCTTTGTCTGCCGGGGTGGGGGGAGGTTCAAGATAGAGAACAATGGGCCCTAGAGGGGATGAGACCACGGGGGTCTCATCATGGTGCTGTGGGGAGCCTGGGAGGATTGGAGCTGAAATGAGAGGGACTGAATTCTCCCATTGTAGGTATAGAGGCAAGGACAATTTCCTTTGACCTCTCTTAGGGGAGGGTAACAACCTACTGCTTTCAGAGCTGCGATCCTGTTTTGGAGGAAGATCCCTTATTTGGTACCTGTCCCGTCCATACAAGGCTCGCTTTGTCCCATATTGCAGCAACAACTATGCAGATCATCACAACTCTCTTCTGAGCCTCTTGCCCTTGCTGTCCTGTGTATGATTTTGTGTCACACGTCTCACAGGGTAGGATGCTATCCTATGTGTTCTCAGCCTTGTTCCCACTCAACTTTTCCATCCATGTGCAGAATATTTTTTTGAATGTGCACTGAGGCAAGTGCAAATGTGCACCACCACCAGAAACACAAAACTTAGCTGTGGGCACTCTGCTGGATGGCATCTGAATTTCTCCCAAGCAACCGCACATGCACGCAGCTTACAGGGAAGACAGGCTATAAGTAGAGCTGATTGGGAAATTTTTGGACATATCGTTTTTAGCTGACAAATGCTTATTCATCAAAACTGAATTTTGGGGTCAATTAAGTTGAATTTCTGGACCTGAGAATTTTTTAGGGGGAAAATATGTTGAATATGTCGAAACATCCCTTTTTGCCGTTTTCTCAACCAAAAAAAAATCCACTTTTCGGGTTCAAAATGACGTTTCATTTCCAAATTTAAGCTAATTAGAGTTTAAAAATAAAACCGTGGTTTAAATGGAAATGAACTGTGTCAAAAATCTCTGATGACACATTTCAACCGGCCCAAATTTAAAAAATGGCTTTTTGTTTCACACAATGTTTTGAGATTTCAATTTTTCAGTCTGATTCAGGGTGGGAAAAGGTTTTTAAAATCTCAAAAAAAAAAAAAAAAGGGCTTTAGTGCAACAGGTTCCTTTGTTTCATTGAGGTGCAGCCGATCACCCTTGCTGGATGTTTAATCTTCTGGATGAGCCAAAAAATCAAAACTTCCAGGCTGCAGTGGAAAATGGGGTTTCAGAAGATGCATTGGGTTTGTAACTTACAGTGCCACACGCTTGCAGGAGTTTTCTTGCAGATAGCATGGACGTCAGTCAGCTTGGGGCATGTGCAGGAACTACGAAAAATCCAACCTCCCGGAATTCATGCTGGCCCTTCTGCCCAGAGGCGAATTCCACGCTTGGGGAAGGTTGCTCATAGTTGTGGAGAGGAGGTTAAATCCAATCCAGGATTCATGTGAGCTCTTACACATTAGCTGACATCTCTATGTAGCGGAGGCAGTCTTTCAAGACTGATTAATTTGCCCACCTGAGTAGTAGTCTTTCAATTAGAAACCTCCAAGAAAACAAACCCATGGCAATCGATAAAGAAATAATTTTGCAAATTGTGAGCATAAATCATTCACGATAGGTGTGCATGTGTGTTTGTTAAAGGACAAAAAGAGGTAAATCAATTTTCTTTATTAGAACACAATCAGTCTGGCTATTACTACTTTAAGTAGGAGCGGAGGGGAAGAAGCAGGTTGGGGCTAAGATGAGAGCTCCCTGCATTCCCAGGGCATGCCTATTGTACTGAGAGATTTAATTGGGGAATTAGGTTTGGAAGCCTTTGTATCAGCCCAGATCATGTTCCAAAGCAGCTCAGCAGTAGGACTGAAAGGCTCCTTGGCGGGTAGGTGGGAGCGAGGCAGGCTTGAGCAAAAAGCCCCACGAAAAGCACATTTGTCAGTTCATTGGCAATTCTGAAAAAGCTAAAAAAAAGGATCCTGTGGGGTTGAACCAAACCCAATTTTTTTTTCAATGTTTGGGCCAAGCCAGATTACGTAAAATGAAATGTGTTCACGAAACACCTGAAACATTTGTTTAATTTTTAAAACAATTCAAACGAATTTGGAACAAAACATCTTTTCAAACCGAAATCTCGTTGTTTAAAAAATGCCCCAAAGAAATGTTTTGATTTTCTTTGCAAGTTTATTTTAGGGTTGGGGGGGGGGGTTGTTGGAGGTTTGGGTTTTTTTGTAATAATATGGCAAAACCCACATGAATTTGTAAAAAGGCTCATGTGATCCTAGCCTGCATAAACAAGGGACTGTTGAGAGGGAGCAGAAGGGTTATTTTATCTCTGTATTTGGCACTGCAATGGGGCAGGGCAGCGTGGCCTTGGGCGCAAGGGCCGGGGCAGCCCCTCAGCACCACCCGAATCCCATTCTGCCCCTCCCCCCAGCCCTCGGAGCCATGCAGAACATGTGGGGGTGATTAAAGGACCCCCAGTAGCAGCAGTGGTGGCCAGGCGCCCCAGGTCCCCTTCAATCGCCTGCAATGTTCCCAGGAAGCTGCGCCCTTGTGCGGATATTGAGGAGAGATTCCAATGCCACCCCGCTGATTAGCAGAGTGCCCACAGCAAGGTGTTGTATTTCTACTAGTGGTGCACATTTGCGCGTGCCTCCGTGAGCATAAAAAATGATGCTGCACATGGATGGAAAAGATAAGAGGGAACATTGTTACCGAGCCATGGGGCAGCTACCCCCTTTTTCCTTCCTCCCCCATTGTCGGGGGCAGTCTGTGGTTCAGAGAAGAGCCACGAGGAAGATTAAAGGGTCAGAGAACATTCCTTACTACTCTATATTTGTAGGCAGTTTGTCTGGTTGTCTTCCTGTTTGTTCAAGAACTCCGAAACGGTAAGGGCTGGGGCCACCACATTCGCTAGGCAGCCTCCTCGTAAAGTGCGCTCGGGTTTGTTGTGCCTGGACAATGGGATGCACCTGGAATGGGATTGCATCTCCCCGGACAGAAAAAGACTGAATCTCCAAAGCAAGACCAGTTAATTCCTCTGAATGAACACAACCGAGTGAATGCTGAAAGAGGTGGTGACAAGATGAGCCAGAAACATAGGATGAGCCTGGAATCAGATTGTTTCATGGTCAACCTTACGGAAAAGAGATGCGGCGGAGAAATGGGCAGTAGCAGAGTGTCCTTGGGTCAGGGTGCTCTGCCATGGTGAAACCACGTAGAGTGGGCTGGGAGAGGGCAGGGCAGGTGGAAGAGAGCAGGCTGCTGGGTCTCTCCAGCTCCTGCCGCAGTGGTGAGATGGGGGGTAACCTCTGTAATCCCCTAGGCCCTGCCCGTAGGACGATGGAGGCAGCCACCGAAGGGCCTCCCACAGTGCAGGGCCCGGCGTGGCATCCCTGAACCATCCTATGGAGGGAATGGCTCTGAATGCTGCGACCCCTCTAAAATAACCTGGCCACCCCCTTGCAGCTCCCTTGTGGGTCAGGACTGAGCAGGACTGGTCGTCCCTGTGGAATCTGTAGTGTGTATGGCAAAAGCACCCAAGGCCAGATGTCCCAGGGGGCTGGATTTCACAGTCTGTAACAGGGTTTTCATGGCTATGGATTTGGTGGGGTCTTGGTTAAACAGGAGGCGAGACCAGGTTATGACAATGGCTCCTTCTGGCCTTAAACATCTATGCAATGGATTCAGGTCTCTACAGCTGGCCAGCACGGTGTGAGCCAGACCCTAGGAACATGGGATTTCCCCATCTGGTGTTCTCCCTTGGTCCTCTCCAAATATCTCCTGTAGGGTCACCCGTTTCAACTGGGCTCCTTTGACAGCTCTCGCCCTTCAGAAACTCATTCTAGTCTCTGTGCCTAAGTGCACCGCCGGCAGGTAGTGTCAGCTGCTGGGTAGGGTTTTGGAATGATAGTCGTGAGAATCCTAGCAATGCCCTGGGGCGAGTCATTTTAAACTGCCACGTGACTCAGTTTCCCCATCTGTAAAACAAAAGCCACGATACTGATCTTGCGTCCTACCGTGTTTTGAGTAGAGCTCTCAGCACGACGGGGTTCGGGCCCGTGAGTGGGGTTCATCGATAATAACAGGAATGAAAAGCAACTTCTTATTGTAATGGGAGTTTTGCTATTCCGCTTAAACAGGATCAGGTTTATTTTCCGGTCTTGATTTGCAGCCATTCTGTCGGGTAAGCGCACCCTTCTACTGAGATATAGATCTGTGGCTGTTCTCAGTGAGCTGAGCTAATGCCCAGGACCATCTATGTCAAGAAGCTCATGTCTCCATTGATTTTGAATAGTATTGATGAGAGAGAACAGTTTTAACAATAAAAACAGGGAGACAAGTAGCCCAGCGTTTTGCACGCTCTGCCAACCTGATAGCAGACCTATGTAACTTTGTTCCCACCCACAATTATTTCCAGTTTGAGAACAACTTATACCTCCAGATCAGCGGCACAGCCATGGGTACACGCATGGCCCCACAGTTTGCTAATATCTTTATGGCTGACCTAGAACAACGTTTCCTCAACTCCCATCCCCTTTTACCCCTTCTTTACTTACCCTACATCGATGACATCTTTATGATCTGGACGCATGGCCAAGAAACACTGGAGACATTCCACAGAGATTTCAACAATCTACACCCCACCATTAACCTCAGCCTGGATCATTCTACACGAGAGATTCATTTCCTGGACACCACAGTACAAATCAACAGTGGAAAATTAGACACCACCCTCTATAGAAAACCCACAGACTCATACAGTTACCTACATGCATCCAGCTCCCATCCAGCACACACCATGCGATCCATCATCTATAGCCAAGCCCTTCGATACAACAGCATCTGCTCTAATCCCACTGACAGAGACCAGAAGCTTCAGGATCTCTACCAAGCATTTATAAACCTCAACTACCCACCCGGAGAAATAAAAAAGCAAATTGAAAGAGCCAGACGAATACCTAGAATCCATCTACTACAAGACAGACCCAAGAAAACCAACAATAGAACACCACTTGTCATCACCTACAGCCCCCAACTTAAACCTGTCCAACACATTATCAATAAACTACAGCCTATACTGGAACAGGATACTAAACTCCAAGAAGCTCTGGGAGACAGACCCATAGTCTCCTATAGACAACCACCTAACCTCAAGATGATTCTTACCAACAACCACAGGACATACCACACTAATACCAACCCTGATACCTTCCCTTGCAACAAACCCCGTTGCCAGCTTTGTCCGCATATTCACTCTGCTGATACCATTATTGGGCCTAACCAAGTGAGTTATAAGATCAAGAGCACATATTCCTGCGCATCCAGAAATATAATTTATGCTATCATGTGCCGAAAGTGTCCGTCTGCTTTGTACATTGGACAAAAGTCTCAGACACTTCGCCAAAGGATCAATGCCCACAAAACAGATATTAGACAGGATCACAAAGAAAAAACAGTTTCTTGCCATTTCAACCAGAAAGGACACTGTCTCAACTACTTAATTACCTGCATCCTGCTTCAGAAGCCTTTTAAATCTGCACTTGAAAGGGAATCCTCTGAACTGTCATTCATGCTAAAATTTGACACTCTACATCGGGGTCTCAACAAAGACACTAACTATCTTACCCATTACAAAGATAGCTTCCCCAATTATCACCTCTAATACCATTAGCTCACAACATTTACCTTCCTCCCCCCCCCCCTCCCCACATCTCCCTTCTGTTCTGAAATGTGATTTGTCCTTTTCATATGTGTTCACTTTTTTTTTAATTGTATCCTTTGGTATATATGGTTGTGACTATTTTCTTCCACTATTTGATCTGAGGAAGTGGGTCTGGCCCACGAAAGCTCATCACCTAATAAACCATCTTGTTAGTCTTTAAAGTGCTACATAGTCCTGTATTTTGTTTCAGCTACACCAGACTAATACGGCTACATTTCTATCACTATTCTGTTTACTAGATCTGAATGAAATGTAACACAGATACATGGACAGAGAAGGTCAAGTTTTTAAATCTAATGTGGAGGGAAGTAAAATATTGAGCAACTAACTGGATTCCAAAGCTCATAAAAAGTTGATGGCTCCGAAGGTTGGTGGGAATGTATCGCCGCGTGTTTTAGAAAGGAGCCCGACGCTCCTTTCGCTTGATCTTGACTCATTGCAGAAACACCTCCCTGGTGGTGCAGAAGGGAGGAGAGAGAGAGAACAACTTTGGATGGTTTGTTAGAAGCAGCCGGGAAGGCTACCCCCTTGCAATACTCCAAGCTTTGATTTCTTAAACCAGACAGCAGGCTGTGTCCGGTCTAGGGGAAGTAATTACATAGGAAATACACGTGGACTGGGCAGCGGGCTGGCAGCCAGTGATTGCAGAGTGGTGTTCCCAGCTTTGCCTTTGGTTGAGGTCTTTATTTTCTACTCCCTGGGGTGATCAGTTAGCCCCAGGAAAGTGACTGCAAAGTGCTACCGCCACTTGCTTATGCAGCCAGGTATTGCTTGAGGGGTAAATTGAGGCCTGGGCTATTGGTAAGATTGGCATGCTTTGGGAAGGGGATGGAAGCGCAGCTTTGTGGTTAATGCACTGGACTTGGATTCAGGAGACCTCTATTAGATGCCTGGCTCTGCCACTGAATGCCTGTGAAACCCTGGGCAAGTCACTCAGCAGTCCGACTGTAAAGAAAGCTCTGGTTTAGTGTGTCGAGTCTCGCAACACTCCGTGCCTTGTTTCCCCACTTTTACTCTTGCCTGCTGCGACTGTAAGCTCTTTGGGTCACAAACGTCTCTCTCTTGCTGGGCCTTTCCCTCCTGTGATCACAGGGGTGTGATTGCAGCCTGTGCCGAGATAACCGAGCCAGCTTTCTTCCTGTCAGTGCAAGTCCCACAGTGGCATGGTTGTGGCTGCAAAAGTCCATCTGCAATTCAGCTAATTTATTCTCAGATTTAATCTGTGCTGCTGCACACGCTGCTAGGTGTTCATTGCTTTGGTACCCAAGCTAGCTCAGGTGTGTCTGCTCGAGCTCTAATCACGCCCTGTGATGGAAGTACAAGCATGCCCTGTGCAGCCGTACATGCCTCCCAAAATGGGGACCACTCTTAGGGTATGTCTACACTACAGCGTTATTTCGAAATAAAGCATCTAGACACAAAATGCATTTCGAAATAGCGCGTCCACACTGAGAGGACACTGATTTACATTTAATGCTGTCCGGAACCAGTTCTGGCAGGGTATCAGGTCAGGAGTTACCTTGTGTGGCTGCTGCATGAGGCTATCTGAGACCTGTGCTTAAAAGGACCCCACCAGACAGCCGGTTCTAAGGTTTCCTTGCTTGCTTGCCTACCTCGCTGAGGGACAGCAAAGCATTTTTTTCTCTGCGTGCTATGGTTGTCCTCACTCAGGACTCCACAGCACTCTGCAGCATGGAGCCGGAGAGGCCCTGGGCACTCTGGTGCTTTTCCTGAACGTGTTGCTGTGAGCCTGGCAGCATGTTCTGCAGGCTGTAACAGTCTCCCTGATGTGCCCCACTGGGGGCTTGTGCCTCCTTCCTCCCTCGTGTCCTTCCACTTACCCCCCCCCCAGCCCCCCTTCCTGCTGTACAACAAAGCCTCTTTATTGAAAAAAACTGGGGGGGTGAGGGGATGAAACTGAGGTGAGACTAGGGAAAGAAAGTGGGAGAAGGAAGGAGGGACGGTGGGAGAGGGGAGGGGGGAATCTAGGAGGAGGGAGCTGGCAGGGGGAGGCAGGGGGAGGAAAAGCTCAAGGCTCAGGGTTGGGGGTCTTGCCGACCCAACTGTCTCCAAGCACCACGGGTGTGGGGGCCTCAGCATCCCTCGGGGGTGTGGGGAGGATGGGGAGGAAGAAGAGGGAGGGGGAGAAGGAGTGGGAGGAGGAGCGGTAGCTGGGGAGGCAGCAGGGGCTGGCGCAGCAGGAGGCAGCAAGCTCTGCCCCAGGGTCGATGACCACCTTGGGGGCACAGACCATCCTGCCCCCCAGGATGCAGTCCACGGCATCAAAGTAGGGGCAGGGGTCTGGGTCTGCCCCTGGTTGGGAGCTGCCCCCTGTGGCCTGCTGCAGCTCCCTGATTTTCATGTGAACCTGCTCCTGGGTTCTTGTGGCCTTTGGTGGCCAGGCCGGCAGCCATCCCCCTGTAGACGGTTGAGTTCCTCCATCTAGTGCGGAGACCATGGATGTTGGAGTCATGCCCCTAGTTAGGTCCCTGAGCTCCGCACTGGACCAGGCAGGCACCTGCCTTTTCCAGCCCCTGGCAGGCTCCTGGGAGCTGGCAGACTGGTCCTGGAGGGCTGGCTGGCATTGACTGCCTGGTTCATGCTGGGGCCACTGCGTCAGGTGCAGCGACCGCTGGCTCTGGGCTGGCAGGCTTGGAGCTGGCACTGGCACTGTGGCCAGAGTCTGCCCTTTAAGGGCTCCGGGGAGAGGGGCAGGGAGAGGAGTTTTCTTGGTTGTGCCCAAAGTGGCTTGCTTTCAGCCACCCGTAAGAAGTATGGCTTTGCAGCACGTCTGTCTCCTGGTAGGGTGACCTCTTGCTCCTCTAGTGTTTCTATTTCCTGTATGGATAGCGTAGCTTCAAGGTGCCAAGTATTTAGCTACTGGGATTGTGCAGTGTCATTTCTTTTCCATATTGTATCATTTATTCAAATGACTGTATTAATCCTTGGAAAAGTAATGACAAATTAAATTAAAAACTATTAACTCTCCGTCTGAAATCCTGGCGATTCATAAATGCTCATCAGCACCAGCTGTTTACCCAGCAGTGTTATTTCGGAATAACTGACGTTATTCCGAAGTAACATAGTCCGCGTCTACACTACAAGTCGTTATTTCAACAGTAAGGGAAGGCAGAGGAAGAGTGCTCTAACTTGGACTTCCTGCTGCATGGACAGCGCCAAAAGCCGAAATAAGCTATTTCGACTTCACCTACGCAATTGACGTAGCTGAAGTTGTGTCGCTTATTTCGGCTTTAGCCCTGCTCTGTAGACGTGCTCCAAGAGAAATAGGAGAGAGATGAGCACCTTGTTGTTAAGGAACTGACCTAGGGCTCCTTACTCCTGGGATCCAGTCCTGGTGCAGGGCGAAATCTTGGCGGATTTGGCATCAGCACGAATGGTGCTATTGACGTGAAAGGGGCGGAGATTTCCTCAGTTCCCCCTGAGTGAAATAGGGATAATGCAGCTCCCTTCCCCCCTGGCTTGTTTAGATGGTTAGCCCTTCCCAGGGGGACTGTTTCTTCCCATGTTGTGCCTGGCACAATGGGACCCCAACTTTGGTTGTAGTGCAAATAACGTCATAGTTATTTTAAAACACCTGAACCAGCTTTCCTGTACCGCCTGTTGCTTAAGGATCCAAATGGCCACAGGTGACAGGGGAGCAGCAACAGCAACGGATTGTGGGTTTTTTGAGAAAGTGTTTCCCGTGCTACTGTCACGCTGCCTTGGGTGGCTGGTGACACTGCGTGCCAACCTCAGGGCAGGCACCCCAACCGATGTTAAGTTCAATTTGGATTTCATTAACCCAGTAAAGAACGTGAACTCCCAAAATACCACCATGGCCTTATCATGCAGACCCAGACAGTCCCCTTAGACACTCCTGTTTGTCTTGCCACTCTGGCACGCTAAGCTAGGGGACAGACGGTTAGTCACATCAAACATTCCCGTTACATCCAGAGAGACCAGCCACTCACCCAGACTGGTTTGCAGCCCAGATCTCACACCAAAGGCAACGCTGGTAGCCAATGATATAGTAAATAAACGAAGGGGTTTATTAGCTAATGAGTAGGGAATGAGAGCTATTAAGAGGATAAAGAGAATCTCTGGGAATCTCTGTCGTCTTGTTCAGTTATTCTGCACTGGGAGAATCCAAGCAGACTAGAGATGAAGACTGATTTCTCATGGCCATATTCATGGCTTCATCTCCCCGAGACCCAGCTGGTAGCAACACTTCCTACACGGGGTCTGCTTCTTGGGGGCTGGGACTCCCCGGGAAGGAGAGAACCGAACACAGTTTGATCCCTGGTCTCGCACGGCGGCTTATTTGCATTTAATTAACTGGATTTAGCATCCTGTAAAAGACCCTCATTTGTATTACCCAAGGCTTCTTTCTGGTTTGATGGGTTAATTAGTTACAGGAGTATATATACAACACCAATGTTTGCGTTTGTGTTAAAACCTGGGGGACAGCCGAGTGAGAACAGTACATGTGGCATCTTACAAACACTGGATAAAACACTGAACTCATGGTTATCAACTTAATGTCTGAGATTGATGTGGAGACTGCTAACCCGTGGGTAAGCCAGACTGGTTCCAGCAGTGCAGTTGTAAGTGTTCACTGATGCCCTGGCAGGAGCAGGCCCAATTGCTAACTCCCGTGGCCCTGAACAGGGCCGGCCCGAGCCATTCGTGCGCCCCGGGCCCCGGGAGTGTGATGCATGTGTGGTCCCGCCCCTGGGCATGCAGCGCCCCCCCCTGCTCCCGGGCACCCGGTGAATGCGCAGCCCCGCCCCCAGGCGCCCAGCGCATGCGCAGCACCACCCCGGGCGCGTGGAACATGCACGGTGCCACCCCTGCCTGGCCCAGCAGCCCCACACAGCGTCCCCTACAATGGGGCACCCCGAGCGGTAGCCCGGTTAGCCCGTACCTTGGACCTGCTCTGGCCCGGGACTCTCTTAGGGTATGTCTACACTACCCTCCTAGTTCGAACTAGGAGGGTAATATAGGCATACCGCACTTGCAAATGAAGCCCGGGATTTGAATTTCCTGGGCTTCATTTGCATAAGCGGGGAGCCGCCATTTTTAAAACCCCGCTGGTTCGAACCCCGTGCAGCGCGGCTACACGGGGCACGAACTAGGTAGTTCAAACTAGGCTTCCTAGTTCGAACTACCGTTACTCCTCATTTCACGGGGTTCGAACCAGCGGGGTTTTAAAAATGGCGGCTCCCCGCTTATGCAAATGAAGCCCGGGAAATTCAAATCCCGGGCTTCATTTGCAAGTGCAGTATGCCTACATTACCCCGCTAGTTCGAACTAGCGGGGTAGTGTAGACATACCCCTAGGGAGTTATTCTGAAGTAACCCTCCTTAATTGGAAATAACAAGCGGCATCTCCGCACGACCAAGCCTGTTACTTCGAAATAACGGGCTGGTGATTTCGAAATCTGTGCTTCTGCTTTCCTGAGAGAATAAGGCTCATTTAAAATAGTGATTTTGAAATAGCAGCGGAGCGTCCACCCTACTTCTGCTATTTCAAAATCACAACTCCCCAGAGTCATTCACAATGGCCGCTCTCCAGTGCTTTCTGGGGCTCTAAGTTGAGGTCATGCATCCACGATAATGGAGTCGGCTTCAAACCGATTTTGAGGCTCCCCCATCGTGGGGACACGCTAGTTCGATTTTGTTATTTCGGGAGTTATTATTTTGAATTTAGTTATTTCAAAATAACTTCCTAGTGTAGACAAGCCCTTGTGGGACTCGTGATACCTGTATCCCCTAAAGCTCCAGCCATGTGCGTAGAAAACAATTCCAGTTTTCATTTAAAAAAAGAAGTGAGATTCCAGGCTTCCTAGTTGCAGAGGGAAGCTAGAAAGTGAGCACTCTAAAAACTGCCAGGCCAGAAGGCAAATAAAAAGAATCCAAACATAATTTTTAAAATTCTCATGGTTTGAAGGCAGCCTTATGATTTGGAGGGGCCAAATACATGGTGATTGAATGCTTAGTGTTCGCAACACTGTGAACAAGCACAATTTTTCACCCAGAGCAACCTTGGTCTTAGATTAAAAGCAAACAACTCAAGAAAGAACCAAAGTAAAGTCTCCACTGAAGAACACTGTGTCTTTCTGCATGAGGGCATGCTTTCTCTAACAATGTGTACTGAACTGCACACACAGCGGCCACCTGTCTCTACACAGAGCAGATGTCTTAGAGATTTAAAAGAACAGCGCACAGAACACAAAGGCCCAGTGGTTACACTGTTAAGCCCCTGATACAAGGGAATTCCTAGGCCTGGAAAAATATAGACTCTACAGCAGCAAGCTGCATCTGGGACCCATCTGCCTCCTTATTAGATGTGTCTCCCAGACAGAGGTGGTGTGTAAAATACTGGAGATGGGCCGGCGCAGCTCTCCCGATGGGTTACCGACGGGCCCGAATCTATCAGTGTGCGCTGGAGATGACAGGAGGGGAGTGATGGAGAGCGGTGGAGGAGCCAGCTGACAAGATAATGAACTGCCAAATAAAGAAAGGGAGAGAGCAAGAGAAAGCGCGAAGCCCATGATAAATCCACCTTTCACACACTGTGCAGGGGGACAGATACACTTGCTCTTTCTCTCGGGCTTTCTCTCCAGCTGCATAGACAGAGACATTGAGCTGCCTTTATCCACCCGTTCACTCTTCACTGCCCTTTTTTGGCACCTAAGCAAACGTGTGCGCACAGCACTAAGTCCCATGAGAGGGTGACTCATCTCCATGGGCGGTGGGTGAACCCCTGCTTGGGGTAGGCAAGCCCCCCGACCCCACCCCTTCCGCCCATGGTCCTGCCCCTGCATGCCGGAGTCCCAAAGCCTCCCCACCCCCAGAAAAGGAAAAGTCCTCCCCAGACTGGAGGAGACACAGGCTGCCCGCCCCAGATATATTCAGGCAAGCCATTGCTCCCCACAACCTGCTGTCCCCCCCTCCAGCACCAAACCAAGCTGCTGTTGTGGCCTCTGGATGCTGGCAGTCTCCCCAAGCACTGACCATGTCGGGCCGGTCAAGCCCTGGGAGGAGGGATGTGCTGAGCCGCAGGGACTTTCAAGGGTGGAAAAGGCAGTGGGGAAGGGGGGGGGCACCCTGGCCCCATTGTCTGGTGGTGGGTCGGTAGC